>NC_064642.1:812075623-812381848 GCF_023864345.2 Schistocerca serialis cubense | reverse complement strand
TCCACGTCAACGTCGTCTCTGTTACTCCCACTGCGAGTCTCTCGAGTTAGCAAATGTACCCTCGCCGGATGACGAGGCATTTGGCTACCTTAAGAGAGTCATAGTTACTGCAGCCAGCTGCTCCCCCTTCTTTGAATCTTTCCTCCCTTTACATCGTACTGTGGTCAGTCCTGCAGAGCGATACGCCAACACCTGTGCATGTTACCATTGTCTGATTTACTTCAACGACGATTTCCACGAGTTTTCAAATAAATCACGCCGAGTGACGAGGCATTTGGCTACCTTAAGAGAGTCATAGTTACTGCTGCCAGCTGCTCGACCTACTTTCTTTCTTTCCACTCTTTAATTATTACTGTGGTCAGTCGCCTGCAGGAGCAATATGCCACTACATGTAAACCTTAACGTTGTCTGAGTTACCTTATCGAAGATATCCTCGAGTTTTCAAAAAAAATTTACATGGTGACGAGGCATTTGGCTACCTTAAGGGAGTCATAGTACCCTGCCTGCTGCTCCCACTTTTCTAAGCTCTTTCTCTCTATCATTCTTGCTATGGCTGTCCTACAGAACCGATGTGCCACTATAAGTCCAAGTTAACGTCGTCTCTGTTACTCCCACTACGAGTCTCTCGAGTTAGCAAATGTACCTCGCCGGATGACGAGGCATTTGGCTACCTTAAGAGCGTCATAGTTACTGCAGCCAGCTGCTCCCCCTTCTTTGATCTTTCCTCCCTTTAATCGTACTGTGGTCAGTCCTGCAGAAGCGATACGCCACCACCAGTCCATGTTACCGTTGTCTGAGTTACTTCAACGACGATTCCTCGAGTTTTCAAATAAATTTCGCCGAGTGACGAGGCATTTGGCACCCTTGAGAGAGTCATAGTTACTGCTGCCAGCTGCTCGACCTACTTTCTTTCTTTCCACTCAGTAATTATTACTGTGGTCAGTCCTGCAGGAGCAATATGCCACTACATGTTAACCTTAACGTTGTCTGAGCTACCTTATCGAAGATATCCTCGAGTTTTCAAAATAAATTTTACATGGTGACGATTCATTTGGCTACCTTAAGGGAGTTATAGTACCCCTGCCTGCTGCTCCCACTTTTCTAAGCCCTTTCTCTCTATCATTCATGCTATGGCTGTCCTACAGAACCGATGTGCCACTATATGTCCACGTTAACGTCGTCTCTGTTACTCCCACTACGAGTCTCTCGAGTCAGCAAATGTGACTCGCCGGATGACGAGGCATTTGGCTACCTTAAGAGCGGTCATAGTTACTGCAGGCAGCTGCTCCCCTTCTTTGAATCTTTCCTCCCTTTAAAATCGTACTGTGGTCAGTCCTGCAGAAGCGATACGCCACCACCAGTGCATGTTACCGTTGTCTGAGTTACTTCAACGACGATTTCCTCGAGTTTTCAAATAAATTTCGCCGAGTGACGAGGCATTTGGCACCCTTGAGAGAGTCATAGTTACTGCTGCCAGCTGCTCGACTACTTTCTTTCTTTCCACTCATTAATTATTACTGTGGTCAGTCCTGCAGGAGCAATATGCCACTACATGTATACCTTAACGTTGTCCTGAGCTACCTTAACGAAGATATTCTCGAGTTTTCAAAAAAAATTTCACATGGTGGACGAGCATTTGGCTACCTTAAGAGAGTCATAGTACCCCTGCCTGCTGCTCCCACTTTTCTAAGCCCTTTCTCTCTATCATTCTTGCTATGGCTGTCCTACAGAACCGATGTGCCACTATATGTCCACGTCAACGTCGTCTCTGTTACTCCACTGCGAGTCTCTCGAGTTAGCAAATGTACCTCGCCGGATGACGAGGCATTTGGCTACCTTAGAGAGTCATAGTTACTGCAGCCAGCTGCTCCCCCTTCTTTGAATCTTTCCTCCCTTTACATCGTACTGTGGTCAGTCCTGCAGAGCGATACGCCAACACCTGTGCATGTTACCATTGTCTGATTTACTTCAACGACGATTTCACGAGTTTTCAAATAAATCACGCCGAGTGACGAGGCATTGGCTACCTTAAGAGAGTCATAGGTTACTGCTGCCAGCTGCTCGACCTACTTTCTTTCTTTCCACTCTTTAATTATTACTGTGGTCAGTCCTGCAGGAGCAATATGCCACTACATGTAAACCTTAACGTTGTCTGAGTTACCTTATCGAAGATATCCTCGAGTTTTCAAAAAAAAATTTACATGGTGACGAGGCATTTGGCTACCTTAAGGGAGTCATAGTACCCCTGCCTGCTGCTCCACTTTTCTAAGCTCTTTCTCTCTATCATTCTTGCTATGGCTGTCCTACAGAACCGATGTGCCACTATAAGTCCAAGTTAACGTCGTCTCTGTTACTCCCACTACGAGTCTCTCGAGTTAGCAAATGTACCTCGCCGGATGACGAGGCATTTGGCTACCTTAAGAGCGTCATAGTTACTGCAGCCAGCTGCTCCCCCTTCTTTGAATCTTTCCTCCCTTTAAATCGTACTGTGGTCAGTCCTGCAGAAGCGATACGCCACCACCAGTCCATGTTACCGTTGTCTGAGTTACTTCAACGACGATTTCCTCGAGTTTTCAAATAAATTTCGCCGAGTGACGAGGCATTTGGCACCCTTGAGAGAGTCATAGTTACTGCTGCCAGCTGCTCGACCTACTTTCTTTCTTTCCACTCAGTAATTATTACTGTGGTCAGTCCTGCAGGAGCAATATGCCACTACATGTTAACCTTAACGTTGTCTGAGCTACCTTATCGAAGATATCCTCGAGTTTTCAAAATAAATTTTACATGGTGACGATTCATTTGGCTACCTTAAGGGAGTTATAGTACCCCTGCCTGCTGCTCCCACTTTTCTAAGCCCTTTCTCTCTATCATTCTTGCTATGGCTGTCCTACAGAACCGATGTGCCACTATATGTCCACGTCAACGTCGTCTCTGTTACTCCCACTGCGAGTCTCTCGAGTTAGCAAATGTACCTCGCCGGATGACGAGGCATTTGGCTACCTTAAGAGAGTCATAGTTACTGCAGCCAGCTGCTCCCCCTTCTTTGAATCTTTCCTCCCTTTACATCGTACTGTGGTCAGTCCTGCAGAGCGATACGCCAACACCTGTGCATGTTACCATTGTCTGATTTACTTCAACGACGATTTCCACGAGTTTTCAAATAAATCACGCCGAGTGACGAGGCATTTGGCTACCTTAAGAGAGTCATAGTTACTGCTGCCAGCTGCTCGACCTACTTTCTTTCTTTCCACTCTTTAATTATTACTGTGGTCAGTCCTGCAGGAGCAATATGCCACTACATGTAAACCTTAACGTTGTCTGAGTTACCTTATCGAAGATATCCTCGAGTTTTCAAAAAAAAAATTTACATGGTGACGAGGCATTTGGCTACCTTAAGGGAGTCATAGTACCCCTGCCTGCTGCTCCACTTTTCTAAGCTCTTTCTCTCTATCATTCTTGCTATGGCTGTCCTACAGAACCGATGTGCCACTATAAGTCCAAGTTAACGTCGTCTCTGTTACTCCCACTACGAGTCTCTCGAGTTAGCAAATGTACCTCGCCGGATGACGAGGCATTTGGCTACCTTAAGAGCGTCATAGTTACTGCAGCCAGCTGCTCCCCCTTCTTTGAATCTTTCCTCCCCTTTAAATCGTACTGTGGTCAGTCCTGCAGAAGCGATACGCCACCACCAGTCCATGTTACCGTTGTCTGAGTTACTTCAACGACGATTTCCTCGAGTTTTCAAATAAATTTCGCCGAGTTGACGAGGCATTTGGCACCCTTGAGAGAGTCATAGTTACTGCTGCCAGCTGCTCGACCTACTTTCTTTCTTTCCACTCAGTAATTATTACTGTGGTCAGTCCTGCAGGAGCAATATGCCACTACATGTTAACCTTAACGTTGTCTGAGCTACCTTATCGAAGATATCCTCGAGTTTTCAAAATAAATTTTACATGGTGACGATTCATTTGGCTACCTTAAGGGAGTTATAGTACCCCTGCCTGCTGCTCCCACTTTTCTAAGCCCTTTCTCTCTATCATTCTTGCTATGGCTGTCCTACAGAACCGATGTGCCACTATATGTTCACGTTAACGTCGTCTCTGTTACTCCCACTACGAGTCTCTCGAGTTAGCAAATGTGACTCGCCGGATGACGAGGCGTTTGGCTACCTTAAGAGCGTCATAGTTACTGCAGCCAGCTGCTCCCCCTTCTTTGAATCTTTCCTCCCTTTACATCGTACTGTGGTCAGTCCTGCAGAGCGATACGCCAACACCTGTGCATGTTACATTGTCTGATTTACTTCAACGACGATTTCCACGAGTTTTCAAATAAATCACGCCGAGTGACGAGGCATTTGGCTACCTTAAGAGAGTCATAGTTACTGCTGCCAGCTGCTCGACCTACTTTCTTTCTTTCCACTCTTTAATTATTACTGTGGTCAGTCCTGCAGGAGCAATATGCCACTACATGTAAACCTTAACGTTGTCTGAGTTACCTTATCGAAGATATCCTCGAGTTTTCAAAAAAAAATTTACATGGTGACGAGGCATTTGGCTACCTTAAGGGAGTCATAGTACCCCTGCCTGCTGCTCCCACTTTTCTAAGCTCTTTCTCTCTATCATTCTTGCTATGGCTGTCCTACAGAACCGATGTGCCACTATAAGTCCAAGTTAACGTCGTCTCTGTTACTCCCACTACGAGTCTCTCGAGTTAGCAAATGTAACCTCGCCGGATGACGAGGCATTTGGCTACCTTAAGAGCGTCATAGTTACTGCAGCCAGCTGCTCCCCCTTCTTTGAATCTTTCCTCCCTTTAAATCGTACTGTGGTCAGTCCTGCAGAAGCGATACGCCACCACCAGTCCATGTTACCGTTGTCTGAGTTACTTCAACGACGATTTCCTCGAGTTTTCAAATAAATTTCGCCGAGTGACGAGGCATTTGGCACCCTTGAGAGAGTCATAGTTACTGCTGCCAGCTGCTCGACCTACTTTCTTTCTTTCCACTCAGTAATTATTACTGTGGTCAGTCCTGCAGAGCAATATGCCACTACATGTTAACCTTAACGTTGTCTGAGCTACCTTATCGAAGATATCCTCGAGTTTTCAAAATAAATTTTACATGGTGACGATTCATTTGGCTACCTTAAGGGAGTTATAGTACCCCTGCCTGCTGCTCCACTTTTCTAAGCCCTTTCTCTCTATCATTCTTGCTATGGCTGTCCTACAGAACCGATGTGCCACTATATGTTCACGTTAACGTCGTCTCTGTTACTCCCACTACGAGTCTCTCGAGTTAGCAAATGTGACTCGCCGGATGACGAGGCATTTGGCTACCTTAAGAGCGTCATAGTTACTGCAGGCAGCTGCTCCCCCTTCTTTGAATCTTTCCTCCCTTTAAATCGTACTGTGGTCAGTCCTGCAGAAGCGATACGCCACCACCAGTGCATGTTACCGTTGTCTGAGTTACTTCAACGACGATTTCCTCGAGTTTTCAAATAAATTTCGCCGAGTGACGAGGCATTTGGCACCCTTGAGAGAGTCATAGTTACTGCTGCCAGCTGCTCGACCTACTTTCTTTCTTTCCACTCAGTAATTATTACTGTGGTCAGTCCTGCAGGAGCAATATGCCACTACATGTTAACCTTAACGTTGTCTGAGCTACCTTATCGAAGATATCCTCGAGTTTTCAAAATAAATTTTACATGGTGACGATTCATTTGGCTACCTTAAGGGAGTTATAGTACCCCTGCCTGCTGCTCCCACTTTTCTAAGCCCTTTCTCTCTATCATTCTTGCTATGGCTGTCCTACAGAACCGATGTGCCACTATATGTTCACGTTAACGTCGTCTCTGTTACTCCCACTACGAGTCTCTCGAGTTAGCAAATGTGACTCGCCGGATGACGAGGCGTTTGGCTACCTTAAGAGCGTCATAGTTACTGCAGCCAGCTGCTCCCCCTTCTTTGAATCTTTCCTCCCTTTACATCGTACTGTGGTCAGTCCTGCAGAGCGATACGCCAACACCTGTGCATGTTACCATTGTCTGATTTACTTCAACGACGATTTCCACGAGTTTTCAAATAAATCACGCCGAGTGACGAGGCATTTGGCTACCTTAAGAGAGTCATAGTTACTGCTGCCAGCTGCTCGACCTACTTTCTTTCTTTCCACTCTTTAATTATTACTGTGGTCAGTCCTGCAGGAGCAATATGCCACTACATGTAAACCTTAACGTTGTCTGAGTTACCTTATCGAAGATATCCTCGAGTTTTCAAAAAAAAATTTACATGGTGACGAGGCATTTGGCTACCTTAAGGGAGTCATAGTACCCCTGCCTGCTGCTCCCACTTTTCTAAGCTCTTTCTCTCTATCATTCTTGCTATGGCTGTCCTACAGAACCGATGTGCCACTATAAGTCCAAGTTAACGTCGTCTCTGTTACTCCCACTACGAGTCTCTCGAGTTAGCAAATGTACCTCGCCGGATGACGAGGCATTTGGCTACCTTAAGAGCGTCATAGTTACTGCAGCCAGCTGCTCCCCCTTCTTTGAATCTTTCCTCCCTTTAAATCGTACTGTGGTCAGTCCTGCAGAAGCGATACGCCACCACCAGTCCATGTTACCGTTGTCTGAGTTACTTCAACGACGATTTCCTCGAGTTTTCAAATAAATTTCGCCGAGTGACGAGGCATTTGGCACCCTTGAGAGAGTCATAGTTACTGCTGCCAGCTGCTCGACCTACTTTCTTTCTTTCCACTCAGTAATTATTACTGTGGTCAGTCCTGCAGGAGCAATATGCCACTACATGTTAACCTTAACGTTGTCTGAGCTACCTTATCGAAGATATCCTCGAGTTTTCAAAATAAATTTTACATGGTGACGATTCATTTGGCTACCTTAAGGGAGTTATAGTACCCCTGCCTGCTGCTCCCACTTTTCTAAGCCCTTTCTCTCTATCATTCTTGCTATGGCTGTCCTACAGAACCGATGTGCCACTATATGTTCACGTTAACGTCGTCTCTGTTACTCCCACTACGAGTCTCTCGAGTTAGCAAATGTGACTCGCCGGATGACGAGGCATTTGGCTACCTTAAGAGCGTCATAGTTACTGCAGGCAGCTGCTCCCCCTTCTTTGAATCTTTCCTCCCTTTAAATCGTACTGTGGTCAGTCCTGCAGAAGCGATACGCCACCACCAGTGCATGTTACCGTTGTCTGAGTTACTTCAACGACGATTTCCTCGAGTTTTCAAATAAATTTCGCCGAGTGACGAGGCATTTGGCACCCTTGAGAGAGTCATAGTTACTGCTGCCAGCTGCTCGACCTACTTTCTTTCTTTCCACTCAGTAATTATTACTGTGGTCAGTCCTGCAGGAGCAATATGCCACTACATGTTAACCTTAACGTTGTCTGAGCTACCTTATCGAAGATATCCTCGAGTTTTCAAAATAAATTTTACATGGTGACGATTCATTTGGCTACCTTAAGGGAGTTATAGTACCCCTGCCTGCTGCTCCCACTTTTCTAAGCCCTTTCTCTCTATCATTCTTGCTATGGCTGTCCTACAGAACCGATGTGCCACTATATGTTCACGTTAACGTCGTCTCTGTTACTCCCACTACGAGTCTCTCGAGTTAGCAAATGTGACTCGCCGGATGACGAGGCGTTTGGCTACCTTAAGAGCGTCATAGTTACTGCAGCCAGCTGCTCCCCCTTCTTTGAATCTTTCCTCCCTTTACATCGTACTGTGGTCAGTCCTGCAGAGCGATACGCCAACACCTGTGCATGTTACCATTGTCTGATTTACTTCAACGACGATTTCCACGAGTTTTCAAATAAATCACGCCGAGTGACGAGGCATTTGGCTACCTTAAGAGAGTCATAGTTACTGCTGCCAGCTGCTCGACCTACTTTCTTTCTTTCCACTCTTTAATTATTACTGTGGTCAGTCCTGCAGGAGCAATATGCCACTACATGTAAACCTTAACGTTGTCTGAGTTACCTTATCGAAGATATCCTCGAGTTTTCAAAAAAAAATTTACATGGTGACGAGGCATTTGGCTACCTTAAGGGAGTCATAGTACCCCTGCCTGCTGCTCCCACTTTTCTAAGCTCTTTCTCTCTATCATTCTTGCTATGGCTGTCCTACAGAACCGATGTGCCACTATAAGTCCAAGTTAACGTCGTCTCTGTTACTCCCACTACGAGTCTCTCGAGTTAGCAAATGTACCTCGCCGGATGACGAGGCATTTGGCTACCTTAAGAGCGTCATAGTTACTGCAGCCAGCTGCTCCCCCTTCTTTGAATCTTTCCTCCCTTTAAATCGTACTGTGGTCAGTCCTGCAGAAGCGATACGCCACCACCAGTCCATGTTACCGTTGTCTGAGTTACTTCAACGACGATTTCCTCGAGTTTTCAAATAAATTTCGCCGAGTGACGAGGCATTTGGCACCCTTGAGAGAGTCATAGTTACTGCTGCCAGCTGCTCGACCTACTTTCTTTCTTTCCACTCAGTAATTATTACTGTGGTCAGTCCTGCAGGAGCAATATGCCACTACATGTTAACCTTAACGTTGTCTGAGCTACCTTATCGAAGATATCCTCGAGTTTTCAAAATAAATTTTACATGGTGACGATTCATTTGGCTACCTTAAGGGAGTTATAGTACCCCTGCCTGCTGCTCCCACTTTTCTAAGCCCTTTCTCTCTATCATTCTTGCTATGGCTGTCCTACAGAACCGATGTGCCACTATATGTTCACGTTAACGTCGTCTCTGTTACTCCCACTACGAGTCTCTCGAGTTAGCAAATGTGACTCGCCGGATGACGAGGCATTTGGCTACCTTAAGAGCGTCATAGTTACTGCAGGCAGCTGCTCCCCCTTCTTTGAATCTTTCCTCCCTTTAAATCGTACTGTGGTCAGTCCTGCAGAAGCGATACGCCACCACCAGTGCATGTTACCGTTGTCTGAGTTACTTCAACGACGATTTCCTCGAGTTTTCAAATAAATTTCGCCGAGTGACGAGGCATTTGGCACCCTTGAGAGAGTCATAGTTACTGCTGCCAGCTGCTCGACCTACTTTCTTTCTTTCCACTCATTAATTATTACTGTGGTCAGTCCTGCAGGAGCAATATGCCACTACATGTATACCTTAACGTTGTCTGAGCTACCTTAACGAAGATATTCTCGAGTTTTCAAAAAAAATTTCACATGGTGACGAGGCATTTGGCTACCTTAAGAGAGTCATAGTACCCCTGCCTGCTGCTCCCACTTTTCTAAGCCCTTTCTCTCTATCATTCTTGCTATGGCTGTCCTACAGAACCGATGTGCCACTATATGTCCACGTCAACGTCGTCTCTGTTACTCCCACTGCGAGTCTCTCGAGTTAGCAAATGTACCTCGCCGGATGACGAGGCATTTGGCTACCTTAAGAGAGTCATAGTTACTGCAGCCAGCTGCTCCCCCTTCTTTGAATCTTTCCTCCCTTTACATCGTACTGTGGTCAGTCCTGCAGAGCGATACGCCAACACCTGTGCATGTTACCATTGTCTGATTTACTTCAACGACGATTTCCACGAGTTTTCAAATAAATCACGCCGAGTGACGAGGCATTTGGCTACCTTAAGAGAGTCATAGTTACTGCTGCCAGCTGCTCGACCTACTTTCTTTCTTTCCACTCTTTAATTATTACTGTGGTCAGTCCTGCAGGAGCAATATGCCACTACATGTAAACCTTAACGTTGTCTGAGTTACCTTATCGAAGATATCCTCGAGTTTTCAAAAAAAAATTTACATGGTGACGAGGCATTTGGCTACCTTAAGGGAGTCATAGTACCCCTGCCTGCTGCTCCCACTTTTCTAAGCTCTTTCTCTCTATCATTCTTGCTATGGCTGTCCTACAGAACCGATGTGCCACTATAAGTCCAAGTTAACGTCGTCTCTGTTACTCCCACTACGAGTCTCTCGAGTTAGCAAATGTACCTCGCCGGATGACGAGGCATTTGGCTACCTTAAGAGCGTCATAGTTACTGCAGCCAGCTGCTCCCCCTTCTTTGAATCTTTCCTCCCTTTAAATCGTACTGTGGTCAGTCCTGCAGAAGCGATACGCCACCACCAGTCCATGTTACCGTTGTCTGAGTTACTTCAACGACGATTTCCTCGAGTTTTCAAATAAATTTCGCCGAGTGACGAGGCATTTGGCACCCTTGAGAGAGTCATAGTTACTGCTGCCAGCTGCTCGACCTACTTTCTTTCTTTCCACTCAGTAATTATTACTGTGGTCAGTCCTGCAGGAGCAATATGCCACTACATGTTAACCTTAACGTTGTCTGAGCTACCTTATCGAAGATATCCTCGAGTTTTCAAAATAAATTTTACATGGTGACGATTCATTTGGCTACCTTAAGGGAGTTATAGTACCCCTGCCTGCTGCTCCCACTTTTCTAAGCCCTTTCTCTCTATCATTCTTGCTATGGCTGTCCTACAGAACCGATGTGCCACTATATGTTCACGTTAACGTCGTCTCTGTTACTCCCACTACGAGTCTCTCGAGTTAGCAAATGTGACTCGCCGGATGACGAGGCGTTTGGCTACCTTAAGAGCGTCATAGTTACTGCAGCCAGCTGCTCCCCCTTCTTTGAATCTTTCCTCCCTTTACATCGTACTGTGGTCAGTCCTGCAGAGCGATACGCCAACACCTGTGCATGTTACCATTGTCTGATTTACTTCAACGACGATTTCCACGAGTTTTCAAATAAATCACGCCGAGTGACGAGGCATTTGGCTACCTTAAGAGAGTCATAGTTACTGCTGCCAGCTGCTCGACCTACTTTCTTTCTTTCCACTCTTTAATTATTACTGTGGTCAGTCCTGCAGGAGCAATATGCCACTACATGTAAACCTTAACGTTGTCTGAGTTACCTTATCGAAGATATCCTCGAGTTTTCAAAAAAAAATTTACATGGTGACGAGGCATTTGGCTACCTTAAGGGAGTCATAGTACCCCTGCCTGCTGCTCCCACTTTTCTAAGCTCTTTCTCTCTATCATTCTTGCTATGGCTGTCCTACAGAACCGATGTGCCACTATAAGTCCAAGTTAACGTCGTCTCTGTTACTCCCACTACGAGTCTCTCGAGTTAGCAAATGTACCTCGCCGGATGACGAGGCATTTGGCTACCTTAAGAGCGTCATAGTTACTGCAGCCAGCTGCTCCCCCTTCTTTGAATCTTTCCTCCCTTTAAATCGTACTGTGGTCAGTCCTGCAGAAGCGATACGCCACCACCAGTCCATGTTACCGTTGTCTGAGTTACTTCAACGACGATTTCCTCGAGTTTTCAAATAAATTTCGCCGAGTGACGAGGCATTTGGCACCCTTGAGAGAGTCATAGTTACTGCTGCCAGCTGCTCGACCTACTTTCTTTCTTTCCACTCAGTAATTATTACTGTGGTCAGTCCTGCAGGAGCAATATGCCACTACATGTTAACCTTAACGTTGTCTGAGCTACCTTATCGAAGATATCCTCGAGTTTTCAAAATAAATTTTACATGGTGACGATTCATTTGGCTACCTTAAGGGAGTTATAGTACCCCTGCCTGCTGCTCCCACTTTTCTAAGCCCTTTCTCTCTATCATTCTTGCTATGGCTGTCCTACAGAACCGATGTGCCACTATATGTTCACGTTAACGTCGTCTCTGTTACTCCCACTACGAGTCTCTCGAGTTAGCAAATGTGACTCGCCGGATGACGAGGCATTTGGCTACCTTAAGAGCGTCATAGTTACTGCAGGCAGCTGCTCCCCCTTCTTTGAATCTTTCCTCCCTTTAAATCGTACTGTGGTCAGTCCTGCAGAAGCGATACGCCACCACCAGTGCATGTTACCGTTGTCTGAGTTACTTCAACGACGATTTCCTCGAGTTTTCAAATAAATTTCGCCGAGTGACGAGGCATTTGGCACCCTTGAGAGAGTCATAGTTACTGCTGCCAGCTGCTCGACCTACTTTCTTTCTTTCCACTCATTAATTATTACTGTGGTCAGTCCTGCAGGAGCAATATGCCACTACATGTATACCTTAACGTTGTCTGAGCTACCTTAACGAAGATATTCTCGAGTTTTCAAAAAAAATTTCACATGGTGACGAGGCATTTGGCTACCTTAAGAGAGTCATAGTACCCCTGCCTGCTGCTCCCACTTTTCTAAGCCCTTTCTCTCTATCATTCTTGCTATGGCTGTCCTACAGAACCGATGTGCCACTATATGTCCACGTCAACGTCGTCTCTGTTACTCCCACTGCGAGTCTCTCGAGTTAGCAAATGTACCTCGCCGGATGACGAGGCATTTGGCTACCTTAAGAGAGTCATAGTTACTGCAGCCAGCTGCTCCCCCTTCTTTGAATCTTTCCTCCCTTTACATCGTACTGTGGTCAGTCCTGCAGAGCGATACGCCAACACCTGTGCATGTTACCATTGTCTGATTTACTTCAACGACGATTTCCACGAGTTTTCAAATAAATCACGCCGAGTGACGAGGCATTTGGCTACCTTAAGAGAGTCATAGTTACTGCTGCCAGCTGCTCGACCTACTTTCTTTCTTTCCACTCTTTAATTATTACTGTGGTCAGTCCTGCAGGAGCAATATGCCACTACATGTAAACCTTAACGTTGTCTGAGTTACCTTATCGAAGATATCCTCGAGTTTTCAAAAAAAAATTTACATGGTGACGAGGCATTTGGCTACCTTAAGGGAGTCATAGTACCCCTGCCTGCTGCTCCCACTTTTCTAAGCTCTTTCTCTCTATCATTCTTGCTATGGCTGTCCTACAGAACCGATGTGCCACTATAAGTCCAAGTTAACGTCGTCTCTGTTACTCCCACTACGAGTCTCTCGAGTTAGCAAATGTACCTCGCCGGATGACGAGGCATTTGGCTACCTTAAGAGCGTCATAGTTACTGCAGCCAGCTGCTCCCCCTTCTTTGAATCTTTCCTCCCTTTAAATCGTACTGTGGTCAGTCCTGCAGAAGCGATACGCCACCACCAGTCCATGTTACCGTTGTCTGAGTTACTTCAACGACGATTTCCTCGAGTTTTCAAATAAATTTCGCCGAGTGACGAGGCATTTGGCACCCTTGAGAGAGTCATAGTTACTGCTGCCAGCTGCTCGACCTACTTTCTTTCTTTCCACTCAGTAATTATTACTGTGGTCAGTCCTGCAGGAGCAATATGCCACTACATGTTAACCTTAACGTTGTCTGAGCTACCTTATCGAAGATATCCTCGAGTTTTCAAAATAAATTTTACATGGTGACGATTCATTTGGCTACCTTAAGGGAGTTATAGTACCCCTGCCTGCTGCTCCCACTTTTCTAAGCCCTTTCTCTCTATCATTCTTGCTATGGCTGTCCTACAGAACCGATGTGCCACTATATGTTCACGTTAACGTCGTCTCTGTTACTCCCACTACGAGTCTCTCGAGTTAGCAAATGTGACTCGCCGGATGACGAGGCATTTGGCTACCTTAAGAGCGTCATAGTTACTGCAGGCAGCTGCTCCCCCTTCTTTGAATCTTTCCTCCCTTTAAATCGTACTGTGGTCAGTCCTGCAGAAGCGATACGCCACCACCAGTGCATGTTACCGTTGTCTGAGTTACTTCAACGACGATTTCCTCGAGTTTTCAAATAAATTTCGCCGAGTGACGAGGCATTTGGCACCCTTGAGAGAGTCATAGTTACTGCTGCCAGCTGCTCGACCTACTTTCTTTCTTTCCACTCATTAATTATTACTGTGGTCAGTCCTGCAGGAGCAATATGCCACTACATGTATACCTTAACGTTGTCTGAGCTACCTTATCGAAGATATCCTCGAGTTTTCAAAATAAATTTTACATGGTGACGATTCATTTGGCTACCTTAAGGGAGTTATAGTACCCCTGCCTGCTGCTCCCACTTTTCTAAGCCCTTTCTCTCTATCATTCTTGCTATGGCTGTCCTACAGAACCGATGTGCCACTATATGTCCACGTTAACGTCGTCTCTGTTACTCCCACTACGAGTCTCTCGAGTCAGCAAATGTGACTCGCCGGATGACGAGGCATTTGGCTACCTTAAGAGCGTCATAGTTACTGCAGGCAGCTGCTCCCCCTTCTTTGAATCTTTCCTCCCTTTAAATCGTACTGTGGTCAGTCCTGCAGAAGCGATACGCCACCACCAGTGCATGTTACCGTTGTCTGAGTTACTTCAACGACGATTTCCTCGAGTTTTCAAATAAATTTCGCCGAGTGACGAGGCATTTGGCACCCTTGAGAGAGTCATAGTTACTGCTGCCAGCTGCTCGACCTACTTTCTTTCTTTCCACTCATTAATTATTACTGTGGTCAGTCCTGCAGGAGCAATATGCCACTACATGTATACCTTAACGTTGTCTGAGCTACCTTAACGAAGATATTCTCGAGTTTTCAAAAAAAATTTCACATGGTGACGAGGCATTTGGCTACCTTAAGAGAGTCATAGTACCCCTGCCTGCTGCTCCCACTTTTCTAAGCCCTTTCTCTCTATCATTCTTGCTATGGCTGTCCTACAGAACCGATGTGCCACTATATGTCCACGTCAACGTCGTCTCTGTTACTCCCACTGCGAGTCTCTCGAGTTAGCAAATGTACCTCGCCGGATGACGAGGCATTTGGCTACCTTAAGAGAGTCATAGTTACTGCAGCCAGCTGCTCCCCCTTCTTTGAATCTTTCCTCCCTTTACATCGTACTGTGGTCAGTCCTGCAGAGCGATACGCCAACACCTGTGCATGTTACCATTGTCTGATTTACTTCAACGACGATTTCCACGAGTTTTCAAATAAATCACGCCGAGTGACGAGGCATTTGGCTACCTTAAGAGAGTCATAGTTACTGCTGCCAGCTGCTCGACCTACTTTCTTTCTTTCCACTCTTTAATTATTACTGTGGTCAGTCCTGCAGGAGCAATATGCCACTACATGTAAACCTTAACGTTGTCTGAGTTACCTTATCGAAGATATCCTCGAGTTTTCAAAAAAAAATTTACATGGTGACGAGGCATTTGGCTACCTTAAGGGAGTCATAGTACCCCTGCCTGCTGCTCCCACTTTTCTAAGCTCTTTCTCTCTATCATTCTTGCTATGGCTGTCCTACAGAACCGATGTGCCACTATAAGTCCAAGTTAACGTCGTCTCTGTTACTCCCACTACGAGTCTCTCGAGTTAGCAAATGTACCTCGCCGGATGACGAGGCATTTGGCTACCTTAAGAGCGTCATAGTTACTGCAGCCAGCTGCTCCCCCTTCTTTGAATCTTTCCTCCCTTTAAATCGTACTGTGGTCAGTCCTGCAGAAGCGATACGCCACCACCAGTCCATGTTACCGTTGTCTGAGTTACTTCAACGACGATTTCCTCGAGTTTTCAAATAAATTTCGCCGAGTGACGAGGCATTTGGCACCCTTGAGAGAGTCATAGTTACTGCTGCCAGCTGCTCGACCTACTTTCTTTCTTTCCACTCAGTAATTATTACTGTGGTCAGTCCTGCAGGAGCAATATGCCACTACATGTTAACCTTAACGTTGTCTGAGCTACCTTATCGAAGATATCCTCGAGTTTTCAAAATAAATTTTACATGGTGACGATTCATTTGGCTACCTTAAGGGAGTTATAGTACCCCTGCCTGCTGCTCCCACTTTTCTAAGCCCTTTCTCTCTATCATTCCTGCTATGGCTGTCCTACAGAACCGATGTGCCACTATATGTTCACGTTAACGTCGTCTCTGTTACTCCCACTACGAGTCTCTCGAGTTAGCAAATGTGACTCGCCGGATGACGAGGCATTTGGCTACCTTAAGAGCGTCATAGTTACTGCAGGCAGCTGCTCCCCCTTCTTTGAATCTTTCCTCCCTTTAAATCGTACTGTGGTCAGTCCTGCAGAAGCGATACGCCACCACCAGTCCATGTTACCGTTGTCTGAGTTACTTCAACGACGATTTCCTCGAGTTTTCAAATAAATTTCGCCGAGTGACGAGGCATTTGGCACTCTTGAGAGAGTCATAGTTACTGCTGCCAGCTGCTCGACCTACTTTCTTTCTTTCCACTCATTAATTATTACTGTGGTCAGTCCTGCAGGAGCAATATGCCACTACATGTATACCTTAACGTTGTCTGAGCTACCTTAACGAAGATATTCTCGAGTTTTCAAAAAAAATTTCACATGGTGACGAGGCATTTGGCTACCTTAAGAGAGTCATAGTACCCCTGCCTGCTGCTCCCACTTTTCTAAGCCCTTTCTCTCTATCATTCTTGCTATGGCTGTCCTACAGAACCGATGTGCCACTATATGTCCACGTCAACGTCGTCTCTGTTACTCCCACTGCGAGTCTCTCGAGTTAGCAAATGTACCTCGCCGGATGACGAGGCATTTGGCTACCTTAAGAGAGTCATAGTTACTGCAGCCAGCTGCTCCCCCTTCTTTGAATCTTTCCTCCCTTTACATCGTACTGTGGTCAGTCCTGCAGAAGCGATACGCCACCACCAGTCCATGTTACCGTTGTCTGAGTTACTTCAACGACGATTTCCTCGAGTTTTCAAATAAATTTCGCCGAGTGACGAGGCATTTGGCACTCTTGAGAGAGTCATAGTTACTGCTGCCAGCTGCTCGACCTACTTTCTTTCTTTCCACTCATTAATTATTACTGTGGTCAGTCCTGCAGGAGCAATATGCCACTACATGTATACCTTAACGTTGTCTGAGCTACCTTATCGAAGATATCCTCGAGTTTTCAAAATAAATTTTACATGGTGACGATTCATTTGGCTACCTTAAGGGAGTTATAGTACCCCTGCCTGCTGCTCCCACTTTTCTAAGCCCTTTCTCTCTATCATTCTTGCTATGGCTGTCCTACAGAACCGATGTGCCACTATATGTCCACGTTAACGTCGTCTCTGTTACTCCCACTACGAGTCTCTCGAGTCAGCAAATGTGACTCGCCGGATGACGAGGCATTTGGCTACCTTAAGAGCGTCATAGTTACTGCAGGCAGCTGCTCCCCCTTCTTTGAATCTTTCCTCCCTTTAAATCGTACTGTGGTCAGTCCTGCAGAAGCGATACGCCACCACCAGTGCATGTTACCGTTGTCTGAGTTACTTCAACGACGATTTCCTCGAGTTTTCAAATAAATTTCGCCGAGTGACGAGGCATTTGGCACCCTTGAGAGAGTCATAGTTACTGCTGCCAGCTGCTCGACCTACTTTCTTTCTTTCCACTCATTAATTATTACTGTGGTCAGTCCTGCAGGAGCAATATGCCACTACATGTATACCTTAACGTTGTCTGAGCTACCTTAACGAAGATATTCTCGAGTTTTCAAAAAAAATTTCACATGGTGACGAGGCATTTGGCTACCTTAAGAGAGTCATAGTACCCCTGCCTGCTGCTCCCACTTTTCTAAGCCCTTTCTCTCTATCATTCTTGCTATGGCTGTCCTACAGAACCGATGTGCCACTATATGTCCACGTCAACGTCGTCTCTGTTACTCCCACTGCGAGTCTCTCGAGTTAGCAAATGTACCTCGCCGGATGACGAGGCATTTGGCTACCTTAAGAGAGTCATAGTTACTGCAGCCAGCTGCTCCCCCTTCTTTGAATCTTTCCTCCCTTTACATCGTACTGTGGTCAGTCCTGCAGAGCGATACGCCAACACCTGTGCATGTTACCATTGTCTGATTTACTTCAACGACGATTTCCACGAGTTTTCAAATAAATCACGCCGAGTGACGAGGCATTTGGCTACCTTAAGAGAGTCATAGTTACTGCTGCCAGCTGCTCGACCTACTTTCTTTCTTTCCACTCTTTAATTATTACTGTGGTCAGTCCTGCAGGAGCAATATGCCACTACATGTAAACCTTAACGTTGTCTGAGTTACCTTATCGAAGATATCCTCGAGTTTTCAAAAAAAAATTTACATGGTGACGAGGCATTTGGCTACCTTAAGGGAGTCATAGTACCCCTGCCTGCTGCTCCCACTTTTCTAAGCTCTTTCTCTCTATCATTCTTGCTATGGCTGTCCTACAGAACCGATGTGCCACTATAAGTCCAAGTTAACGTCGTCTCTGTTACTCCCACTACGAGTCTCTCGAGTTAGCAAATGTACCTCGCCGGATGACGAGGCATTTGGCTACCTTAAGAGCGTCATAGTTACTGCAGCCAGCTGCTCCCCCTTCTTTGAATCTTTCCTCCCTTTAAATCGTACTGTGGTCAGTCCTGCAGAAGCGATACGCCACCACCAGTCCATGTTACCGTTGTCTGAGTTACTTCAACGACGATTTCCTCGAGTTTTCAAATAAATTTCGCCGAGTGACGAGGCATTTGGCACCCTTGAGAGAGTCATAGTTACTGCTGCCAGCTGCTCGACCTACTTTCTTTCTTTCCACTCAGTAATTATTACTGTGGTCAGTCCTGCAGGAGCAATATGCCACTACATGTTAACCTTAACGTTGTCTGAGCTACCTTATCGAAGATATCCTCGAGTTTTCAAAATAAATTTTACATGGTGACGATTCATTTGGCTACCTTAAGGGAGTTATAGTACCCCTGCCTGCTGCTCCCACTTTTCTAAGCCCTTTCTCTCTATCATTCCTGCTATGGCTGTCCTACAGAACCGATGTGCCACTATATGTTCACGTTAACGTCGTCTCTGTTACTCCCACTACGAGTCTCTCGAGTTAGCAAATGTGACTCGCCGGATGACGAGGCATTTGGCTACCTTAAGAGCGTCATAGTTACTGCAGGCAGCTGCTCCCCCTTCTTTGAATCTTTCCTCCCTTTAAATCGTACTGTGGTCAGTCCTGCAGAAGCGATACGCCACCACCAGTCCATGTTACCGTTGTCTGAGTTACTTCAACGACGATTTCCTCGAGTTTTCAAATAAATTTCGCCGAGTGACGAGGCATTTGGCACTCTTGAGAGAGTCATAGTTACTGCTGCCAGCTGCTCGACCTACTTTCTTTCTTTCCACTCATTAATTATTACTGTGGTCAGTCCTGCAGGAGCAATATGCCACTACATGTATACCTTAACGTTGTCTGAGCTACCTTAACGAAGATATTCTCGAGTTTTCAAAAAAAATTTCACATGGTGACGAGGCATTTGGCTACCTTAAGAGAGTCATAGTACCCCTGCCTGCTGCTCCCACTTTTCTAAGCCGTTTCTCTCTATCATTCTTGCTATGGCTGTCCTACAGAACCGATGTGCCACTATATGTCCACGTCAACGTCGTCTCTGTTACTCCCACTGCGAGTCTCTCGAGTTAGCAAATGTACCTCGCCGGATGACGAGGCATTTGGCTACCTTAAGAGCGTCATAGTTACTGCAGCCAGCTGCTCCCCCTTCTTTGAATCTTTCCTCCCTTTAAATCGTACTGTGGTCAGTCCTGCAGAAGCGATACGCCACCACCAGTCCATGTTACCGTTGTCTGAGTTACTTCAACGACGATTTCCTCGAGTTTTCAAATAAATTTCGCCGAGTGACGAGGCATTTGGCACCCTTGAGAGAGTCATAGTTACTGCTGCCAGCTGCTCGACCTACTTTCTTTCTTTCCACTCAGTAATTATTACTGTGGTCAGTCCTGCAGGAGCAATATGCCACTACATGTTAACCTTAACGTTGTCTGAGCTACCTTATCGAAGATATCCTCGAGTTTTCAAAATAAATTTTACATGGTGACGATTCATTTGGCTACCTTAAGGGAGTTATAGTACCCCTGCCTGCTGCTCCCACTTTTCTAAGCCCTTTCTCTCTATCATTCTTGCTATGGCTGTCCTACAGAACCGATGTGCCACTATATGTCCACGTTAACGTCGTCTCTGTTACTCCCACTACGAGTCTCTCGAGTCAGCAAATGTGACTCGCCGGATGACGAGGCATTTGGCTACCTTAAGAGCGTCATAGTTACTGCAGGCAGCTGCTCCCCCTTCTTTGAATCTTTCCTCCCTTTAAATCGTACTGTGGTCAGTCCTGCAGAAGCGATACGCCACCACCAGTCCATGTTACCGTTGTCTGAGTTACTTCAACGACGATTTCCTCGAGTTTTCAAATAAATTTCGCCGAGTTACGAGGCATTTGGCACCCTTGAGAGAGTCATAGTTACTGCTGCCAGCTGCTCGACCTACTTTCTTTCTTTCCACTCATTAATTATTACTGTGGTCAGTCCTGCAGGAGCAATATGCCACTACATGTATACCTTAACGTTGTCTGAGCTACCTTAACGAAGATATTCTCGAGTTTTCAAAAAAAATTTCACATGGTGACGAGGCATTTGGCTACCTTAAGAGAGTCATAGTACCCCTGCCTGCTGCTCCCACTTTTCTAAGCCGTTTCTCTCTATCATTCTTGCTATGGCTGTCCTACAGAACCGATGTGCCACTATATGTCCACGTCAACGTCGTCTCTGTTACTCCCACTGCGAGTCTCTCGAGTTAGCAAATGTACCTCGCCGGATGACGAGGCATTTGGCTACCTTAAGAGAGTCATAGTTACTGCAGCCAGCTGCTCCCCCTTCTTTGAATCTTTCCTCCCTTTACATCGTACTGTGGTCAGTCCTGCAGAGCGATACGCCACCACCTGTGCATGTTACCATTGTCTGATTTACTTCAACGACGATTTCCACGAGTTTTCAAATAAATCACGCCGAGTGACGAGGCATTTGGCTACCTTAAGAGAGTCATAGTAACTGTTGCCAGCTGCTCGACCTACTTTCTTTCTTTCCACTCTTTAATTATTACTGTGGTCAGTCCTGCAGGAGCAATATGCCACTACATGTAAACCTTAACGTTGTCTGAGCTACCTTATCGAAGATATCCTCGAGTTTTCAAAAAAAAAATTTACATGGTGACGAGGCATTTGGCTACCTTAAGGGAGTCATAGTACCCCTGCCTGCTGCTCCCACTTTTCTAAGCTCTTTCTCTCTATCATTCTTGCTATGGCTGTCCTACAGAACCGATGTGCCACTATAAGTCCAAGTTAACGTCGTCTCTGTCACTCCCACTACGAGTCTCTCGAGTTAGCAAATGTACCTCGCCGGATGACGAGGCATTTGGCTACCTTAAGAGCGTAATAGTTACTGCAGCCAGCTGTTCCCCCTTCTTTGAATCATTCCTCCCTTTAAATCGTACTGTGGTCAGTCCTGCAGAAGCGATACGCCACCACCAGTCCATGTTACCGTTGTCTGAGTTACTTCAACGACGATTTCCTCGAGTTTTCAAATAAATTTCGCCGAGTGACGAGGCATTTGGCACCCTTGAGAGAGTCATAGTTACTGCTGCCAGCTGCTCGACCTACTTTCTTTCTTTCCACTCAGTAATTATTACTGTGGTCAGTCCTGCAGGAGCAATATGCCACTACATGTTAACCTTAACGTTGTCTGAGCTACCTTATCGAAGATATCCTCGAGTTTTCAAAATAAATTTTACATGGTGACGATTCATTTGGCTACCTTAAGGGAGTTATAGTACCCCTGCCTGCTGCTCCCACTTTTCTAAGCCCTTTCTCTCTATCATTCTTGCTATGGCTGTCCTACAGAACCGATGTGCCACTATATGTCCACGTTAACGTCGTCTCTGTTACTCCCACTACGAGTCTCTCGAGTCAGCAAATGTGACTCGCCGGATGACGAGGCATTTGGCTACCTTAAGAGCGTCATAGTTACTGCAGGCAGCTGCTCCCCCTTCTTTGAATCTTTCCTCCCTTTAAATCGTACTGTGGTCAGTCCTGCAGAAGCGATACGCCACCACCAGTCCATGTTACCGTTGTCTGAGTTACTTCAACGACGATTTCCTCGAGTTTTCAAATAAATTTCGCCGAGTGACGAGGCATTTGGCACCCTTGAGAGAGTCATAGTTACTGCTGCCAGCTGCTCGACCTACTTTCTTTCTTTCCACTCATTAATTATTACTGTGGTCAGTCCTGCAGGAGCAATATGCCACTACATGTATACCTTAACGTTGTCTGAGCTACCTTAACGAAGATATTCTCGAGTTTTCAAAAAAAATTTCACATGGTGACGAGGCATTTGGCTACCTTAAGAGAGTCATAGTACCCCTGCCTGCTGCTCCCACTTTTCTAAGCCCTTTCTCTCTATCATTCTTGCTATGGCTGTCCTACAGAACCGATGTGCCACTATATGTACACGTCAACGTCGTCTCTGTTACTCCCACTGCGAGTCTCTCGAGTTAGCAAATGTACCTCGCCGGATGACGAGGCATTTGGCTACCTTAAGAGAGTCATAGTTACTGCAGCCAGCTGCTCCCCCTTCTTTGAATCTTTCCTCCCTTTACATCGTACTGTGGTCAGTCCTGCAGAGCGATACGCCACCACCTGTGCATGTTACCATTGTCTGATTTACTTCAACGACGATTTCCACGAGTTTTCAAATAAATCACGCCGAGTGACGAGGCATTTGGCTACCTTAAGAGAGTCATAGTAACTGTTGCCAGCTGCTCGACCTACTTTCTTTCTTTCCACTCTTTAATTATTACTGTGGTCAGTCCTGCAGGAGCAATATGCCACTACATGTAAACCTTAACGTTGTCTGAGCTACCTTATCGAAGATATCCTCGAGTTTTCAAAAAAAAATTTACATGGTGACGAGGCATTTGGCTACCTTAAGGGAGTCATAGTACCCCTGCCTGCTGCTCCCACTTTTCTAAGCTCTTTCTCTCTATCATTCTTGCTATGGCTGTCCTACAGAACCGATGTGCCACTATAAGTCCAAGTTAACGTCGTCTCTGTCACTCCCACTACGAGTCTCTCGAGTTAGCAAATGTACCTCGCCGGATGACGAGGCATTTGGCTACCTTAAGAGCGTCATAGTTACTGCAGCCAGCTGCTCCCCCTTCTTTGAATCATTCCTCCCTTTACATCGTACTGTGGTCAGTCCTGCAGAAGCGATACGCCACCACCAGTCCATGTTACCGTTGTCTGAGTTACTTCAACGACGATTTCCTCGAGTTTTCAAATAAATTTCGCCGAGTGACGAGGCATTTGGCACCCTTGAGAGAGTCATAGTTACTGCTGCCAGCTGCTCGACCTACTTTCTTTCCTTCCACTCAGTAATTATTACTGTGGTCAGTCCTGCTGGAGCAATATGCCACTACATGTTAACCTTAACGTTGTCTGAGCTACCTTATCGAAGATATCCTCGAGTTTTCAAAATAAATTTTACATGGTGACGATTCATTTGGCTACCTTAAGGGAGTTATAGTACCCCTGCCTGCTGCTCCCACTTTTCTAAGCCCTTTCTCTCTATCATTCTTGCTATGGCTGTCCTACAGAACCGATGTGCCACTATATGTCCACGTTAACGTCGTCTCTGTTACTCCCACTACGAGTCTGTCGAGTTAGCAAATGTGACGCGCCGGATGACGAGGCATTTGGCTACCTTATAAGCGTCATAGTTACTGCAGCCAGCTGCTCCCCCTTCTTTGAATCTTTCCTCTCTTTAATTCGTACCTTGTGTCCTGCAGAAGCGATACGCCACCACCTGTCCATGTTACCGTTGTCTGAGTTACTTCAACGACGATTTCCTCGAGTTTTCAAATAAATTTCGCCGAGTGACGAGGCATTTGGCACTCTTGAGAGAGTCATAGTTACTGCTGCCAGCTGCTCGACCTACTTTCTTTCTTTCCACTCATTAATTATTACTGTGGTCAGTCCTGCAGGAGCAATATGCCACTACATGTATACCTTAACGTTGTCTGAGCTACCTTAACGAAGATATTCTCGAGTTTTCAAAAAAAATTTCACATGGTGACGAGGCATTTGGCTACCTTAAGAGAGTCATAGTACCCCTGCCTGCTGCTCCCACTTTTCTAAGCCGTTTCTCTCTATCATTCTTGCTATGGCTGTCCTACAGAACCGATGTGCCACTATATGTCCACGTCAACGTCGTCTCTGTTACTCCCACTGCGAGTCTCTCGAGTTAGCAAATGTACCTCGCCGGATGACGAGGCATTTGGCTACCTTAAGAGCGTCATAGTTACTGCAGCCAGCTGCTCCCCCTTCTTTGAATCTTTCCTCCCTTTAAATCGTACTGTGGTCAGTCCTGCAGAAGCGATACGCCACCACCAGTCCATGTTACCGTTGTCTGAGTTACTTCAACGACGATTTCCTCGAGTTTTCAAATAAATTTCGCCGAGTGACGAGGCATTTGGCACCCTTGAGAGAGTCATAGTTACTGCTGCCAGCTGCTCGACCTACTTTCTTTCTTTCCACTCAGTAATTATTACTGTGGTCAGTCCTGCAGGAGCAATATGCCACTACATGTTAACCTTAACGTTGTCTGAGCTACCTTATCGAAGATATCCTCGAGTTTTCAAAATAAATTTTACATGGTGACGATTCATTTGGCTACCTTAAGGGAGTTATAGTACCCCTGCCTGCTGCTCCCACTTTTCTAAGCCCTTTCTCTCTATCATTCTTGCTATGGCTGTCCTACAGAACCGATGTGCCACTATATGTCCACGTTAACGTCGTCTCTGTTACTCCCACTACGAGTCTCTCGAGTCAGCAAATGTGACTCGCCGGATGACGAGGCATTTGGCTACCTTAAGAGCGTCATAGTTACTGCAGGCAGCTGCTCCCCCTTCTTTGAATCTTTCCTCCCTTTAAATCGTACTGTGGTCAGTCCTGCAGAAGCGATACGCCACCACCAGTCCATGTTACCGTTGTCTGAGTTACTTCAACGACGATTTCCTCGAGTTTTCAAATAAATTTCGCCGAGTTACGAGGCATTTGGCACCCTTGAGAGAGTCATAGTTACTGCTGCCAGCTGCTCGACCTACTTTCTTTCTTTCCACTCATTAATTATTACTGTGGTCAGTCCTGCAGGAGCAATATGCCACTACATGTATACCTTAACGTTGTCTGAGCTACCTTAACGAAGATATTCTCGAGTTTTCAAAAAAAATTTCACATGGTGACGAGGCATTTGGCTACCTTAAGAGAGTCATAGTACCCCTGCCTGCTGCTCCCACTTTTCTAAGCCGTTTCTCTCTATCATTCTTGCTATGGCTGTCCTACAGAACCGATGTGCCACTATATGTCCACGTCAACGTCGTCTCTGTTACTCCCACTGCGAGTCTCTCGAGTTAGCAAATGTACCTCGCCGGATGACGAGGCATTTGGCTACCTTAAGAGAGTCATAGTTACTGCAGCCAGCTGCTCCCCCTTCTTTGAATCTTTCCTCCCTTTACATCGTACTGTGGTCAGTCCTGCAGAGCGATACGCCACCACCTGTGCATGTTACCATTGTCTGATTTACTTCAACGACGATTTCCACGAGTTTTCAAATAAATCACGCCGAGTGACGAGGCATTTGGCTACCTTAAGAGAGTCATAGTAACTGTTGCCAGCTGCTCGACCTACTTTCTTTCTTTCCACTCTTTAATTATTACTGTGGTCAGTCCTGCAGGAGCAATATGCCACTACATGTAAACCTTAACGTTGTCTGAGCTACCTTATCGAAGATATCCTCGAGTTTTCAAAAAAAAAATTTACATGGTGACGAGGCATTTGGCTACCTTAAGGGAGTCATAGTACCCCTGCCTGCTGCTCCCACTTTTCTAAGCTCTTTCTCTCTATCATTCTTGCTATGGCTGTCCTACAGAACCGATGTGCCACTATAAGTCCAAGTTAACGTCGTCTCTGTCACTCCCACTACGAGTCTCTCGAGTTAGCAAATGTACCTCGCCGGATGACGAGGCATTTGGCTACCTTAAGAGCGTAATAGTTACTGCAGCCAGCTGTTCCCCCTTCTTTGAATCATTCCTCCCTTTAAATCGTACTGTGGTCAGTCCTGCAGAAGCGATACGCCACCACCAGTCCATGTTACCGTTGTCTGAGTTACTTCAACGACGATTTCCTCGAGTTTTCAAATAAATTTCGCCGAGTGACGAGGCATTTGGCACCCTTGAGAGAGTCATAGTTACTGCTGCCAGCTGCTCGACCTACTTTCTTTCTTTCCACTCAGTAATTATTACTGTGGTCAGTCCTGCAGGAGCAATATGCCACTACATGTTAACCTTAACGTTGTCTGAGCTACCTTATCGAAGATATCCTCGAGTTTTCAAAATAAATTTTACATGGTGACGATTCATTTGGCTACCTTAAGGGAGTTATAGTACCCCTGCCTGCTGCTCCCACTTTTCTAAGCCCTTTCTCTCTATCATTCTTGCTATGGCTGTCCTACAGAACCGATGTGCCACTATATGTCCACGTTAACGTCGTCTCTGTTACTCCCACTACGAGTCTCTCGAGTCAGCAAATGTGACTCGCCGGATGACGAGGCATTTGGCTACCTTAAGAGCGTCATAGTTACTGCAGGCAGCTGCTCCCCCTTCTTTGAATCTTTCCTCCCTTTAAATCGTACTGTGGTCAGTCCTGCAGAAGCGATACGCCACCACCAGTCCATGTTACCGTTGTCTGAGTTACTTCAACGACGATTTCCTCGAGTTTTCAAATAAATTTCGCCGAGTGACGAGGCATTTGGCACCCTTGAGAGAGTCATAGTTACTGCTGCCAGCTGCTCGACCTACTTTCTTTCTTTCCACTCATTAATTATTACTGTGGTCAGTCCTGCAGGAGCAATATGCCACTACATGTATACCTTAACGTTGTCTGAGCTACCTTAACGAAGATATTCTCGAGTTTTCAAAAAAAATTTCACATGGTGACGAGGCATTTGGCTACCTTAAGAGAGTCATAGTACCCCTGCCTGCTGCTCCCACTTTTCTAAGCCGTTTCTCTCTATCATTCTTGCTATGGCTGTCCTACAGAACCGATGTGCCACTATATGTACACGTCAACGTCGTCTCTGTTACTCCCACTGCGAGTCTCTCGAGTTAGCAAATGTACCTCGCCGGATGACGAGGCATTTGGCTACCTTAAGAGAGTCATAGTTACTGCAGCCAGCTGCTCCCCCTTCTTTGAATCTTTCCTCCCTTTACATCGTACTGTGGTCAGTCCTGCAGAGCGATACGCCACCACCTGTGCATGTTACCATTGTCTGATTTACTTCAACGACGATTTCCACGAGTTTTCAAATAAATCACGCCGAGTGACGAGGCATTTGGCTACCTTAAGAGAGTCATAGTAACTGTTGCCAGCTGCTCGACCTACTTTCTTTCTTTCCACTCTTTAATTATTACTGTGGTCAGTCCTGCAGGAGCAATATGCCACTACATGTAAACCTTAACGTTGTCTGAGCTACCTTATCGAAGATATCCTCGAGTTTTCAAAAAAAAATTTACATGGTGACGAGGCATTTGGCTACCTTAAGGGAGTCATAGTACCCCTGCCTGCTGCTCCCACTTTTCTAAGCTCTTTCTCTCTATCATTCTTGCTATGGCTGTCCTACAGAACCGATGTGCCACTATAAGTCCAAGTTAACGTCGTCTCTGTCACTCCCACTACGAGTCTCTCGAGTTAGCAAATGTACCTCGCCGGATGACGAGGCATTTGGCTACCTTAAGAGCGTCATAGTTACTGCAGCCAGCTGCTCCCCCTTCTTTGAATCATTCCTCCCTTTACATCGTACTGTGGTCAGTCCTGCAGAAGCGATACGCCACCACCAGTCCATGTTACCGTTGTCTGAGTTACTTCAACGACGATTTCCTCGAGTTTTCAAATAAATTTCGCCGAGTGACGAGGCATTTGGCACCCTTGAGAGAGTCATAGTTACTGCTGCCAGCTGCTCGACCTACTTTCTTTCCTTCCACTCAGTAATTATTACTGTGGTCAGTCCTGCTGGAGCAATATGCCACTACATGTTAACCTTAACGTTGTCTGAGCTACCTTATCGAAGATATCCTCGAGTTTTCAAAATAAATTTTACATGGTGACGATTCATTTGGCTACCTTAAGGGAGTTATAGTACCCCTGCCTGCTGCTCCCACTTTTCTAAGCCCTTTCTCTCTATCATTCTTGCTATGGCTGTCCTACAGAACCGATGTGCCACTATATGTCCACGTTAACGTCGTCTCTGTTACTCCCACTACGAGTCTGTCGAGTTAGCAAATGTGACGCGCCGGATGACGAGGCATTTGGCTACCTTATAAGCGTCATAGTTACTGCAGCCAGCTGCTCCCCCTTCTTTGAATCTTTCCTCTCTTTAATTCGTACCTTGTGTCCTGCAGAAGCGATACGCCACCACCTGTCCATGTTACCGTTGTCTGAGTTACTTCAACGACGATTTCCTCGAGTTTTCAAATAAATATCGCCGAGTGACGAGGCATTTGGCACCCTTGAGGGAGTCATAGTTACTGCTGCCGGCTGCTCGACCTACTTTCTTTCTTTCCACTCATTAATTATTACTGTGGTCAGTCCTGCAGGAGCAATATGCCACTACATGTATACCTTAACGTTGTCTGAGCTACCTTATCGAAGATATCCTCGAGTTTTCAAAATAAATTTTACATGGTGACGATTCATTTGGCTACCTTAAGGGAGTTATAGTACCCCTGCCTGCTGCTCCCACTTTTCTAAGCCCTTTCTTTCTATCATTCTTGCTATGGCTGTCCTACAGAACCGATGTGCCACTATATGTCCACGTTAACGTCGTCTCTGTTACTCCCACTACGAGTCTCTCGAGTTAGCAAATGTGACTCGCCGGATGACGAGGCATTTGGCTACCTTAAGAGCGTCATAGTTACTGCAGCCAGCTGCTCCCCCTTCTTTGAATCTTTCCTCCCTTTAAATCGTACTGTGGTCAGTCCTGCAGAAGCGATACGCCACCACCAGTCCGTGTTACCGTTGTCTGAGTTACTTCAACGACGATTTCCTCGAGTTTTCAAATAAATTTCGCCGAGTGACGAGGCATTTGGCACCCTTGAGAGAGTCATAGTTACTGCTGCCAGCTGCACGACCTACTTTCTTTCTTTCCACTCATTAATTATTACTGTGGTCAGTCCTGCAGGAGCAATATGCCACTACATGTATACCTTAACGTTGTCTGAGCTACCTTAACGAAGATATTCTCGAGTTTTCAAAATAAATTTTACATGGTGACGATTCATTTGGCTACCTTAAGGGAGTTATAGTACCCCTGCCTGCTGCTCCCACTTTTCTAAGCCGTTTCTCTCTATCATTCTTGCTATGGGTGTCCTACAGAACCGATGTGCCACTATATGTCCACGTTAACGTCGTCTCTGTTACTCCCCATACGAGTCTCTCGAGATAGCAAATGTACCTCTCCGGATGACGAGGCATTTGGCTACCTTATAAGCGTCATAGTTACTGCAGCCAGCTGCGCCCCCTTCTTTGAATCTTTCCTCCCTTTAAATCGTACTGTGGTCAGTCCTGCAGAAGCGATACGCCACCACCTGTCCATGTTACGGTTGCCTGAGTTACCTCAACAACGATTTCCTCGAGTTTTCAAATAAATATCGCCGAGTGACAAGGCATTTGGCTACCTTAAGAGAGTCATAGTTACTGTTGCCAGCTGCTCGACCTACCTTCTTTCTTTCCACTCTTTAATTATTACTGTGGTCAGTCCTGCAGGAGCAATATGCCACTACATGTAAACCTTAACCTTGTCTGAGCTACCTTATCGAAGATATCCTCGAGTTTTCAAAAAAAATTTCACATGGTGACGAGGCATTTAGCTACCTTAAGAGAGTCATAGTACCCCTGCCTGCTGCTCCCACTTTTCTAAGCCCTTTCTCTCTATCATTCTTGCTATGGCTGTCCTACAGAACCGATGTGCCACTATATGTCCACGTCAACGTCGTCTCTGTTACTCCCACTATGAGTCTCTCTAGATAGCAAATGTACCTCTCCGGATGACGAGGCATTTGGCTACCTTATAAGCGTCATAGTTACTGCAGCCAGCTGCTCCCCCTTCTTTGAATCTTTCCTCCCTTTAAATCGTACTGTGGTCTGTCCTGCAGAAGCGATACGCCACCACCTGTCCATGTTACCGTTGCCTGAGTTACCTCAACAACGATTTCCTCGAGTTTTCAAATAAATTTCGCCGAGTGACGAGGCATTTGGCTACCTTAAGAGAGTCATAGTTACTGTTGCCAGCTGCTCGACCTACCTTCTTTCTTTCCACTCTTTAATTATTACTGTGGTCAGTCCTGCAGGAGCAATATGCCACTACATGTAAACCTTAACGTTGTCTGAGCTACCTTATCGAAGATATCCTCGACTTTTCAACAAAAAATTTCACATGGTGACGATTCATTTGGCTACCTTAAGAGAGTCATAGTACTCCTGCCTGCTGCTCCCACTTTTCTAAGCCCATTCTCTCTATCATTCTTGCTATGGCCTGTCCTACGGAACCGATGTGCCACTATATGTCCACGTTAACGTCGTCACTGTTACTCCCACTACGAGTCTCTCGAGTTAGCAAATGTACCTCGCCGGATGACGAGGCATTTGGCTACCTTAAGAGAGTCATAGTTACTGCAGCCAGCTGCTCCCCCTTCTTTGAATCTTTCCTCTCTTTAATTCGTACCTTGTGTCCTGCAGAAGCGATACGCCACCACCTGTCCATGTTACCGTTGTCTGAGTTACTTCAACGACGATTTCCTCGAGTTTTCAAATAAATATCGCCGAGTGACGAGGCATTTGGCACCCTTGAGGGAGTCATAGTTACTGCTGCCGGCTGCTCGACCTACTTTCTTTCTTTCCACTCATTAATTATTACTGTGGTCAGTCCTGCAGGAGCAATATGCCACTACATGTATACCTTAACGTTGTCTGAGCTACCTTATCGAAGATATCCTCGAGTTTTCAAAATAAATTTTACATGGTGACGATTCATTTGGCTACCTTAAGGGAGTTATAGTACCCCTGCCTGCTGCTCCCACTTTTCTAAGCCGTTTCTCTCTATCATTCTTGCTATGGGTGTCCTACAGAACCGATGTGCCACTATATGTCCACGTTAACGTCGTCTCTGTTACTCCCCATACGAGTCTCTCGAGATAGCAAATGTACCTCTCCGGATGACGAGGCATTTGGCTACCTTATAAGCGTCATAGTTACTGCAGCCAGCTGCGCCCCCTTCTTTGAATCTTTCCTCCCTTTAAATCGTACTGTGGTCAGTCCTGCAGAAGCGATACGCCACCACCTGTCCATGTTACCGTTGTCTGAGTTACTTCAACGACGATTTCCTCGAGTTTTCAAATAAATTTCGCCGAGTGACGAGGCATTTGGCACCCTTAAGAGAGTCATAGTTACTGCTACCAGCTGCTCGTCCTACTTTCTTTCTTTCCACTCATTAATTATTACTGTGGTCAGTCCTGCAGGAGCAATATGCCACTACATGTATACCTTAACGTTGTCTGAGCTACCTTAACGGAGATATTCTCGAGTTTTCAAAAAAAATTTCACATGGTGACGAGGCATTTGGCTACCTTAAGAGAGTCATAGTACCCCTGCCTGCTGCTCCCACTTTTCTAAGCGCTTTCTCTCTATCATTCTTGCTATGGCTGTCCTACAGAACCGATGTGCCACTATATGTCCACGTCAACGTCGTCTCTGTTACTCCCACTACGAGTCTCTCGAGTTAGCAATTGTACCTCGACGAATGACGAGGCATTTGGCTACCTTATAAGCGTCATAGTTACTGCAGGCAGCTGCTCCCCCATCTTTGAATCTTTCCTCTTTTTAAATCGTACTGTGGTCAGTCCTGCAGAAGCGATTCGCCACCACCTGTCCATGTTACCGTTGTCTGAGTTACTTCAACGACGATTTCCTCGAGTTTTCAAATAAATTTCGCCGAATGACGAGGCATTTGGCTACCTTATAAGCGTCATAGTTACTGCAGCCAGCTGCTCCCCCTTCTTTGAATCTTTCCTCTCTTTAATTCGTACCTTGTGTCCTGCAGAAGCGATACGCCACCACCTGTCCATGTTACCGTTGTCTGAGTTACTTCAACGACGATTTCCTCGAGTTTTCAAATAAATTTCGCCGAGTGACGAGGCATTTGGCACCCTTGAGAGAGTCATAGTTACTGCTGCCGGCTGCTCGACCTACTTTCTTTCTTTCCACTCATTAATTATTACTGTGGTCAGTCCTGCAGGAGCAATATGCCACTACATGTATACCTTAACGTTGTCTGAGCTACCTTATCGAAGATATCCTCGAGTTTTCAATAAAAAATTCCGCATGGTGACGATTCATTTGGCTACCTTAAGAGAGTCATAGTACCCCTGTCTGCTGCTCCCACTTTTCTAAGCCCTTTCTCTCTATCATATTTTGCTATGGCTGTCCTACAGAACCGATGTGCCAATATATGTCCACGTTAACGTCGTCTCTGTTACTCCCACTACGAGTCTCTCGAGTTAGCAAATGTACCTCGCCGGATGACGAGGCATTTGGCTACCTTAAGAGCGACATAGTTACTGCAGGCAGCTGCTCCCCCATCTTTGAATCTTTCCTCTTTTTAAATCGTACTGTGGTCAGTCCTGCAGAAGCGATTCGCCACCACCTGTCCATGTTACCGTTGTCTGAGTTACTTCAACGACGATTTCCTCGAGTTTTCAAATAAATTTCGCCGAGTGATGAGGCATTTGGCTACCTTAAGAGAGTCATAGTTACTGCAGCCAGCTGCTCCCCCTTCTTTGAATCTTTCCTCCCTTTAAATCGTACTGTGGTCAGTCCTGCAGAGCGATACGCCAACACCTGTGCATGTTACCGTTGTCTGATTTACTTCAACGACGATTTCCTCGAGTTTTCAAATAAATCTCGCCGAGTGACGAGGCATTTGGCTACCTTAAGAGAGTCATAGTTACTGTTGCCAGCTGCTCGACCTACTTTCTTTCTTTCCACTCTTTAATTATTACTGTGGTCAGTACTGCAGGAGCAATATGCCACTACATGTAAACCTTAACGTTGTCTGAGCTACCTTATCGAAGATATCCTCGAGTTTTCAAAAAAAAAAATGTCACATGTTGACGAGGCATTTAACTACCTTAAGAGAGTTATTGTACTCCTGCCTGCTGCTCCCACTTTTCTAAGCCCATTCTCTCTATCATTCTTGCTATGGCCTGTCCTACGGAACCGATGTGCCACTATATGTCCACGGTAACGTCGTCACTGTTATTCCCACTACGAGTCTCTCGAGTTAGCAAATGTACCTCGCCGGATGACGAGCCATTTGACTACCTTAAGAGAGTCATAGTTACTGCAGCCAGCTGCCCCCCGTCTTTGAATCTTTCCTCTCTTTAATTCGTACTGTGGTGTCCTGCAGAAGCGATAAGCCACCACCTGTCCATGTTACCGTTGTCTGAGTTACTTCAACGACGATTTCCTCAAGTTTTCAAATAAATTTCGCCGAGTGACGAGGCATATGGCTACCTTAAGGGAGTCATAGTTACTGCTGCCAGCTGCTCGACCTACTTTCTTTCTTTCCACTCTTTAATTATTACTGTGGTCAGTCCTGCAGGAGCAATATGCCACTACATGTATACCTTAACGTTGTCTGAGCTACCTTAACGAAGATATTCTCGAGTTTTCAAAAAAAATTTCACATGGTGACGAGGCATTTGGCTACCTTAAGAGAGTCATAGTACCCTTGCCTGCTGCTCCCACTTTTCTAAGCCCTTTTTCTCTATCATTCTTGCTATGGCTGTCCTACAGAACCGATGTGCCACTATATGTCCACGTCAACGTCGTCTCTGTTACTCCCACTGCGAGTCTCTCGAGTTAGCAAATGTACCTCGCCGGATGACGAGGCATTTGGCTACCTTAAGAGAGTCATAGTTACTGCAGCCAGCTGCTCCCCCTTCTTTGAATCTTTCCTCCCTTTACATCGTACTGTGGTCAGTCCTGCAGAGCGATACGCCACCACCTGTGCATGTTACCGTTGTCTGATTTACTTCAACGACGATTTCCACGAGTTTTCAAATAAATCACGCCGAGTGACGAGGCATTTGGCACCCTTGAGAGAGTCATAGTTACTGCTGCCAGCTGCACGACCTACTTTCTTTCTTTCCACTCATTAATTATTACTGTGGTCAGTCCTGCAGGAGCAATATGCCACTACTTGTATACCTTAACGTTGTCTGAGCTACCTTAACGAAGATATTCTCGAGTTTTCAAAATAAATTTTACATGGTGACGATTCATTTGGCTACCTTAAGGGAGTTATAGTACCCCTGCCTGCTGCTCCCACTTTTCTAAGCCGTTTCTCTCTATCATTCTTGCTATGGGTGTCCTACAGAACCGATGTGCCACTATATGTCCACGTTAACGTCGTCTCTGTTACTCCCCATACGAGTCTCTCGAGATAGCAAATGTACCTCTCCGGATGACGAGGCATTTGGCTACCTTATAAGCGTCATAGTTACTGCAGCCAGCTGCGCCCCCTTCTTTGAATCTTTCCTCCCTTTAAATCGTACTGTGGTCAGTCCTGCAGAAGCGATACGCCACCACCTGTCCATGTTACCGTTGTCTGAGTTACTTCAACGACGATTTCCTCGAGTTTTCAAATAAATTTCGCCGAGTGACGAGGCATTTGGCACCCTTAAGAGAGTCATAGTTACTGCTACCAGCTGCTCGTCCTACTTTCTTTCTTTCCACTCATTAATTATTACTGTGGTCAGTCCTGCAGGAGCAATATGCCACTACATGTATACCTTAACGTTGTCTGAGCTACCTTAACGGAGATATTCTCGAGTTTTCAAAAAAAATTTCACATGGTGACGAGGCATTTGGCTACCTTAAGAGAGTCATAGTACCCCTGCCTGCTGCTCCCACTTTTCTAAGCGCTTTCTCTCTATCATTCTTGCTATGGCTGTCCTACAGAACCGAAGTGCCACTATATGTCCACGTCAACGTCGTCTCTGTTACTCCCACTACGAGTCTCTCGAGTTAGCAATTGTACCTCGACGAATGACGAGGCATTTGGCTACCTTATAAGCGTCATAGTTACTGCAGCCAGCTGCTCTCCCTTCTTTGAATCTTTCCTCTCTTTAATTCGTACCTTGTGTCCTGCAGAAGCGATACGCCACCACCTGTCCATGTTACCGTTGTCTGAGTTACTTCAACGACGATTTCCTCGAGTTTTCAAATAAATTTCGCCGAGTGACGAGGCATTTGGCACCCTTGAGAGAGTCATAGTTACTGCTGCCGGCTGCTCGACCTACTTTCTTTCTTTCCACTCATTAATTATTACTGTGGTCAGTCCTGCAGGAGCAATATGCCACTACATGTATACCTTAACGTTGTCTGAGCTACCTTATCGAAGATATCCTCGAGTTTTCAATAAAAAATTTCGCATGGTGACGATTCATTTGGCTACCTTAAGAGAGTCATAGTACCCCTGTCTGCTGCTCCCACTTTTCTAAGCCCTTTCTCTCTATCATATTTTGCTATGGCTGTCCTACAGAACCGATGTGCCAATATATGTCCACGTTAACGTCGTCTCTGTTACTCCCACTACGAGTCTCTCGAGTTAGCAAATGTACCTCGCCGGATGACGAGGCATTTGGCTACCTTAAGAGCGACATAGTTACTGCAGGCAGCTGCTCCCCCATCTTTGAATCTTTCCTCTTTTTAAATCGTACTGTGGTCAGTCCTGCAGAAGCGATTCGCCACCACCTGTCCATGTTACCGTTGTCTGAGTTACTTCAACGACGATTTCCTCGAGTTTTCAAATAAATTTCGCCGAGTGATGAGGCATTTGGCTACCTTAAGAGAGTCATAGTTACTGCAGCCAGCTGCTCCCCCTTCTTTGAATCTTTCCTCCCTTTAAATCGTACTGTGGTCAGTCCTGCAGAGCGATACGCCAACACCTGTGCATGTTACCGTTGTCTGATTTACTTCAACGACGATTTCCTCGAGTTTTCAAATAAATCTCGCCGAGTGACGAGGCATTTGGCTACCTTAAGAGAGTCATAGTTACTGTTGCCAGCTGCTCGACCTACTTTCTTTCTTTCCACTCTTTAATTATTACTGTGGTCAGTACTGCAGGAGCAATATGCCACTACATGTAAACCTTAACGTTGTCTGAGCTACCTTATCGAAGATATCCTCGAGTTTTCAAAAAAAAAAATGTCACATGTTGACGAGGCATTTAACTACCTTAAGAGAGTTATTGTACTCCTGCCTGCTGCTCCCACTTTTCTAAGCCCATTCTCTCTATCATTCTTGCTATGGCCTGTCCTACGGAACCGATGTGCCACTATATGTCCACGGTAACGTCGTCACTGTTATTCCCACTACGAGTCTCTCGAGTTAGCAAATGTACCTCGCCGGATGACGAGCCATTTGACTACCTTAAGAGAGTCATAGTTACTGCAGCCAGCTGCCCCCCGTCTTTGAATCTTTCCTCTCTTTAATTCGTACTGTGGTGTCCTGCAGAAGCGATAAGCCACCACCTGTCCATGTTACCGTTGTCTGAGTTACTTCAACGACGATTTCCTCAAGTTTTCAAATAAATTTCGCCGAGTGACGAGGCATATGGCTACCTTAAGGGAGTCATAGTTACTGCTGCCAGCTGCTCGACCTACTTTCTTTCTTTCCACTCTTTAATTATTACTGTGGTCAGTCCTGCAGGAGCAATATGCCACTACATGTATACCTTAACGTTGTCTGAGCTACCTTAACGAAGATATTCTCGAGTTTTCAAAAAAAATTTCACATGGTGACGAGGCATTTGGCTACCTTAAGAGAGTCATAGTACCCTTGCCTGCTGCTCCCACTTTTCTAAGCCCTTTTTCTCTATCATTCTTGCTATGGCTGTCCTACAGAACCGATGTGCCACTATATGTCCACGTCAACGTCGTCTCTGTTACTCCCACTGCGAGTCTCTCGAGTTAGCAAATGTACCTCGCCGGATGACGAGGCATTTGGCTACCTTAAGAGAGTCATAGTTACTGCAGCCAGCTGCTCCCCCTTCTTTGAATCTTTCCTCCCTTTACATCGTACTGTGGTCAGTCCTGCAGAGCGATACGCCACCACCTGTGCATGTTACCGTTGTCTGATTTACTTCAACGACGATTTCCACGAGTTTTCAAATAAATCACGCCGAGTGACGAGGCATTTGGCTACCTTAAGAGAGTCATAGTTACTGCTGCCAGCTGCTCGACCTACTTTCTTTCTTTCCACTCTTTAATTATTACTGTGGTCAGTCCTGCAGGAGCAATATGCCACTACATGTAAACCTTAACGTTGTCTGAGCTACCTTATCGAAGAAATCCTCGAGTTTTCAAAAAAAAATTTACATGGTGACGAGGCATTTGGCTACCTTAAGGGAGTCATAGTACCCCTGCCTGCTGCTCCCACTTTTCTAAGCTCTTTCTCTCTACCATTCTTGCTATGGCTGTCCTACAGAACCGATGTGCCACTATAAGTCCAAGTTAACGTCGTCTCTGTTACTCCCACTACGAGTCTCTCGAGTTAGCAAATGTACCTCGCCGGATGACGAGGCATTTGGCTACCTTAAGAGCGTCATAGTTACTGCAGCCAGCTGCTCCCCCTTCTTTGAATCTTTCCTCCCTTTAAATCGTACTGTGGTCAGTCCTGCAGAAGCGATACGCCACCACCAGTCCATGTTACCGTTGTCTGAGTTACTTCAACGACGATTTCCTCGAGTTTTCAAATAAATTTCGCCGAGTGACGAGGCATTTGGCACCCTTGAGAGAGTCATAGTTACTGCTGCCAGCTGCTCGACCTACTTTCTTTCTTTCCACTCAGTAATTATTACTGTGGTCAGTCCTGCAGGAGCAATATGCCACTACATGTTAACCTTAACGTTGTCTGAGCTACCTTATCGAAGATATCCTCGAGTTTTCAAAATAAATGTTACATGGTGACGATTCATTTGGCTACCTTAAGGGAGTTATAGTACCCCTGCCTGCTGCTCCCACTTTTCTAAGCCCTTTCTCTCTATCATTCTTGCTATGGCTGTCCTACAGAACCGATGTGCCACTATATGTCCACGTCAACGTCGTCTCTGTTACTCCCACTACGAGTCTCTCGAGATAGCAAATGTACCTCGCCGGATGACGAGGCATTTGGCTACCTTATAAGCGTCATAGTTACTGCAGCCAGCTGCTCCCCCTGCTTTGAATCTATCCTCCCTTTAAATCGTACTGTGGTCAGTCCTGCAGAAGCGATACGCCACCACCTGTCCATGTTACCGTTGCCTGAGTTACCTCAACAACGATTTCCTCGAGTTTTCAAATAAATATCGCCGACTGACAAGGCATTTGGCTACCTTAAGAGAGTCATAGTTACTGTTGCCAGCTGCTCGACCTACCTTCTTTCTTTCCACTCTTTAATTATTACTGTGGTCAGTAATGCAGGAGCAATATGCCACTACATGTAAACCTTAACCTTGTCTGAGCTACCTTATCGAAGATATCCTCGAGTTTTCAAAAAAAATTTCACATGGTGACGAGGCACTTAGCTACCTTAAGAGAGTCATAGTACCCCTGCCTGCTGCTCCCACTTTTCTAAGCCCTTTCTCTCTATCATTCTTGCTATGGCTGTCCTACAGAACCGATGTGCCACTATATGTCCACGTCAACGTCGTCTCTGTTACTCCCACTACGAGTCTCTCTAGATAGCAAATGTACCTCTCCGGATGACGAGGCATTTGGCTACCTTATAAGCGTCATAGTTACTGCAGCCAGCTGCTCCCCCTTCTTTGAATCTTTCCTCCCTTTAAATCGTACTGTGGTCAGTCCTGCAGAAGCGATACGCCACCACCTGTCCATGTTACCGTTGTCTGAGTTACTTCAACGACGATTTCCTCGAGTTTTCAAATAAATTTCGCCGAGTGACGAGGCATTTGGCACCCTTGAGAGAGTCATAGTTACTGCTGCCAGCTGCACTACCTACTTTCTTTCTTTCCACTCATTAATTATTACTGTGGTCAGTCCTGCAGGAGCAATATGCCACTACATGTATACCTTAACGTTGTCTGAGCTACCTTAACGAAGATATTCTCGAGTTTTCAAAATAAATTTTACATGGTGACGATTCATTTGGCTACCTTAAGGGAGTTATAGTACCCCTGCCTGCTGCTCCCACTTTTCTAAGCCGTTTCTCTCTATCATTCTTGCTATGGGGGTCCTACAGAACCGATGTGCCACTATATGTCCACGTTAACGTCGTCTCTGTTACTCCCCATACGAGTCTCTCGAGATAGCAATTGTACCTCGACGAATGACGAGGCATTGGGCTACCTTATAAGCGTCATAGTTACTGCAGCCAGCTGCTCTCCCTTCTTTGAATCTTTCCTCTCTTTAATTCGTACCTTGTGTCCTGCAGAAGCGATACGCCACCACCTGTCCATGTTACCGTTGTCTGAGTTACTTCAACGACGATTTCCTCGAGTTTTCAAATAAATTTCGCCGAGTGACGAGGCATTTGGCACCCTTGAGAGAGTCATAGTTACTGCTGCCGGCTGCTCGACCTACTTTCTTTCTTTCCACTCATTAATTATTACTGTGGTCAGTCCTGCAGGAGCAATATGCCACTACATGTATACCTTAACGTTGTCTGAGCTACCTTATCGAAGATATCCTCGAGTTTTCAATAAAAAATTTCACATGGTGACGATTCATTTGGCTACCTTAAGAGAGTCATAGTACCCCTGTCTGCTGCTCCCACTTTTCTAAGCCCTTTCTCTCTATCATATTTTGCTATGGCTGTCCTACAGAACCGATGTGCCAATATATGTCCACGTTAACGTCGTCTCTGTTACTCCCACTACGAGTCTCTCGAGTTAGCAAATGTACCTCGCCGGATGACGAGGCATTTGGCTACCTTAAGAGCGTCATAGTTACTGCAGGCAGCTGCTCCCCCATCTTTGAATCTTTCCTCTTTTTAAATCGTACTGTGGTCAGTCCTGCAGAAGCGATTCGCCACCACCTGTCCATGTTACCGTTGTCTGAGTTACTTCAACGACGATTTCCTCGAGTTTTCAAATAAATTTCGCCGAGTGATGAGGCATTTGGCTACCTTAAGAGAGCCATAGTTACTGCAGCCAGCTGCTCCCCCTTCTTTGAATCTTTCCTCCCTTTAAATCGTACTGTGGTCAGTCCTGCAGAGCGATACGCCAACACCTGTGCATGTTACCGTTGTCTGATTTACTTCAACGACGATTTCCTCGAGTTTTCAAATAAATCTCGCCGAGTGACGAGGCATTTGGCTACCTTAAGAGAGTCATAGTTACTGTTGCCAGCTGCTCGACCTACTTTCTTTCTTTCCACTCTTTAATTATTACTGTGGTCAGTACTGCAGGAGCAATATGCCACTACATGTAAACCTTAACGTTGTCTGAGCTACCTTATCGAAGATATCCTCGAGTTTTCAAAAAAAAAATGTCACATGTTGACGAGGCATTTAACTACCTTAAGAGAGTTATTGTACTCCTGCCTGCTGCTCCCACTTTTCTAAGCCCATTCTCTCTATCATTCTTGCTATGGCCTGTCCTACGGAACCGATGTGCCACTATATGTCCACGGTAACGTCGTCACTGTTATTCCCACTACGAGTCTCTCGAGTTAGCAAATGTACCTCGCCGGATGACGAGCCATTTGACTACCTTAAGAGAGTCATAGTTACTGCAGCCAGCTGCTCCCCCGTCTTTGAATCTTTCCTCTCTTTAATTCGTACTGTGGTGTCCTGCAGAAGCGATAAGCCACCACCTGTCCATGTTACCGTTGTCTGAGTTACTTCAACGACGATTTCCTCAAGTTTTCAAATAAATTTCGCCGAGTGACGAGGCATTTGGCTACCTTAAGAGAGTCATAGTTACTGTTGCCAGCTGCTCGACCTACCTTCTTTCTTTCCACTCTTTAATTATTACTGTGGTCAGTAATGCAGGAGCAATATGCCACTACATGTAAACCTTAACCTTGTCTGAGCTACCTTATCGAAGATATCCTCGAGTTTTCAAAAAAAATTTCACATGGTGACGAGGCACTTAGCTACCTTAAGAGAGTCATAGTACCCCTGCCTGCTGCTCCCACTTTTCTAAGCCCTTTCTCTCTATCATTCTTGCTATGGCTGTCCTACAGAACCGATGTGCCACTATATGTCCACGTCAACGTCGTCTCTGTTACTCCCACTACGAGTCTCTCTAGATAGCAAATGTACCTCTCCGGATGACGAGGCATTTGGCTACCTTATAAGCGTCATAGTTACTGCAGCCAGCTGCTCCCCCTTCTTTGAATCTTTCCTCCCTTTAAATCGTACTGTGGTCAGTCCTGCAGAAGCGATACGCCACCACCTGTCCATGTTACCGTTGTCTGAGTTACTTCAACGACGATTTCCTCGAGTTTTCAAATAAATTTCGCCGAGTGACGAGGCATTTGGCACCCTTGAGAGAGTCATAGTTACTGCTGCCAGCTGCACTACCTACTTTCTTTCTTTCCACTCATTAATTATTACTGTGGTCAGTCCTGCAGGAGCAATATGCCACTACATGTATACCTTAACGTTGTCTGAGCTACCTTAACGAAGATATTCTCGAGTTTTCAAAATAAATTTTACATGGTGACGATTCATTTGGCTACCTTAAGGGAGTTATAGTACCCCTGCCTGCTGCTCCCACTTTTCTAAGCCGTTTCTCTCTATCATTCTTGCTATGGGGGTCCTACAGAACCGATGTGCCACTATATGTCCACGTTAACGTCGTCTCTGTTACTCCCCATACGAGTCTCTCGAGATAGCAAATGTACCTCTCCGGATGACGAGGCATTTGGCTACCTTATAAGCGTCATAGTTACTGCAGCCAGCTGCGCCCCCTTCTTTGAATCTTTCCTCCCTTTAAATCGTAGTGTGGTCAGTCCTGCAGAAGCGATACGCCACCACCTGTCCATGTTACCGTTGTCTGAGTTACTTCAACGACGATTTCCTCGAGTTTTCAAATAAATTTCGCCGAGTGACGAGGCATTTGGCACCCTTAAGAGAGTCATAGTTACTGCTACCAGCTGCTCGTCCTACTTTCTTTCTTTCCACTCATTAATTATTACTGTGGTCAGTCCTGCAGGAGCAATATGCCACTACATGTATACCTTAACGTTGTCTGAGCTACCTTAACGGAGATATTCTCGAGTTTTCAAAAAAAATTTCACATGGTGACGAGGCATTTGGCTACCTTAAGAGAGTCATAGTACCCCTGCCTGCTGCTCCCACTTTTCTAAGCGCTTTCTCTCTATCATTCTTGCTATGGCTGTCCTACAGAACCGAAGTGCCACTATATGTCCACGTCAACGTCGTCTCTGTTACTCCCACTACGAGTCTCTCGAGTTAGCAATTGTACCTCGACGAATGACGAGGCATTGGGCTACCTTATAAGCGTCATAGTTACTGCAGCCAGCTGCTCTCCCTTCTTTGAATCTTTCCTCTCTTTAATTCGTACCTTGTGTCCTGCAGAAGCGATACGCCACCACCTGTCCATGTTACCGTTGTCTGAGTTACTTCAACGACGATTTCCTCGAGTTTTCAAATAAATTTCGCCGAGTGACGAGGCATTTGGCACCCTTGAGAGAGTCATAGTTACTGCTGCCGGCTGCTCGACCTACTTTCTTTCTTTCCACTCATTAATTATTACTGTGGTCAGTCCTGCAGGAGCAATATGCCACTACATGTATACCTTAACGTTGTCTGAGCTACCTTATCGAAGATATCCTCGAGTTTTCAATAAAAAATTTCACATGGTGACGATTCATTTGGCTACCTTAAGAGAGTCATAGTACCCCTGTCTGCTGCTCCCACTTTTCTAAGCCCTTTCTCTCTATCATATTTTGCTATGGCTGTCCTACAGAACCGATGTGCCAATATATGTCCACGTTAACGTCGTCTCTGTTACTCCCACTACGAGTCTCTCGAGTTAGCAAATGTACCTCGCCGGATGACGAGGCATTTGGCTACCTTAAGAGCGTCATAGTTACTGCAGGCAGCTGCTCCCCCATCTTTGAATCTTTCCTCTTTTTAAATCGTACTGTGGTCAGTCCTGCAGAAGCGATTCGCCACCACCTGTCCATGTTACCGTTGTCTGAGTTACTTCAACGACGATTTCCTCGAGTTTTCAAATAAATTTCGCCGAGTGATGAGGCATTTGGCTACCTTAAGAGAGCCATAGTTACTGCAGCCAGCTGCTCCCCCTTCTTTGAATCTTTCCTCCCTTTAAATCGTACTGTGGTCAGTCCTGCAGAGCGATACGCCAACACCTGTGCATGTTACCGTTGTCTGATTTACTTCAACGACGATTTCCTCGAGTTTTCAAATAAATCTCGCCGAGTGACGAGGCATTTGGCTACCTTAAGAGAGTCATAGTTACTGTTGCCAGCTGCTCGACCTACTTTCTTTCTTTCCACTCTTTAATTATTACTGTGGTCAGTACTGCAGGAGCAATATGCCACTACATGTAAACCTTAACGTTGTCTGAGCTACCTTATCGAAGATATCCTCGAGTTTTCAAAAAAAAAATGTCACATGTTGACGAGGCATTTAACTACCTTAAGAGAGTTATTGTACTCCTGCCTGCTGCTCCCACTTTTCTAAGCCCATTCTCTCTATCATTCTTGCTATGGCCTGTCCTACGGAACCGATGTGCCACTATATGTCCACGGTAACGTCGTCACTGTTATTCCCACTACGAGTCTCTCGAGTTAGCAAATGTACCTCGCCGGATGACGAGCCATTTGACTACCTTAAGAGAGTCATAGTTACTGCAGCCAGCTGCTCCCCCGTCTTTGAATCTTTCCTCTCTTTAATTCGTACTGTGGTGTCCTGCAGAAGCGATAAGCCACCACCTGTCCATGTTACCGTTGTCTGAGTTACTTCAACGACGATTTCCTCAAGTTTTCAAATAAATTTCGCCGAGTGACGAGGCATATGGCTACCTTAAGGGAGTCATAGTTACTGCTGCCAGCTGCTCGACCTATTTTCTTTCTTTCCACTCTTTAATTATTACTGTGGTCAGTCCTGCAGGAGCAATATGCCACTACATGTATACCTTAACGTTGTCTGAGCTACCTTAACGAAGATATTCTCGAGTTTTCAAAAAAAATTTCACATGGTGACGAGGCATTTGGCTACCTTAAGAGAGTCATAGTACCCTTGCCTGCTGCTCCCACTTTTCTAAGCCCTTTTTCTCTATCATTCTTGCTATGGCTGTCCTACAGAACCGATGTGCCACTATATGTCCACGTCAACGTCGTCTCTGTTACTCCCACTGCGAGTCTCTCGAGTTAGCAAATGTACCTCGCCGGATGACGAGGCATTTGGCTACCTTAAGAGAGTCATAGTTACTGCAGCCAACTGCTCCCCCTTCTTTGAATCTTTCCTCCCTTTACATCGTACTGTGGTCAGTCCTGCAGAGCGATACGCCACCACCTGTGCATGTTACCGTTGTAACGACGATTTCCACGAGTTTTCAAATAAATCACGCCGAGTGACGAGGCATTTGGCTACCTTAAGAGAGTCATAGTTACTGCTGCCAGCTGCTCGACCTACTTTCTTTCTTTCCACTCAGTAATTATTACTGTGGTCAGTCCTGCAGGAGCAATATGCCACTACATGTTAACCTTAACGTTGTCTGAGCTACCTTATCGAAGATATCCTCGAGTTTTCAAAACAAATGTTACATGGTGACGATTCATTTGGCTACCTTAAGGGAGTTATAGTACCCCTGCCTGCTGCTCCCACTTTTCTAAGCCCTTTCTCTCTATCATTCTTGCTATTGCTGTCCTACAGAACCGATGTGCCACTATATGTCCACGTCAACGTCGTCTCTGTTACTCCCACTACGAGTCTCTCGAGTTAGCAAATGTACCTCGCCGGATGACGAGGCATTTGGCTACCTTATAAGCGTCATAGTTACTGCAGCCAGCTGCTCCCCCTGCTTTGAATCTATCCTCCCTTTAAATCGTACTGTGGTCAGTCCTGCAGAAGCGATACGCCACCACCTGTCCATGTTACCGTTGCCTGAGTTACCTCAACAACGATTTCCTCGAGTTTTCAAATAAATATCGCCGACTGACAAGGCATTTGGCTACCTTAAGAGAGTCATAGTTACTGTTGCCAGCTGCTCGACCTACCTTCTTTCTTTCCACTCTTTAATTATTACTGTGGTCAGTCCTGCAGGAGCAATATGCCACTACATGTAAACCTTAACCTTGTCTGAGCTACCTTATCGAAGATATCCTCGAGTTTTCAAAAAAAATTTCACATGGTGACGAGGCACTTAGCTACCTTAAGAGAGTCATAGTACCCCTGCCTGCTGCTCCCACTTTTCTAAGCCCTTTCTCTCTATCATTCTTGCTATGGCTGTCCTACAGAACCGATGTGCCACTATATGTCCACGTCAACGTCGTCTCTGTTACTCCCACTACGAGTCTCTCTAGATAGCAAATGTACCTCTCCGGATGACGAGGCATTTGGCTACCTTATAAGCGTCATAGTTACTGCAGCCAGCTGCTCCCCCTTCCTTGAATCTTTCCTGTCTTTAATTCGTACTGTGGTCAGTCCTGCAGAAGCGATACGCCACCACCTGTCCATGTTACCGTTGTCTGAGTTACTTCAACGACGATTTCCTCGAGTTTTCAAATAAATCTCGCCGAGTGACGAGGCATTTGGATACCTTAAGAGAGTCATAGTTACTGTTGCCAGCTGCTCGACCTACCTTCTTTCTTTCCACTCTTTAATTATTACTGTGGTCAGTCCTGCAGGAGCAATATGCCACTACATGTAAACCTTAACGTTGTCTGAGCTACCTTATCGAAGATATCCTCGAGTTTTCAATAAAAAATTTCACATGGTGACGATTCATTTGGCTACCTTAAGAGAGTCATAGTACCCCTGCCTGCTGCTCCCACTTTTCTAAGCCCTTTCTCTCTATCATATTTTGCTATGGCTGTCCTACAGAACCGATGTGCCACTATATGTCCACGTTAACGTCGTCTCTGTTACTCCCACTACAAGTCTCTCGAGTTAGCAAATGTACCTCGCCGGATGACGAGGCATTTGGCTACCTTAAGAGCGTCACAGTTACTGCAGGCAGTTGCTCCCCCATCTTTGAATCTTTCCTCTTTTTAAATCGTACTGTGGTCAGTCCTGCAGAAGCGATTCGCCACCACCTGTCCATGTTACCGTTGTCTGAGTTACTTCAACGACGATTTCCTCGAGTTTTCAAATAAATTTCGCCGAGTGATGAGGCATTTGGCTACCTTAAGAGAGTCATAGTTACTGCAGCCAGCTGCTCCCCCTTCTTTGAATCTTTCCTCCCTTTAAATCGTACTGTGGTCAGTCCTGCAGAGCGATACGCCAACACCTGTGCATGTTACCGTTGTCTGATTTACTTCAACGACGATTTCCTCGAGTTTTCAAATAAATCTCGCCGAGTGACGAGGCATTTGGCTACCTTAAGAGAGTCATAGTTACTGTTGCCAGCTGCTCGACCTACTTTCTTTCTTTCCACTCTTTAATTATTACTGTGGTCAGTACTGCAGGAGCAATATGCCACTACATGTAAACCTTAACGTTGTCTGAGCTACCTTATCGAAGATATCCTCGAGTTTTCAAAAAAAAAATGTCACATGTAGACGAGGCATTTAACTACCTTAAGAGAGTTATTGTACTCCTGCCTGCTGCTCCCACTTTTCTAAGCCCATTCTCTCTATCATTCTTGCTATGGCCTGTCCTACGGAACAGATGTGCCACTATATGTCCACGGTAACGTCGTCACTGTTATTCCCACTACGAGTCTCTCGAGTTAGCAAATGTACCTCGCCGGATGACGAGCCATTTGACTACCTTAAGAGAGTCATAGTTACTGCAGCCAGCTGCTCCCCCGTCTTTGAATCTTTCCTCTCTTTAATTCGTACTGTGGTGTCCTGCAGAAGCGATAAGCCACCACCTGTCCATGTTACCGTTGTCTGAGTTACTTCAACGACGATTTCCTCGAGTTTTCAAATAAATTTCGCGGAGTGACGAGGCATTTGGCACCCTTGAGAGAGTCACAGTTACTGCTACCAGCTGCTCGACCTACTTTCATTCTTTCCACTCATTAATTATTACTGTGGTCAGTCCTGCAGGAGCAATATGCCACTACATGTATACCTTAACGTTGTCTGAGCTACCTTAACGAAGATATTCTCGAGTTTTCAAAAAAAATTTCACATGGTGACGAGGCATTTGGCTACCTTAAGACAGTCATAGTACCCCTGCCTGCTGCTCCCACTTTTCTAAGCCCTTTCTCTCTATCATTCTTGCTATGGCTGTCCTACAGAACCGATGTGCCACTATATGTCCACGTCAACGTCGTCTCTGTTACTCCCACTACGAGTCTCTCGAGTTAGCAAATGTACCTCGCCGGATGACGAGGCATTTGGCTACCTTAAGAGCGTCATAGTTACTGCAGGCAGCTGCTCCCCCATCTTTGAATCTTTCCTCTTTTTAAATCGTACTGTGGTCAGTCCTGCAGAAGCGATTCGCCACCACCTGTCCATGTTACCGTTGTCTGAGTTACTTCAACGACGATTTCCTCGAGTTTTCAAATAAATTTCGCCGAGTGATGAGGCATTTGGCTACCTTAAGAGAGTCATAGTTACTGCAGCCAGCTGCTCCCCCTTCTTTGAATCTTTCCTCCCTTTAAATCGTACTGTGGTCAGTCCTGCAGAGCGATACGCCAACACCTGTGCATGTTACCGTTGTCTGATTTACTTCAACGACGATTTCCTCGAGGTTTCAAATAAATCTCGCCGAGTGACGAGGCATTTGGCTACCTTAAGAGAGTCATAGTTACTGTTGCCAGCTGCTCGACCTACTTTCTTTCTTTCCACTCTTTAATTATTACTGTGGTCAGTACTGCAGGAGCAATATGCCACTACATGTAAACCTTAACGTTGTCTGAGCTACCTTATCGAAGATATCCTCGAGTTTTCAAAAAAAAAAATGTCACATGTTGACGAGGCATTTAACTACCTTAAGAGAGTTATTGTACTCCTGCCTGCTGCTCCCACTTTTCTAAGCCCATTCTCTCTATCATTCTTGCTATGGCCTGTCCTGCGGAACCGATGTGCCACTATATGTCCACGGTAACGTCGTCACTGTTATTCCCACTACGAGTCTCTCGAGTTAGCAAATGTACCTCGCCGGATGACGAGCCATTTGACTACCTTAAGAGAGTCATAGTTACTGCAGCCAGCTGCTCCCCCGTCTTTGAATCTTTCCTCTCTTTAATTCGTACTGTGGTGTCCTGCAGAAGCGATAAGCCACCACCTGTCCATGTTACCGTTGTCTGAGTTACTTCAACGACGATTTCCTCAAGTTTTCAAATAAATTTCGCCGAGTGACGAGGCATTTGGCTACCTTAAGGGAGTCATAGTTACTGCTGCCAGCTGCTCGACCTACTTTCTTTCTTTCCACTCTTTAATTATTACTGTGGTCAGTCCTGCAGGAGCAATATGCCACTACATGTATACCTTAACGTTGTCTGAGCTACCTTAACGAAGATATTCTCGAGTTTTCAAAAAAAATTTCACATGGTGACGAGGCATTTGGCTACCTTAAGAGAGTCATAGTACCCTTGCCTGCTGCTTCCACTTTTCTAAGCCCTTTTTCTCTATCATTCTTGCTATGGCTGTCCTACAGAAGCGATGTGCCACTATATGTCCACGTCAACGTCGTCTCTGTTACTCCCACTGCGAGTCTCTCGAGTTAGCAAATGTACCTCGCCGGATGACGAGGCATTTGGCTACCTTAAGAGAGTCATAGTTACTGCAGCCAGCTGCTCCCCCTTCTTTGAATCTTTCCTCCCTTTACATCGTACAGTGGTCAGTCCTGCAGAGCGATACGCCACCACCTGTGCATGTTACCGTTGTCTGATTTACTTCAACGACGATTTCCACGAGTTTTCAAATAAATCACGCCGAGTGACGAGGCATTTGGCTACCTTAAGAGAGTCATAGTTACTGCTGCCAGCTGCTCGACCTACTTTCTTTCTTTCCACTCTTTAATTATTACTGTGGTCAGTCCTGCAGGAGCAATATGCCACTACATGTAAACCTTAACGTTGTCTGAGCTACCTTATCGAAGATATCCTCGAGTTTTCAAAAAAAAATTTGCATGGTGACGAGGCATTTGGCTACCTTAAGGGAGTCATAGTACCCCTGCCTGCTGCTCCCACTTTTCTAAGCTCTTTCTCTCTATCATTCTTGCTATGGCTGTCCTACAGAACCGATGTGCCACTATAAGTCCAAGTTAACGTCGTCTCTGTTACTCCCACTACGAGTCTCTCGAGTTAGCAAATGTACCTCGCCGGATGACGAGGCATTTGGCTACCTTAAGAGCGTCATAGTTACAGCAGGCAGCTGCTCCCCCATCTTTGAATCTTTCCTCTTTTTAAATCGTACTGTGGTCAGTCCTGCAGAAGCGATTCGCCACCACCTGTCCATGTTACCGTTGTCTGAGTTACTTCAACGACGATTTCCACGAGTTTTCAAATAAATTTCGCCGAGTGATGAGGCATTTGGCTACCTTAAGAGAGTCATAGTTACTGCAGCCAGCTGCTCCCCCTTCTTTGAATCTTTCCTCCCTTTAAATCGTACTGTGGTCAGTCCTGCAGAGCGATACGCCAACACCTGTGCATGTTACCGTTGTCTGATTTACTTCAACGACGATTTCCTCGAGTTTTCAAATAAATCTCGCCGAGTGACGAGGCATTTGGCTACCTTAAGAGAGTCATAGTTACTGTTGCCAGCTGCTCGACCTACTTTCTTTCTTTCCACTCTTTAATTATTACTGTGGTCAGTACTGCAGGAGCAATATGCCACTACATGTAAACCTTAACGTTGTCTGAGCTACCTTATCGAAGATATCCTCGAGTTTTCAAAAAAAAAATGTCACATGTTGACGAGGCATTTAACTACCTTAAGAGAGTTATTGTACTCCTGCCTGCTGCTCCCACTTTTCTAAGCCCATTCTCTCTATCATTCTTGCTATGGCCTGTCCTACGGAACCGATGTGCCACTATATGTCCACGGTAACGTCGTCACTGTTATTCCCACTACGAGTCTCTCGAGTTAGCAAATGTACCTCGCCGGATGACGAGCCATTTGACTACCTTAAGAGAGTCATAGTTACTGCAGCCAGCTGCTCCCCCGTCTTTGAATCTTTCCTCTCTTTAATTCGTACTGTGGTGTCCTGCAGAAGCGATAAGCCACCACCTGTCCATGTTACCGTTGTCTGAGTTACTTCAACGACGATTTCCTCGAGTTTTCAAATAAATTTCGCGGAGTGACGAGGCATTTGGCACCCTTGAGAGAGTCACAGTTACTGCTACCAGCTGCTCGACCTACTTTCATTCTTTCCACTCATTAATTATTACTGTGGTCAGTCCTGCAGGAGCAATATGCCACTACATGTATACCTTAACGTTGTCTGAGCTACCTTAACGAAGATATTCTCGAGTTTTCAAAAAAAATTTCACATGGTGACGAGGCATTTGGCTACCTTAAGAGAGTCATAGTACCCCTGCCTGCTGCTCCCACTTTTCTAAGCCCTTTCTCTCTATCATTCTTGCTATGGCTGTCCTACAGAACCGATGTGCCACTATATGTCCACGTCAACGTCGTCTCTGTTACTCCCACTACGATTCTCTCGAGTTAGCAAATGTACCTCGCCGGATGACGAGGCATTTGGCTACCTTATAAGCGTCATAGTTACTGCAGCCAGCTGCTCCCCCTTCTTTGAATCTTTCCTCCCTTTAAATCGTACTGTGGTCAGTCCTGCAGAAGCGATACGCCACCACCTGTCCATGTTACCGTTGTCTGAGTTACCTCAACAACGATTTCCTCGAGTTTTCAAATAAATTTCGCCGAGTGACGAGGCATTTGGATACCTTAAGAGAGTCATAGTTACTGTTGCCAGCTGCTCGACCTACCTTCTTTCTTTCCACTCTTTAATTATTACTGTGGTCAGTCCTGCAGGAGCAATATGCCACTACATGTAAACCTTAACGTTGTCTGAGCTACCTTATCGAAGATATCCTCGAGTTTTCAATAAAAAATTTCACATGGTGACGATTCATTTGGCTACCTTAAGAGAGTCATAGTACCCCTGCCTGCTGCTCCCACTTTTCTAAGCCCTTTCTCTCTATCATATTTTGCTACGGCTGTCCTACAGAACCGATGTGCCACTATATGTCCACGTTAACGTCGTCTCTGTTACTCCCACTACGAGTCTCTCGAGTTAGCAAATGTACCTCGCCGGATGACGAGGCATTTGGCTACCTTAAGAACGTCATAGTTACTGCAGGCAGCTGCTCCCCCATCTTTGAATCTTTCCTCTTTTTAAATCGTACTGTGGTCAGTCCTGCAGAAGCGATTCGCCACCACCTGTCCATGTTACCGTTGTCTGAGTTACTTCAATGACGATTTCCTCGAGTTTTCAAATAAATTTCGCCGAGTGATGAGGCATTTGGCCACCTTAAGAGAGTCATAGTTACTGCAGCCAGCTGCTCCCCCTTCTTTGAATCTTTCCTCCCTTTAAATCGTACTGTGGTCAGTCCTGCAGAGCGATACGCCAACACCTGTGCATGTTACCGTTGTCTGATTTACTTCAACGACGATTTCCTCGAGTTTTCAAATAAATCTCGCCGAGTGACGAGGCATTTGGCTACCTTAAGAGAGTCATAGTTACTGTTGCCAGCTGCTCGACCTACTTTCTTTCTTTCCACTCTTTAATTATTACTGTGGTCAGTACTGCAGGAGCAATATGCCACTACATGTAAACCTTAACGTTGTCTGAGCTACCTTATCGAAGATATCCTCGAGTTTTCAAAAAAAAAATGTCACATGTTGACGAGGCATTTAACTACCTTAAGAGAGTTATTGTACTCCTGCCTGCTGCTCCCACTTTTCTAAGCCCATTCTCTCTATCATTCTTGCTATGGCCTGTCCTACGGAACCGATGTGCCACTATATGTCCACGGTAACGTCGTCACTGTTATTCCCACTACGAGTCTCTCGAGTTAGCAAATGTACCTCGCCGGATGACGAGCCATTTGACTACCTTAAGAGAGTCATAGTTACTGCAGCCAGCTGCTCCCCCGTCTTTGAATCTTTCCTCGCTTTAATTCGTACTGTGGTGTCCTGCAGAAGCGATAAGCCACCACCTGTCCATGTTACCGTTGTCTGAGTTACTTCAACGTCGATTTCCTCAAGTTTTCAAATAAATTTCGCCGAGTGACGAGGCATTTGGCTACCTTAAGGGAGTCATAGTTACTGCTGCCAGCTGCTCGACCTACTTTCTTTCTTTCCACTCTTTAATTATTACTGTGGTCAGTCCTGCAGGAGCAATATGCCACTACATGTATACCTTAACGTTGTCTGAGCTACCTTAACGAAGATATTCTCGAGTTTTCAAAAAAAATTTCACATGGTGACGAGGCATTTGGCTACCTTAAGAGAGTCATAGTACCCTTGCCTGCTGCTCCCACTTTTCTAAGCCCTTTTTCTCTATCATTCTTGCTATGGCTGTCCTACAGAAGCGATGTGCCACTATATGTCCACGTCAACGTCGTCTCTGTTACTCCCACTGCGAGTCTCTCGAGTTAGCAAATGTACCTCGCCGGATGACGAGGCATTTGGCTACCTTAAGAGAGTCATAGTTACTGCAGCCAGCTGCTCCCCCTTCTTTGAATCTTTCCTCCCTTTACATCGTACAGTGGTCAGTCCTGCAGAGCGATACGCCACCACCTGTGCATGTTACCGTTGTCTGATTTACTTCAACGACGATTTCCACGAGTTTTCAAATACATCACGCCGAGTGACGAGGCATTTGGCTACCTTAAGAGAGTCATAGTTACTGCTGCCAGCTGCTCGACCTACTTTCTTTCTTTCCACTCTTTAATTATTACTGTGGTCAGTCCTGCAGGAGCAATATGCCACTACAAGTAAACCTTAACGTTGTCTGAGCTACCTTATCGAAGATATCCTCGAGTTTTCAATAAAAAATTTCACATGGTGACGATTCATTTGGCTACCTTAAGAGAGTCATAGTACCCCTGCCTGCTGCTCCCACTTTTCTAAGCCCTTTCTCTCTATCATATTTTGCTATGGCTGTCCTACAGAACCGATGTGCCACTATATGTCCACGTTAACGTCGTCTCTGTTACTCCCACTACGAGTCTCTCGAGTTAGCAAATGTACCTCGCCGGATGACGAGCCATTTGACTACCTTAAGAGAGTCATAGCTACTGCAGCCAGCTGCTCCCCCGTCTTTGAATCTTTCCTCTCTTTAATTCGTACTGTGGTGTCCTGCAGAAGCGATAAGCCACCACCTGTCCATGTTACCGTTGTCTGAGTTACTTCAACGACGATTTCCTCAAGTTTTCAAATAAATTTCGCCGAGTGACGAGGCATTTGGCTACCTTAAGGGAGTCATAGTTACTGCTGCCAGCTGCTCGACCTACTTTCTTTCTTTCCACTCTTTAATTATTACTGTGGTCAGTCCTGCAGGAGCAATATGCCACTACATGTATACCTTAACGTTGTCTGAGCTACCTTAACGAAGATATTCTCGAGTTTTCAAAAAAAATTTCACATGGTGACGAGGCATTTGGCTACCTTAAGAGAGTCATAGTACCCTTGCCTGCTGCTCCCACTTTTCTAAGCCCTTTTTCTCTATCATTCTTGCTATGGCTGTCCTACAGAAGCGATGTGCCACTATATGGCCACGTCAATGTCGTCTCTGTTACTCCCACTGCGAGTCTCTCGAGTTAGCAAATGTACCTCGCCGGATGACGAGGCATTTGGCTACCTTAAGAGAGTCATAGTTACTGCAGCCAGCTGCTCCCCCTTCTTTGAATCTTTCCTCCCTTTACATCGTACAGTGGTCAGTCCTGCAGAGCGATACGCCACCACCTGTGCATGTTACCGTTGTCTGATTTACTTCAACGACGATTTCCACGAGTTTTCAAATAAATCACGCCGAGTGACGAGGCATTTGGCTACCTTAAGAGAGTCATAGTTACTGCTGCCAGCTGCTCGACCTACTTTCTTTCTTTCCACTCTTTAATTATTACTGTGGTCAGTCCTGCAGGAGCAATATGCCACTACATGTAAACCTTAACGTTGTCTGAGCTACCTTATCGAAGATATCCTCGAGTTTTCAAAAAAGAATTTGCATGGTGACGAGGCATTTGGCTCCCTTAAGGGAGTCATAGTACCCCTGCCTGCTGCTCCCACTTTTCTAAGCTCTTTCTCTCTATCATTCTTGCTATGGCTGTCCTACAGAACCGATGTGCCACTATAAGTCCAAGTTAACGTCGTCTCTGTTACTCCCACTACGAGTCTCTCGAGTTAGCAAATGTACCTCGCCGGATGACGAGGCATTTGGCTACCTTAAGAGCGTCATAGTCACTGCAGCCAGCTGCTCCCCCTTCTTTGAATCTTTCCTCTTTTTAAATCGTACTGTGGTCAGTCCTGCAGAAGCGATTCGCCACCACCTGTCCATGTTACCGTTGTCTGAGTTACTTCAACGACGATTTCCTCGAGTTTTCAAATAAATTTCGCCGAGTGATGAGGCATTTGGCTACCTTAAGAGAGTCATAGTTACTGCAGCCAGCTGCTCCCCCTTCTTTGAATCTTTCCTCCCTTTAAATCGTACTGTGGTCAGTCCTGCAGAGCGATACGCCAACACCTGTGCATGTTACCGTTGTCTGATTTACTTCAACGACGATTTCCTCGAGTTTTCAAATAAATCTCGCCGAGTGACGAGGCATTTGGCTACCTTAAGAGAGTCATAGTTACTGTTGCCAGCTGCTCGACCTACTTTCTTTCTTTCCACTCTTTAATTATTACTGTGGTCAGTACTGCAGGAGCAATATGCCACTACATGTAAACCTTAACGTTGTCTGAGCTACCTTATCGAAGATATCCTCGAGTTTTCAAAAAAAAAATGTCACATGTTGACGAGGCATTTAACTACCTTAAGAGAGTTATTGTACTCCTGCCTGCTGCTCCCACTTTTCTAAGCCCATTCTCTCTATCATTCTTGCTATGGCCTGTCCTACGGAACCGATGTGCCACTATATGTCCACGTTAACGTCGTCACTGTTATTCCCACTACGAGTCTCTCGAGTTAGCAAATGTACCTCGCCGGATGACGAGCCATTTGACTACCTTAAGAGAGTCATAGTTACTGCAGCCACCTGCTCCCTCGTCTTTGAATCTTTCCTCTCTTTAATTCGTACTGTGGTGTCCTGCAGAAGCGATAAGCCACCACCTGTCCATGTTACCGTTGTCTGAGTTACTTCAACGACGATTTCCTCAAGTTTTCAAATAAATTTCGCCGAGTGACGAGGCATTTGGCTGCCTTAAGAGAGTCATAGTTACTGCTGCCAGCTGCTCGACCTACTTTCTTTCTTTCCACTCTTTAATTATTACTGTGGTCAGTCCTGCAGGAGCAATATGCCATTACATGTATACCTTAACGTTGTCTGAGCGACCTTAACGAAGATATTCTCGAGTTTTCAAAAAAAATTTCACATGGTGACGAGGCATTTGGCTACCTTAAGAGAGTCATAGTTCCCTTGCCTGCTGCTCCCACTTTTCTAAGCCCTTTTTCTCTATCATCCTTGCTATGGCTGTCCTACAGAACCGATGTGCCACTATATGTCCACGTCAACGTCGTCTCTGTTACTCCCACTGCGATTCTCTCGAGTTAGCAAATGTACCTCGCCGGATGACGAGGCATTTGGCTACCTTCAGAGAGTCATAGTTACTGCAGCCACCTGCTCCCCCTTCTTTGAATATTTCCTCCCTTTAAATCGTACTGTGGTCATTCCTGGAGAGCGATACGCCACCACCTGTGCATGTTACCGTTGTCTGATTTACTTCAACGACGATTTCCACGAGTTTTCAAATAAATCACGCCGAGTGACGAGGCATTTGGTTACCTTAAGAGAGTCATAGTTACTGCTGCCAGCTGCTCGACCTACTTTCTTTCTTTCTACTCTTTAATTATTACTGTGGTCAGTCCTGCAGGAGCAATATGCCACTACATGTAAACCTTAACGTTGTCTGAGCTACCTTATCGAACATATCCTCGAGTTTTCAAAAAAAAATTTACATGGTGACGAGGCATTTGGCTACCTTAAGGGAGTCATAGTACCCCTGCCTGCTGCTCCCACTTTTCTAAGCTCTTTCTCTCTATCATTCTTGCTATGGCTGTCCTACAGAACCGATGTGCCACTATAAGTCCAAGTTAACGTCCTCTCTGTTACTCCCACTACGAGTCTCTCGAGTTAGCAAATGTACCTCGCCGGATGACGAGGCATTTGGCTACCTTAAGAGAGTCATAGTTACTGCAGCCAGCTGCTCCCCCTTCTTTGAATCTTTCCTCTCTTTAATTCGTACTGTGGGCAGTCCTGCAGAAGCGATACGCCACCACCTGTCCATGTTACCGTTGTCTGAGTTACCTCAACAACGATTTCCTCGAGTTTTCAAATAAATTTCGCCGAGTGACGAGGCATTTGGCTACCTTAAGAGAGTCATAGTTACTGTTGCCAGCTGCTCGACCTACTTTCTTTCTTTCCAGTCTTTAATTATTACTGTGGTCAGTCCTGCAGGAGCAATATGCCACTACATGTATACCTTAACGTTGTCTGAGCTACCTTAACGAAGATATTCTCGAGTTTTCAAAAAAAATTTCACATGGTGACGAGGCATTTGGCTACCTTAAGAGAGTCATAGTACCCCTGCCTGCTGCTCCCACTTTTCTAAGCCCTTTCTCTCTATCATTCTTGCTATGGCTGTCATACAGAACCGATGTTCCACTATATGTCCACGTCAACGTCGTCTCTGTTACTCCCACTACGAGTCTCTCGAGTTAGCAAATGTACCTACCCGGATGACGAGGCATTTGGCTACCTTATAAGCGTCATAGTTACTGCAGCCAGCTGCTCCCCCTTCTTTGAATCTTTCCTCCCTTTAAATCGTACTGTGGTCAGTCCTGCAGAAGCGATACGCCACCACCTGTCCATGTTACCGTTGTCTGAGTTACCTCAACAACGATTTCCTCGAGTTTTCAAATAAATTTCGCCGAGTGACGAGGCATTTGGATACCTTAAGAGCGGCATAGTTACTGTTGCCAGCTGCTCGACCTACCTTCTTTCTTTCCACTCTTTAATTATTACTGTGGTCAGTCCTGCAGGAGCAATATGCCACTACATGTAAACCTTAACGTTGTCTGAGCTACCTTATCGAAGATATCCTCGAGTTTTCAACAAAAAATTTCACATGGTGACGATTCATTTGGCTACCTTAAGAGAGTCATAGTACCCCTGCCTGCTGCTCCCACTTTTCTAAGCCCTTTCTCTCTATCATATTTTGCTATGGCTGTCCTACAGAACCGATGTGCCACTATATGTCCAAGTTAACGTCGTCTCTGTTACTCCCACTACGAGTCTCTCGAGTTAGCAAATGTACCTCGCCGGATGACGAGGCATTTGGCTACCTTAAGAGCGTCATAGTTACTGCAGGCAGCTGCTCCCCCATCTTTGAATCTTTCCTCTTTTTAAATCGTACTGTGGTCAGTCCTGCAGAAGCGATTCGCCACCACCTGTCCATGTTACCGATGTCTGAGTTACTTCAACGACGATTTTTTCGAGTTTTCAAAAAAATTTCGCCGAGTGATGAGGCATTTGGCTACCTTAAGAGAGTCATAGTTACTGCAGCCAGCTGCTCCCCCTTCTTTGAATCTTTCCTCCCTTTAAATCGTACTGTGGTCAGTCCTGCAGAGCGATACGCCAACACCTGTGCATGTTACCGTTGTCTGATTTACTTCAACGACGATTTCCTCGAGTTTTCAAATAAATCTCGCCGAGTGACGAGGCATTTGGCTACCTTAAGAGAGTCATAGTTACTGTTGCCAGCTGCTCGACCTACTTTCTTTCTTTCCACTCTTTAGTTATTACTGTGGTCAGTACTGCAGGAGCAATATGCCACTACATGTAAACCTTAACGTTGTCTGAGCTACCTTATCGAAGATATCCTCGAGTTTTCAAAAAAAAAAATGTAACATGTTGACGAGGCATTTAACTACCTTAAGAGAGTTATTGTACTCCTGCCTGCTGCTCCCACTTTTCTAAGCCCATTCTCTCTATCATTCTTGCTATGGCCTGTCCTACGGAACCGATGTGCCACTATATGTCCACGTTAACGTCGCCACTGTTATTCCCACTACGAGTCTCTCGAGTTAGCAAATGTACCTCGCCGGATGACGAGCCATTTGACTACCTTAAGAGAGTCATAGTTACTGCAGCCAGCTGCTCCCCCGTCTTTGAATCTTTCCTCTCTTTAATTCGTACTGTGGTGTCCTGCAGAAGCGATAAGCCACCACCTGTCCATGTTACCGTTGTCTGAGTTACTTCAACGACGATTTCCTCAAGTTTTCAAATAAATTTCGCCGAGTGACGAGGCATTTGGCTACCTTAAGAGAGTCATAGTTACTGCTGCCAGCTGCTCGACCTACTTTCTTTCTTTCCACTCTTTAATTATTACTGTGGTCAGTCCTGCAGGAGCAATATGCCACTACATGTATACCTTAACGTTGTCTGAGCTACCTTAACAAAGATATTCTCGAGTTTTCAAAAAAAATTTCACATGGTGACGAGGCATTTGGCTACCTTAAGAGAGTCATAGTACCCTTGCCTGCTGCTCCCACTTTTCTAAGCCCTTTTTCTCTATCATTCTTGCTATGGCTGTCCTACAGAACCGATGTGCCACTATATGTCCACGTCAACGTCATCTCTGTTACTCCCACTACGAGTCTCTCGAGTTAGCAAATGTACCTCGCCGGATGACGAGGCATTTGGCTACCTTAAGAGAGTCATAGTTACTGCAGCCAGCTGCTCCCCCTTCTTTGAATCTTTCCTCCCTTTAAATCGTACTGTGGTCAGTCCTGCAGAGCGATACGCCACCACCTGTGCATGTTACCGTTGTCTGATTTACTTCAACGACGATTTCCACGAGTTTTCAAATAAATCACGCCGAGTGACGAGGCATTTGGCTACCTTAAGAGAGTCATAGTTACTGCTGCCAGCTGCTCGACCTACTTTCTTTCTTTCCACCCTTTAATTATTACTGTGGTCAGTCCTGCAGGAGCAATATGCCACTACATGTAAACCTTAACGTTGTCTGAGCTACCTTATCGAAGATATCCTCGAGTTTTCAAAAAAAAATTTACATGGTGACGATTCATTGGGCTACCTTAAGAGAGTCATAGTACTCCTGCCTCCTGCTCCCACTTTTCTAAGCCCATTCTCTCTATCATTCTTGCTATGGCCTGTCCAACGGAACCGATGTGCCACTATATGTCCACGTTAACGTCGTCACTGTTACTCCCACTACGAGACTCTCGTGTTAGCAAATGTACCCCGCCGGATGACGATGCATTTGGCTACCTTAAGAGAGTCATAGTTACTGCAGCCAGCTGCTCCCCCTTCTTTGAATCTTTCCTCTCTTTAATTCGTACCTTGGTGTCCTGCAGAAGCGATACGCCACCACCTGTCCATGTTACCGTTGTCTGAGTTACCTCAACAACGATTTCCGCGAGTTTTCAAATAAATTTCGCCGAGTGACGAGGCATTTGGCTACCTTAAGAGAGTCATAGTTACTGCAGCCAGCTGCTCCCCCTTCTTTGAATCTTTCCTCCCTTTAAATCGTACTGTGGTCAGTCCTGCAGAGCGATACGCCACCACCTGTGCTTGTTACCGTTGTCTGATTTACTTCAACGACGATTTCCTCGAGTTTTCAAATAAATCACGCCGAGTGACGAGGCATTTGGCTACCTTAAGAGAGTCATAGTTACTGCTGCCAGCTGCTCGACCTACTTTCTTTCTTTCCACTCTTTAATTATTACTGTGGTCAGTCCTGCACTAGCAATATGCCACTACATGTAAACCTTAACGTTGTCTGAGCTACCTTATCGAAGATATCCTCGAGTTTTCAAAAAAAATTTTACATGGTGACGAGGCATTTGGCTACCTTAAGGGAGTCATAGTACCCCTGCCTGCTGCTCCCACTTTTCTAAGCCCTTTCTCTCTATCATTCTTGCTATGGCTGTCCTACAGAACCGATGTGCCACTATATGTCCAAGTTAACGTCGTCTCTGTTACTCCCACTACGAGTCTCTCGAGTTAGCAAATGTACCTCGCCGGATGACGAGGCATTTGGCTACCTTAAGAGCGTCATAGTTACCGCAGCCAGCTGCTCCCTCTTCTTTGAAAGTTTCCTGTCTTTAATTCGTACTGTGGGCAGTCCTGCAGAAGCGATACGCCACCACCTGTCCATGTTACCGTTGTCTGAGTTAACTCAACAACGATTTCCTCGAGTTTTCAAATAAATTTCGTCGAGTGACGAGGCATTTGGCTACCTTAAGAAAGTCATAGTTACTGTTGCCAGCTGCTCTACCTACCTTCTTTCTTTCCACTCTTTAATTGTTACTGTGGTCAGTCCTGCAGGAGCAATATGCCACTACATGTAAACCTTAACGTTGTCTGAGCTACCTTATCGAAGATATCCTCGAGTTTTCAACAAAAAATTTCACATGGTGACGATTCATTTGGCTACCTTAAGAGAGTCATAGTACTCCTGCCTGCTGCTCCCACTTTTTTAAGCCCATTCTCTCTATCATTCTTGCTATGGCCTGTCCTACGGAACCGATGTGCCACTATATGTCCACGTTAACGTCGTCACTGTTACTCCCACTACGAGTCTCTCGAGTCAGCAAATGTACCCCGCCGGATGACGAGGCATATGGCTACCTTAAGAGAGTCATAGTTACTGCAGCCAGCTGCTCCCCCTTCTTTGAATCTTTCCTCTCTTTAATTCGTACCTTGTGTCCTGCAGAAGCGATACGCCACCACCTGTCCATGTTACCGTTGTCTGAGTTACCTCAACAACGATTTCCGCGAGTTTTCAAATAAATTTCGCCGAGTGACGAGGCATTTGGCTACCTTAAGAGAGTCATAGTTACTGCAGCCAGCTGCTCCCCCTTCTTTGAATCTTTCCTCCCTTTAAATCGTACTGTGGTCAGTCCTGCAGAAGCGATACGCCACCACCTGTCCATGTTAATGTTGTCTGAGTTACTTCAACGACGATTTCCTCGAGTTTTCAAATAAATTTCGCCGAGTGACGAGGCATTTGGCTACCTTAAGAGAGTCATAGTTACTGTTGCCAGCTGCTCGACCAACTTTCTGTCTTTCCACTCTTTAATTATTACTGTGGTCAGTCCTGCAGGAGCAATATGCCACTACATGTAAACCTTAACGCTGTCTGAGCTACCTTAACTAAAATATCCTCGAGTTTTCAAAAAAAATTTTACATGGTGATGAGGCATTTGGCTACCTTAAGGGAGTCACAGTACCCCTGCCTGCTGTTCCCACTTTTCTAAGCCCATTCTCTCTATCATTCTTGCTATGGCTGTCCTACAGAACCGATGTGCCACTATATGTCCACGTTAACGTCGTCTCTGTTACTCCCACTACGAGTCTCTCGAGTTAGCAAATGTACCTCGCCGGATGACGAGGCATTTGGCTACCTTATAAGCGTCATAGTTACTGCAGCCAGCTGCTCCCCCTTTTTTGAATCTTTCCTCCCTTTAAATCGTACTGTGGTCACTCCTGCAGAAGCGAAACGCCACCACCTGTCCATGTTACCGTTGTCTGAATTACCTCAACAACGATTTCCTCGAGTTTTCGGATAAATTTCGCCGAGTGACGAGGCATTTGGCTACCTTAAGAGAGTCATAGTTACTGTTGCCAGCTGCTCGACCTGCCTTCTTTCTTTCCACTCTTTAATTATTACTGTGCTCAGTCCTGCAGGATCAATATGCCACTACATGTAAACCTTAACGTTGTCTGAGCTACCTTATCGAAGATATCCTCGAGTTTTCAACAAAAAATTTCACATGGTGACGATTCATTTGGCTACCTTAAGAGAGTCATAGTACTCCTGCCTGCTGCTCCCATTTTTCTAAGCCCATTCTCTCTATCATTCTTGCTATGGCCTGTCCTACGGAACCGATGTGCCACTATATGTCCACGTTAACGTCGTCACTGTTACTCCCACTACGAGTCTCTTGAGTTAGCAAATGTACCCCGCCGGATGACGAGGCATTTGGCTACCTTAAGAGAGTCATAGTTACTGCAGCCAGCTGCTCCCCCTTCTTTGAATCTTTCCTCTCTTTAATTCGTACCTTGGTGTCCTGCAGAAGCGATACGCCACCACCTGTCCATGTTACCGTTGTCTGAGTTACTTCAACGACGATTTCCTCGAGTTTTCAAATAAATTTCGCCGAGTGACGAGGCATTTGGCTTCCTTAAGATTGTCATAGTTACTGCTGCCAGCTGCTCGACCTACTTTCTTTCTTTCCACTCTTTAATTATTACTGTGGTCAGTCCTGCAGGAGCAATATGCCACTACATGTAAACCTTAACGTTGTCTGAGCTACCTTATCGAAGATATCCTCGAGTTTTCAACAAAAAATTTCACATGGTGACGATTCATTTGGCTACCTTAAGAGAGTCATAGTACTCCTGCCTGCTGCTCCCACTTTTCTAAGCCCATTCTCTCTATCATTCTTGCTATGGCCTGTCCTACGGAACCGATGTGCCACTATATGTCCACGTTAACGTCGTCACTGTTACTCCGACTACGAGTCTCTTGAGTTAGCAAATGTACCCCGCCGGATGACGAGGCATTTGGCTACCTTAAGAGAGTCATAGTTACTGCAGCCAGCTGCTCCCCCTTCTTTGAATCTTTCCTCTCTTTAATTCGTACCTTGGTGTCCTGCAGAAGCGATACGCCACCACCTGTCCATGTTACCGTTGTCTGAGTTACTTCAACGACGATTTCCTCCAGTTTTCAAATAAATATCGCCGAGTGACGTGGCATTTGGCTACCTTAAGAGAGTCATAGTTACTGTTGCCAGCTGCTCGACCAACATTCTTTCTTTCCACTCTTTAATTATTACTGTGGTCAGTCCTGCAGGAGCAATATGCCACTACATGTAAACCTTAACGTTGTCTGAGCAACCTTAACGAAAATATCCTCGAGTTTTCAAAAAAAATTTTACATGGTGACGAGGCATTTGGCTACCTTAAGGGAGCCATAGTACCCCTGCCTGCTGCTCCCACTTTTCTAAGCCCATTCTCTCTATCATTCTTGCTATGGCTGTCCTACAGAACCGATGTGCCACTATATGTCCACGTTAACGTCGTCTCTGTTACTCCCACTACGAGTCTCTCGAGTTAGCAACTGTACCTCGCCGGATGACGAGGCATTTGGCTACCTTATAAGCGTCATAGTTACTGCAGCCAGCTGCTCCCCCTTCTTTGAATCTTTCCTCCCTTTAAATTGTACTGTGGTCAGTCCTGCAGAAGCGATACGCCACCACCTGTCCATGTTACCGTAGTCTGAGTTACCTCAACAACGATTTCCGCGAGTTTTCAAATAAATTTCGCCGAGTGACGAGGCATTTGGCTACCTTAAGAGAGTCATAGTTACTGCAGCCAGCTGCTCCCCCTTCTTTGAATCTTTCCTCCCTTTAAATCGTACTGTGGTCAGTCCTGCAGAGCGATACGCCACCACCTGTGCTTGTTACCGTTGTCTGATTTACTTCAACGACGATTTCCTCGAGTTTTCAAATAAATCACGCCGAGTGACGAGGCATTTGGCTACCTTAAGAGAGTCATAGTTACTGCTGCCAGCTGCTCGACCTACTTTCTTTCTTTCCACTCTTTAATTATTACTGTGGTCAGTCCTGCACTAGCAATATGCCACTACATGTAAACCTTAACGTTGTCTGAGCTACCTTATCGAAGATATCCTCGAGTTTTCAAAAAAAATTTTACATGGTGACGAGGCATTTGGCTACCTTAAGGGAGTCATGGTACCCCTGCCTGCTGCTCCCACTTTTCTAAGCCCTTTCTCTCTATCATTCTTGCTATGGCTGTCCTACAGAACCGATGTGCCACTATATGTCCAAGTTAACGTCGTCTCTGTTACTCCCACTACGAGTCTCTCGAGTTAGCAAATGTACCTCGCCGGATGACGAGGCATTTGGCTACCTTAAGAGCGTCATAGTTACCGCAGCCAGCTGCTCCCTCTTCTTTGAAAGTTTCCTGTCTTTAATTCGTACTGTGGGCAGTCCTGCAGAAGCGATACGCCACCACCTGTCCATGTTACCGTTGTCTGAGTTAACTCAACAACGATGTCCTCGAGTTTTCAAATAAATTTCGTCGAGTGACGAGGCATTTGGCTACCTTAAGAAAGTCATAGTTACTGTTGCCAGCTGCTCTACCTACCTTCTTTCTTTCCACTCTTTAATTGTTACTGTGGTCAGTCCTGCAGGAGCAATATGCCACTACATGTAAACCTTAACGTTGTCTGAGCTACCTTATCGAAGATATCCTCGAGTTTTCAACAAAAAATTTCACATGGTGACGATTCATTTGGCTACCTTAAGAGAGTCATAGTACTCCTGCCTGCTGCTCCCACTTTTCTAAGCCCATTCTCTCTATCATTCTTGCTATGGCCTGTCCTACGGAACCGATGTGCCACTATATGTCCACGTTAACGTCGTCACTGTTACTCCCACTACGAGTCTCTCGAGTCAGCAAATGTACCCCGCCGGATGACGAGGCATATGGCTACCTTAAGAGAGTCATAGTTACTGCAGCCAGCTGCTCCCCCTTCTTTGAATCTTTCCTCTCTTTAATTCGTACCTTGGTGTCCTGCAGAAGCGATACGCCACCACCTGTCCATGTTAATGTTGTCTGAGTTACTTCAACGACGATTTCCTCGAGTTTTCAAATAAATTTCGCCGAGTGACGAGGCATTTGGCTACCTTAAGAGAGTCATAGTTACTGTTGCCAGCTGCTCGACCAACTTTCTGTCTTTCCACTCTTTAATAATTACTGTGGTCAGTCCTGCAGGAGCAATATGCCACTACATGTAAACCTTAACGCTGTCTGAGCTACCTTAACTAAAATATCCTCGAGTTTTCAAAAAAAATTTTACATGGTGATGAGGCATTTGGCTACCTTAAGGGAGTCACAGTACCCCTGCCTGCTGTTAACACTTTCCTAAGCCCATTCTCTCTATCATTCTTGCTATGGCTGTCCTACAGAACCGATGTGCCACTATATGTCCACGTTAACGTCGTCTCTGTTACTCCCACTACGAGTCTCTCGAGTTAGCAAATGTACCTCGCCGGATGACGAGGCATTTGGCTACCTTATAAGCGTCATAGTTACTGCAGCCAGCTGCTCCCCCTTCTTTGAATCTTTCCTCCCTTTAAATCGTACTGTGGTCACTCCTGCAGAAGCGAAACGCCACCACCTGTCCATGTTACCGTTGTCTGAATTACCTCAACAACGATTTCCTCGAGTTTTCAGATAAATTTCGCCGGGTGACGAGGCATTTGGCTACCTTAAGAGAGTCATAGTTACTGTTGCCAGCTGCTCGACCTGCCTTCTTTCTTTCCACTCTTTAATTATTACTGTGCTCAGTCCTGCAGGATCATTATGCCACTACATGTAAACCTTAACGTTGTCTGAGCTACCTTATCGAAGATATCCTCGAGTTTTCAACAAAAAATTTCACATGGTGACGATTCATTTGGCTACCTTAAGAGAGTCATAGTACTCCTGCCTGCTGCTCCCATTTTTCTAAGCCCATTCTCTCTATCATTCTTGCTATGGCCTGTCCTACGGAACCGATGTGCCACTATATGTCCACGTTAACGTCGTCACTGTTACTCCCACTACGAGTCTCTTGAGTTAGCAAATGTACCCCGCCGGATGACGAGGCATTTGGCTACCTTAAGAGAGTCATAGTTACTGCAGCCAGCTGCTCCCCCTTCTTTGAATCTTTCCTCTCTTTAATTCGTACCTTGGTGTCCTGCAGAAGCGATACGCCACCACCTGTCCATGTTACCGTTGTCTGAGTTACTTCAACGACGATTTCCTCGAGTTTTCAAATAAATTTCGCCGAGTGACGAGGCATTTGGCTTCCTTAAGATTGTCATAGTTACTGCTGCCAGCTGCTCGACCTACTTTCTTTCTTTCCACTCTTTAATTATTACTGTGGTCAGTCCTGCAGGAGCAATATGCCACTACATGTAAACCTTAACGTTGTCTGAGCTACCTTAACGAAAATATCCTCGAGTTTTCAAAAAAAATTTTACATGGTGACGAGGCATTTGGCTACCTTAAGGGAGTCATAGTACCCCTGCCTGCAGCTCCCACTTTTCTAAGCCTTTCTCTCTATCATTCTTGCTATGGCTGTCCTACAGAACCGATGTGCCACTATATGTCCACGTTAACGTCGTCTCTGTTACTCCCACTACGAGTCTCTTGAGTTAGCAAATGTACCTCGCCGGATGACGAGGCATTTGGCTACCTTAAGAGCGTCATAGTTACTGCAGGCAGCTGCTCCCCCTTCTTTGAATCTTTCCTCCCTTTAAATCGTACTGTGGTCAGTCCTGCAGAAGCGATACGCCACCACCTGTCCATGTTACCGTTGTCTGAGTTACCTCAACAACGATTTCCTCGAGTTTTAAAATAAAGTTCGCCGAGTGACGAGGCATTTGGCTACCTTAAGAAAGTCATAGATACTGTTGCCAGCTGCTCGACCTACCTTCTTTCTTTCCACTCTTTAATTATTACTGTGGTCAGTCCTGCAGGAGCAATATGCCACTACATGTAAACCTTAACGTTGTCTGAGCTACCTTATCGAAGATATCCTCGAGTTTTCAACAAAAAATTTCACATGGTGACGATTCATTTGGCTACCTTAAGAGAGTCATAGTACTCCTGCCTGCTGCTCCCACTTTTCTAAGCCCATTCTCTCTATCATTCTTGCTATGGCCTGTCCTACGGAACCGATGTGCCACTATATGTCCACGTTAACGTCGTCACTGTTACTCCCACTACGAGTCTCTCGAGTTAGCAAATGTACCCCGTCGGATGACGAGGCATTTGGCTACCTTAAGAGAGTCATAGTTACTGCAGCCAGCTGCTCCCCCTTCTTTGAATCTTTCCTCTCTTTAATTCGTACCTTGGTGTCCTGCAGAAGCGATACGCCACCACCTGTCCATGTTACCGTTGTCTGAGTTACTTCAACAACGATTTCCTCGAGTTTTCAAGTAAATTTCGCCGAGTGACGAGGCATTTGGCTACCTTAAGAGAGTCATAGTTACTGCTGGCAGCTGCTCGACCTACTTACTTTCTTTCCACTCTTTAATTATTACTGTGGTCAGTCCTGCAGGAGCAATATGCCACTACATGTAAACCTTAACGTTGTCTGAGCTACCTTAACGAAAATATCCTCGAGTTTTCAAAAAAAATTTTACATGGTGATGAGGCATTTGGCTACCTTAAGGGAGTCATAGTACCCCTGCCTGCTGTCCCACTTTTCTAAGCCCATTCTCTCTATCATTCTTGCTATGGCTGTCCTACAGAACCGATGTGCCACTATATGTCCACGTTAACGTCGTCTCTGTTACTCCCACTACGAGTTTCTCGAGTTAGCAAATGTAACTCGCCGGATGACGAGGCATTTGGCTACCTTATAAGCGTCATAGTTACTGCAGCCAGCTGCTCCCCCTTCTTTGAATCTTTCCTTCCTTTAAATCGTACTGTGGTCAGTCCTGTAGAAGCGATACGCCACCACCTGTCCCTGTTACCGTTGTCTGAGTTACTTCAACAACGATTTCCTCGAGTTTTCAGATAAATTTCGCCGAGTGACGAGGCATTTGGCTACCTTAAGAGAGTCATAGTTACTGTTGCCAGCTGCTCGACCTGCCTTCTTTCTTTCCACTCTTTAATTATTACTGTGCTCAGTCCTGCAGGATCAATATGCCACTACATGTAAACCTTAACGTTGTCTGAGCTACCTTATCGAAGATATCCTCGAGTTTTCAACAAAAAATTTCACATGGTGACGATTCATTTGGCTACCTTAAGAGAGTCATAGTACTCCTGCCTGCTGCTCCCATTTTTCTAAGCCCATTCTCTCTATCATTCTTGCTATGGCCTGTCCTACGGAACCGATGTGCCACTATATGTCCACGTTAACGTCGTCACTGTTACTCCCACTACGAGTCTCTTGAGTTAGCAAATGTACCCCGCCGGATGACGAGGCATTTGGCTACCTTAAGAGAGTCATAGTTACTGCAGCCAGCTGCTCCCCCTTCTTTGAATCTTTCCTCTCTTTAATTCGTACCTTGGTGTCCTGCAGAAGCGATACGCCACCACCTGTCCATGTTACCGTTGTCTGAGTTACTTCAACGACGATTTCCTCGAGTTTTCAAATAAATTTCGCCGAGTGACGAGGCATTTGGCTTCCTTAAGAGAGTCATAGTTACTGCAGCCAGCTGCTCCTCCTTCTTTGAATCCTTCCTCCCTTTAAATCGTACTGTGGTCAGTCCTGCAGAGCGATACGCCACCACCTGTGCATGTTACCGTTGTCTGATTTACTTCAACGACGATTTCCTCGAGTTTTCAAATAAATCTCGCCGAGTGACGAGGCATTTGGCTACCTTAAGAGAGTCATAGTTACTGCTGCCAGCTGCTCGACCTACTTTCTTTCTTTCCACTCTATAATTATTACTGTGGTCAGTACTGCAGGAGCAATATGCCACTACATGTAAACCTTAACGTTGTCTGAATTTCCTTGTCGAAGATATCCTCGAATTTTCAAAAAAAATTTTACATGGTGACGAGGCATTTGGCTACCTTAAAGGAGTCATAGTACCCCTGCCTGCTGCTCCCACTTTTCTAAGCCCTTTCTCTCTATCATTCTTGCTATGGCTGTCCTACAGAACCGATGTGCCACTGTATGTCCAAGTTAACGTCGTCTCTGTTACTCCCACTACGAGTCTCTCGAGTTAGCAAATGTATCTCGCCGGATGACGAGGCATTTGGCTACCTTAAGAGCGTCATACTTACTGCAGCCAGCTGCTCCCCTTTCTTTGAATGTTTCCTGTCTTTAATTCGTACTGTGGGCAGTCCTGCAGAAGCGATGCGCCACCACCTGTCCATGTTATCGTTGCCTGAGTTACCTCAACAACGATTTCCTCGAGTTTTCAAATAAATTTCGCCGAGTGACGAGGCATTTGGCTACCTTAAGAAAGTCATAGTTACTGTTGCCAGCTGCTCGACCTACCTTCTTTCTTTCCACTCTTTAATTATTACTGTGGTCAGTCCTGCAGGAGCAATATGCCACTACATGTAAACCTTAACGTTGTCTGAGCTACCTTATCGAAGATATCCTCGAGTTTTCAACAAAAAATTTCACATGGTGACGATTCATTTGGCTACCTTAAGAGAGTCATAGTACTCCTGCCTGCTGCTCCCACTTTTCTAAGCCCATTCTCTCTATCATTCTTGCTATGGCCTGTCCAACGGAACCGATGTGCCACTATATGTCCACGTTAACGTCGTCACTGTTACTCCCACTACGAGTCTCTCGTGTTAGCAAATGTACCCCGCCGGATGACGATGCATTTGGCTACCTTAAGAGAGTCATAGTTACTGCAGCCAGCTGCTCCCCCTTCTTTGAATCTTTCCTCCCATTAAATCGTACTGTGGTCAGTCCTGTAGAAGCGATACGCCACCACCTGTCCATGTTACCGTTGTCTGAGTTACTTCAACAACGATTTCCGCGAGTTTTCAAATAAATTTCGCCGAGTGACGAGGCATTTGGCTACCTTAAGAGAGTCATAGTTACTGTTGCCAGCTGCTCGACCAACTTTCTGTCTTTCCACTCTTTAATTATTACTGTGGTCAGTCCTGCAGGAGCAATATGCCACTACATGTAAACCTTAACGCTGTCTGAGCTACCTTAACGAAAATATCCTCGAGTTTTCAAAAAAAATTTTACATGGTGATGAGGCATTTGGCTACCTTAAGGGAGTCACAGTACCCCTGCCAGCTGTTCCCACTTTTCTAAGCCCATTCTCTCTATCATTCTTGCTATGGCTGTCCTACAGAACCGATGTGCCACTATATGTCCACGTTAACGTCGTCTCTGTTCCTCCCACTACGAGTCTCTCGAGTTAGCAAATGTACCTCGCCGGATGACGAGGCATTTGGCTACCTTATAAGCGTCATAGTTACTGCAGCCAGCTGCTCCCCCTTCTTTGAATCTTTCCTCCCTTTAAATCGTACTGTGGTCAGTCCTGCAGAAGCGAAACGCCACCACCTGTCCATGTTACCGTTGTCTGAATTACCTCAACAACGATTTCCTCGAGTTTTCAGATAAATTTCGCCGAGTGACGAGGCATTTGGCTACCTTAAGAGAGTCATAGTTACTGTTGCCAGCTGCTCGACCTGCCTTCTTTCTTTCCACTCTTTAATTATTACTGTGCTCAGTCCTGCAGGAGCAATATTCCACTACATGTAAACCTTAACGTTGTCTGAGCTACCTTATCGAAGATATCCTCGAGTTTTCAACAAAAAATTTCACATGGTGACGATTCATTTGGCTACCTTAAGAGAGTCATAGTACTCCTGCCTGCTGCTCCCATTTTTCTAAGCCCATTCTCTCTATCATTCTTGCTATGGCCTGTCCTACGGAACCGATGTGCCACTATATGTCCACGTTAACGTCGTCACTGTTACCCCCACTACGAGTCTCTTGAGTTAGCAAATGTACCCCGCCGGATGACGAGGCATTTGGCTACCTTAAGAGAGTCATAGTTACTGCAGCCAGCTGCTCCCCCTTCTTTGAATCTTTCCTCTCTTTAATTCGTACCTTGGTGTCCTGCAGAAGCGATACGCCACCACCTGTCCATGTTACCGTTGTCTGAGTTACTTCAACGACGATTTCCTCGAGTTTTCAAATAAATTTCGCCGAGTGACGTGGCATTTTGCTACCTTAAGAGAGTCATAGTTACTGTTGCCAGCTGCTCGACCAACTTTCTTTCTTTCCACTCTTTAATTATTACTGTGGTCAGTCCTGCAGGAGCAATATGCCACTACATGTAAACCTTAACGTTGTCTGAGCTACCTTAACGAAAATATCCTCGAGTTTTCAAAAAAAATTTTACATGGTGACGAGGCATTTGACTACCTTAAGGGAGCCATAGTACCCCTGCTGCTGCTCCCACTTTTCTAAGCCCATTCTCTCTAACATTCTTGCTATGGCTGTCCTACAGAACCGATGTGCCACTATATGTCCACGTTAACGTCGTCTCTGTTACTCCCACTACGAGTCTCTCGAGTTAGCAACTGTACCTCGCCGGATGACGAGGCATTTGTCTACCTTATAAGCGTCATAGTTACTGCAGCCAGCTGCTCCCCCTTCTTTGAATCTTTCCTCCCTTTAAATCGTACTGTGGTCAGTCCTGCAGAAGCGATACGCCACCACCTGTCCATGTTACCGTTGTCTGAGTTACCTCAACAACGATTTCCGCGAGTTTTCAAATAAATTTCGCCGAGTGACGAGGCATTTGGCTACCTTAAGAGAGTCATAGTTACTGCAGCCAGCTGCTCCCCCTTCTTTGAATCTTTCCTCCCTTTAAATCGTACTGTGGTCAGTCCTGCAGAAGCGATACGCCACCACCTGTCCATGTTACCGTTGTCTGAGTTAACTCAACAACGATTTCCTCGAGTTTTCAAATAAATTTCGCCGAGTGACGAGGCATTTGGCTACCTTAAGAAAGTCATAGTTACTGTTGCCAGCTGCTCTAACTACCTTCTTTCTTTCCACTCTTTAATTGTTACTGTGATCAGTCCTGCAGGAGCAATATGCCACTACATGTAAACCTTAACGTTGTCTGAGCTACCTTATCGATGATATCCTCGAGTTTTCAACAAAAAATTTCACATGGTGACGATTCATTTGGCTACCTTAAGAGAGTCATAGTACTCCTGCCTGCTGCTCCCACTTTTCTAAGCCCATTCTCTCTATCATTCTTGCTATGGCCTGTCCTACGGAACCGATGTGCCACTATATGTCCACGTTAACGTCGTCACTGTTACTCCCACTACGAGTCTCTCGAGTCAGCAAATGTACCCCGCCGGATGACGAGGCATTTGGCTACCTTAAGAGAGTCATAGTTACTGCAGCCAGCTGCTCCCCCTTCTTTGAATCTTTCCTCCCTTTAAATCGTACTGTGGTCAGTCCTGCAGAAGCGAAACGCCACCACCTGTCCATGTTACCGTTGTCTGAATTACCTCAACAACGATTTCCTCGAGTTTTCAGATAAATTTCGCCGAGTGACGAGGCATTTGGCTACCTTAAAAGAGTCATAGTTAGTGTTGCCAGCTGCTCGACCTGCCTTCTTTCTTTCCACTCTTTAATTATTACTGTGCTCAGTCCTGCAGGAGCAATATGCCACTACATGTAAACCTTAACGTTGTCTGAGCTACCTTAGCGAAGATATCCTCGAGTTTTCAACAAAAAATTTCACATGGTGACGATTCATTTGGCTACCTTAAGAGAGTCATAGTACTCCTGCCTGCTGCTCCCATTTTTCTAAGCCCATTCTCTCTATCATTCTTGCTATGGCCTGTCCTACGGAACCGATGTGCCACTATATGTCCACGTTAACGTCGTCACTGTTACTCCCACTACGAGTCTCTTGAGTTAGCAAATGTACCCCGCCGGATGACGAGGCATTTGGCTACCTTAAGAGAGTCATAGTTACTGTAGCCAGCTGCTCCCCCTTCTTTGAATCTTTCCTCTCTTTAATTCGTACCTTGGTGTCCTGCAGAAGCGATACGCCACCACCTGTCCATGTTACCGTTGTCTGAGTTAACTCAACAACGATTTCCTCGAGTTTTCAAATAAATTCAGCCGAGTGACGAGGCATTTGGCTACCTTAAGAAAGTCATAGTTACTGTTGCCAGCTGCTCTACCTACCTTCTTTCTTTCCACTCTTTAATTGTTACTGTGGTCAGTCCTGCAGGAGCAATATGCCACCACATGTAAACCTTAACGTTGTCTGAGCTACCTTATCGATGATATCCTCGAGTTTTCAACAAAAAATTTCACATGGTGACGATTCATTTGGCTACCTTAAGAGAGTCATAGTACTCCTGCCTGCTGCTCCCACTTTTCTAAGCCCATTCTCTCTATCATTCTTGCTATGGCCTGTCCTACGGAACCGATGTGCCACTATATGTCCACGTTAACGTCGTCACTGTTACTCCCACTACGAGTCTCTCGAGTCAGCAAATGTACCCCGCCGGATGACGAGGCATTTGGCTACCTTAAGAGAGTCATAGTTACTGCAGCCAGCTGCTCCCCCTTCTTTGAATCTTTCCTCTCTTTAATTCGTACCTTGGTGTCCTGCAGAAGCGATACGCCACCACCTGTCCATGTTACCGTTGTCTGAGTTACTTCAACGTCGATTTCCTCGAGTTTTCAAATAAATTTCGCCGAGTGACGAGGCATTTGGCTACCTTAAGAGAGTCATAGTTACTGTTGCCAGCTGCTCGACCAACTTTCTGTCTTTCCACTCTTTAATTATTACTGTGGTCAGTCCTGCAGGAGCAATATGCCACTACATGTAAACCTTAACGCTGTCTGAGCTACCTTAACGAAAATATCCTCGAGTTTTCAAAAAAAATTTTACATGGTGATGAGGCATTTGGCTACCTTAAGGGAGTCACAGTACCCCTGCCTGCTGTTCCCACTTTTCTAAGCCCATTCTCTATATCATTCTTGCTATGGCTGTCCTACAGAACCGATGTGCCACTATATGTCCACGTTAACGTCGTCTCTGTTACTCCCACTACGAGTCTCTCGAGTTAGCAAATGTACCTCGCCGGATGACGAGGCATTTGGCTACCTTATAAGCGTCATAGTTACTGCAGCCAGCTGCTCCCCCTTCTTTGAATCTTTCCTCCCTTTAAATCGTACTGTGGTCAGTCCTGCAGAAGCGAAACGCCACCACCTGTCCATGTTACCGTTGTCTGAATTACCTCAACGACGATTTCCTCGAGTTTTCAGATAAATTTCGCCGAGTGACGAGGCATTTGGCTACCTTAAGAGAGTCATAGTTACTGTTGCCAGCTGCTCGACCTGCCTTCTTTCTTTCCACTCTTTAATTATTACTGTGCTCAGTCCTGCAGGAGCAATATTCCACTACATGTAAACCTTAACGTTGTCTGAGCTACCTTATCGAAGATATCCTCGAGTTTTCAACAAAAAATTTCACATGGTGATGATTCATTTGGCTACCTTAAGAGGGTCATAGTACTCCTGCCTGCTGCTCTCATTTTTCTAAGCCCATTCTCTCTATCATTCTTGCTATGGCCTGTCCTACGGAACCGATGTGCCACTATATGTCCACGTTAACGTCGTCACTGTTACTCCCACTACGAGTCTCTTGAGTTAGCAAATGTACCCCGCCGGATGACGAGGCATTTGGCTACCTTAAGAGAGTCATAGTTACTGCAGCCAGCTGCTCCCCCTTCTTTGAATCTTTCCTCTCTTTAATTCGTACCTTGGTGTCCTGCAGAAGCGATACGCCACCACCTGTCCATGTTACCGTTGTCTGAGTTACTTCAACGACGATTTCCTCGAGTTTTCAAATAAATTTCCCCGAGTGACGTGGCATTTGGCTACCTTAAGAGAGTCATAGTTACTGTTGCCAGCTGCTCGACCAACTTTCTTTCTTTCCACTCTTTAATTATTACTGTGGTCAGTCCTGCAGGAGCAATATGCCACTACATGTAAACCTTAACGTTGTCTGAGCTACCTTAACGAAAATATCCTCGAGTTTTCAAAAAAAATTTTACATGGTGATGAGGCATTTGGCTACCTTAAGGGAGTCACAGTACCCCTGCCTGCTGTTCCCACTTTTCTAAGCCCATTCTCTATATCATTCTTGCTATGGCTGTCCTACAGAACCGATGTGCCACTATATGTCCACGTTAACGTCGTCTCTGTTACTCCCACTACGAGTCTCTCGAGTTAGCAAATGTACCTCGCCGGATGACGAGGCATTTGTCTACCTTATAAGCGTCATAGTTACTGCAGCCAGCTGCTCCCCCTTCTTTGAATCTTTCCTCCCTTTAAATCGTACTGTGGTCAGTCCTGCAGAAGCGATACGCCACCACCTGTCCATGTTACCGTTGTCTGAGTTACCTCAACAACGATTTCCGCGAGTTTTCAAATAAATTTCGCCGAGTGACGAGGCATTTGGCTACCTTAAGAGAGTCATAGTTACTGCAGCCAGCTGCTCCCCCTTCTTTGAATCTTTCCTCCCTTTAAATCGTACTGTGGTCAGTCCTGCAGAGCGATACGCCACCACCTGTGCTTGTTACCGTTGTCTGATTTACTTCAACGACGATTTCCTCGAGTTTTCAAATAAATCACGCCGAGTGACGAGGCATTTGGCTACCTTAAGAGAGTCATAGTTACTGCTGCCAGCTGCTCGACCTTCTTTCTTTCTTTCCACTCTTTAATTATTACTGTGGTCAGTCCTGCACTAGCAATATGCCACTACATGTAAACCTTAACGTTGTCTGAGCTACCTTATCGAAGATATCCTCGAGTTTTCAAAAAAAATTTTACATGGTGACGAGGCATTTGGCTACCTTAAGGGAGTCATAGTACCCCTGCCTGCTGCTCCCACTTTTCTAAGCCCTTTCTCTCTATCATTCTTGCTATGGCTGTCCTACAGAACCGATGTGCCACTATATGTCCAACTTAACGTCGTCTCTGTTACTCCCACTACGAGTCTCTCGAGTTAGCAAATGTACCTCGCCGGATGACGAGGCATTTGGCTACCTTAAGAGCGTCATAGTTACCGCAGCCAGCTGCTCCCCCTTCTTTGAAAGTTTCCTGTCTTTAATTCGTACTGTGGGCAGTCCTGCAGAAGCGATACGCCACCACCTGTCCATGTTACCGTTGTCTGAGTTAACTCAACAACGATTTCCTCGAGTTTTCAAATAAATTTCGCCGAGTGACGAGGCATTTGGCTACCTTAAGAAAGTCATAGTTACTGTTGCCAGCTGCTCTACCTACCTTCTTTCTTTCCACTCTTTAATTGTTACTGTGATCAGTCCTGCAGGAGCAATATGCCACTACATGTAAACCTTAACGTTGTCTGAGCTACCTTATCGATGATATCCTCGAGTTTTCAACAAAAAATTTCACATGGTGACGATTCATTTGGCTACCTTAAGAGAGTCATAGTACTCCTGCCTGCTGCTCCCACTTTTCTAAGCCCATTCTCTCTATCATTCTTGCTATGGCCTGTCCTACGGAACCGATGTGCCACTATATGTCCACGTTAACGTCGTCACTGTTACTCCCACTACGAGTCTCTCGAGTCAGCAAATGTACCCCGCCGGATGACGAGGCATTTGGCTATCTTAAGAGAGTCATAGTTACTGCAGCCAGCTGCTCCCCCTTCTTTGAATCTTTCCTCCCTTTAAATCCTACTGTGGTCAGTCCTGCAGAAGCGAAACGCCACCACCTGTCCATGTTACCGTTGTCTGAATTACCTCAACAACGATTTCCTCGAGTTTTCAGATAAATTTCGCCGAGTGACGAGGCATTTGGCTACCTTAAAAGAGTCATAGTTAGTGTTGCCAGCTGCTCGACCTGCCTTCTTTCTTTCCACTCTTTAATTATTACTGTGCTCAGTCCTGCAGGAGCAATATGCCACTACATGTAAACCTTAACGTTGTCTGAGCTACCTTAGCGAAGATATCCTCGAGTTTTCAACAAAAAATTTCACGTGGTGACGATTCATTTGGCTACCTTAAGAGAGTCATAGTACTCCTGCCTGCTGCTCCCATTTTTCTAAGCCCATTCTCTCTATCATTCTTGCTATGGCCTGTCCTACGGAACCGATGTGCCACTATATGTCCACGTTAACGTCGTCACTGTTACTCCCACTACGAGTCTCTTGAGTTAGCAAATGTACCCCGCCGGATGACGAGGCATTTGGCTACCTTAAGAGAGTCATAGTTACTGTAGCCAGCTGCTCCCCCTTCTTTGAATCTTTCCTCTCTTTAATTCGTACCTTGGTGTCCTGCAGAAGCGATACGCCACCACCTGTCCATGTTACCGTTGTCTGAGTTACTTCAACGACGATTTCCTCGAGTTTTCAAATAAATTTCGCCGAGTGACGTGGCATTTGGCTACCTTAAGAGAGTCATAGTTACTGTTGCCAGCTGCTCGACCAACTTTCTTTCTTTCCACTCTTTAATTATTACTGTGGTCAGTCCTGCTGGAGCAATATGCCACTACATGTAAACCTTAACGTTGTCTGAGCTACCTTAACGAAAATATCCTCGAGTTTTCAAAAAAAATTTTACATGGTGACGAGGCATTTGGCTACCTTAAGGGAGCCATAGTACCCCTGCTGCTGCTCCCACTTTTCTAAGCCCATTCTCTCTAACATTCTTGCTATGGCTGTCCTACAGAACCGATGTGCCACTATATGTCCACGTTAACGTCGTCTCTGTTACTCCCACTACGAGTCTCTCGAGTTAGCAACTGTACCTCGCCGGATGACGAGGCATTTGGCTACCTTATAAGCGTCATAGTTACTGCAGCCAGCTGCTCCCCCTTCTTTGAATCTTTCCTCCCTTTAAATCGTACTGTGGTCAGTCCTGCAGAAGCGATACGCCACCACCTGTCCATGTTACCGTTGTCTGAGTTACCTCAACAACGATTTCCTCGAGTTTTAAAATAAAGTTCGCCGAGTGACGAGGCATTTGGCTACCTTAAGAAAGTCATAGATACTGTTGCCAGCTGCTCGACCTACCTTCTTTCTTTCCACTCTTTAATTATTACTGTGGTCAGTCCTGCAGGAGCAATATGCCACTACATGTAAACCTTAACGTTGTCTGAGCTACCTTATCGAAGATATCCTCGAGTTTTCAACAAAAAATTTCACATGGTGACGATTCATTTGGCTACCTTAAGAGAGTCATAGTACTCCTGCCTGCTGCTCCCACTTTTCTAAGCCCATTCTCTCTATCATTCTTGCTATGGCCTGTCCTACGGAACCGATGTGCCACTATATGTCCACGTTAACGTCGTCACTGTTACTCCCACTACGAGTCTCTCGAGTTAGCAAATGTACCCCGTCGGATGACGAGGCATTTGGCTACCTTAAGAGAGTCATAGTTACTGCAGCCAGCTGCTCCCCCTTCTTTGAATCTTTCCTCTCTTTAATTCGTACCTTGGTGTCCTGCAGAAGCGATACGCCACCACCTGTCCATGTTACCGTTGTCTGAGTTACTTCAACAACGATTTCCTCGAGTTTTCAAGTAAATTTCGCCGAGTGACGAGGCATTTGGCTACCTTAAGAGAGTCATAGTTACTGCTGGCAGCTGCTCGACCTACTTACTTTCTTTCCACTCTTTAATTATTACTGTGGTCAGTCCTGCAGGAGCAATATGCCACTACATGTAAACCTTAACGTTGTCTGAGCTACCTTAACGAAAATATCCTCGAGTTTTCAAAAAAAATTTTACATGGTGATGAGGCATTTGGCTACCTTAAGGGAGTCATAGTACCCCTGCCTGCTGTCCCACTTTTCTAAGCCCATTCTCTCTATCATTCTTGCTATGGCTGTCCTACAGAACCGATGTGCCACTATATGTCCACGTTAACGTCGTCTCTGTTACTCCCACTACGAGTTTCTCGAGTTAGCAAATGTAACTCGCCGGATGACGAGGCATTTGGCTACCTTATAAGCGTCATAGTTACTGCAGCCAGCTGCTCCCCCTTCTTTGAATCTTTCCTTCCTTTAAATCGTACTGTGGTCAGTCCTGTAGAAGCGATACGCCACCACCTGTCCCTGTTACCGTTGTCTGAGTTACTTCAACAACGATTTCCTCGAGTTTTCAGATAAATTTCGCCGAGTGACGAGGCATTTGGCTACCTTAAGAGAGTCATAGTTACTGTTGCCAGCTGCTCGACCTGCCTTCTTTCTTTCCACTCTTTAATTATTACTGTGCTCAGTCCTGCAGGATCAATATGCCACTACATGTAAACCTTAACGTTGTCTGAGCTACCTTATCGAAGATATCCTCGAGTTTTCAACAAAAAATTTCACATGGTGACGATTCATTTGGCTACCTTAAGAGAGTCATAGTACTCCTGCCTGCTGCTCCCATTTTTCTAAGCCCATTCTCTCTATCATTCTTGCTATGGCCTGTCCTACGGAACCGATGTGCCACTATATGTCCACGTTAACGTCGTCACTGTTACTCCCACTACGAGTCTCTTGAGTTAGCAAATGTACCCCGCCGGATGACGAGGCATTTGGCTACCTTAAGAGAGTCATAGTTACTGCAGCCAGCTGCTCCCCCTTCTTTGAATCTTTCCTCTCTTTAATTCGTACCTTGGTGTCCTGCAGAAGCGATACGCCACCACCTGTCCATGTTACCGTTGTCTGAGTTACTTCAACGACGATTTCCTCGAGTTTTCAAATAAATTTCGCCGAGTGACGAGGCATTTGGCTTCCTTAAGAGAGTCATAGTTACTGCAGCCAGCTGCTCCTCCTTCTTTGAATCCTTCCTCCCTTTAAATCGTACTGTGGTCAGTCCTGCAGAGCGATACGCCACCACCTGTGCATGTTACCGTTGTCTGATTTACTTCAACGACGATTTCCTCGAGTTTTCAAATAAATCTCGCCGAGTGACGAGGCATTTGGCTACCTTAAGAGAGTCATAGTTACTGCTGCCAGCTGCTCGACCTACTTTCTTTCTTTCCACTCTATAATTATTACTGTGGTCAGTACTGCAGGAGCAATATGCCACTACATGTAAACCTTAACGTTGTCTGAATTTCCTTGTCGAAGATATCCTCGAATTTTCAAAAAAAATTTTACATGGTGACGAGGCATTTGGCTACCTTAAAGGAGTCATAGTACCCCTGCCTGCTGCTCCCACTTTTCTAAGCCCTTTCTCTCTATCATTCTTGCTATGGCTGTCCTACAGAACCGATGTGCCACTGTATGTCCAAGTTAACGTCGTCTCTGTTACTCCCACTACGAGTCTCTCGAGTTAGCAAATGTATCTCGCCGGATGACGAGGCATTTGGCTACCTTAAGAGCGTCATACTTACTGCAGCCAGCTGCTCCCCTTTCTTTGAATGTTTCCTGTCTTTAATTCGTACTGTGGGCAGTCCTGCAGAAGCGATGCGCCACCACCTGTCCATGTTATCGTTGCCTGAGTTACCTCAACAACGATTTCCTCGAGTTTTCAAATAAATTTCGCCGAGTGACGAGGCATTTGGCTACCTTAAGAAAGTCATAGTTACTGTTGCCAGCTGCTCGACCTACCTTCTTTCTTTCCACTCTTTAATTATTACTGTGGTCAGTCCTGCAGGAGCAATATGCCACTACATGTAAACCTTAACGTTGTCTGAGCTACCTTATCGAAGATATCCTCGAGTTTTCAACAAAAAATTTCACATGGTGACGATTCATTTGGCTACCTTAAGAGAGTCATAGTACTCCTGCCTGCTGCTCCCACTTTTCTAAGCCCATTCTCTCTATCATTCTTGCTATGGCCTGTCCAACGGAACCGATGTGCCACTATATGTCCACGTTAACGTCGTCACTGTTACTCCCACTACGAGTCTCTCGTGTTAGCAAATGTACCCCGCCGGATGACGATGCATTTGGCTACCTTAAGAGAGTCATAGTTACTGCAGCCAGCTGCTCCCCCTTCTTTGAATCTTTCCTCCCATTAAATCGTACTGTGGTCAGTCCTGTAGAAGCGATACGCCACCACCTGTCCATGTTACCGTTGTCTGAGTTACTTCAACAACGATTTCCGCGAGTTTTCAAATAAATTTCGCCGAGTGACGAGGCATTTGGCTACCTTAAGAGAGTCATAGTTACTGTTGCCAGCTGCTCGACCAACTTTCTGTCTTTCCACTCTTTAATTATTACTGTGGTCAGTCCTGCAGGAGCAATATGCCACTACATGTAAACCTTAACGCTGTCTGAGCTACCTTAACGAAAATATCCTCGAGTTTTCAAAAAAAATTTTACATGGTGATGAGGCATTTGGCTACCTTAAGGGAGTCACAGTACCCCTGCCAGCTGTTCCCACTTTTCTAAGCCCATTCTCTCTATCATTCTTGCTATGGCTGTCCTACAGAACCGATGTGCCACTATATGTCCACGTTAACGTCGTCTCTGTTCCTCCCACTACGAGTCTCTCGAGTTAGCAAATGTACCTCGCCGGATGACGAGGCATTTGGCTACCTTATAAGCGTCATAGTTACTGCAGCCAGCTGCTCCCCCTTCTTTGAATCTTTCCTCCCTTTAAATCGTACTGTGGTCAGTCCTGCAGAAGCGAAACGCCACCACCTGTCCATGTTACCGTTGTCTGAATTACCTCAACAACGATTTCCTCGAGTTTTCAGATAAATTTCGCCGAGTGACGAGGCATTTGGCTACCTTAAGAGAGTCATAGTTACTGTTGCCAGCTGCTCGACCTGCCTTCTTTCTTTCCACTCTTTAATTATTACTGTGCTCAGTCCTGCAGGAGCAATATTCCACTACATGTAAACCTTAACGTTGTCTGAGCTACCTTATCGAAGATATCCTCGAGTTTTCAACAAAAAATTTCACATGGTGACGATTCATTTGGCTACCTTAAGAGAGTCATAGTACTCCTGCCTGCTGCTCCCATTTTTCTAAGCCCATTCTCTCTATCATTCTTGCTATGGCCTGTCCTACGGAACCGATGTGCCACTATATGTCCACGTTAACGTCGTCACTGTTACCCCCACTACGAGTCTCTTGAGTTAGCAAATGTACCCCGCCGGATGACGAGGCATTTGGCTACCTTAAGAGAGTCATAGTTACTGCAGCCAGCTGCTCCCCCTTCTTTGAATCTTTCCTCTCTTTAATTCGTACCTTGGTGTCCTGCAGAAGCGATACGCCACCACCTGTCCATGTTACCGTTGTCTGAGTTACTTCAACGACGATTTCCTCGAGTTTTCAAATAAATTTCGCCGAGTGACGTGGCATTTTGCTACCTTAAGAGAGTCATAGTTACTGTTGCCAGCTGCTCGACCAACTTTCTTTCTTTCCACTCTTTAATTATTACTGTGGTCAGTCCTGCAGGAGCAATATGCCACTACATGTAAACCTTAACGTTGTCTGAGCTACCTTAACGAAAATATCCTCGAGTTTTCAAAAAAAATTTTACATGGTGACGAGGCATTTGACTACCTTAAGGGAGCCATAGTACCCCTGCTGCTGCTCCCACTTTTCTAAGCCCATTCTCTCTAACATTCTTGCTATGGCTGTCCTACAGAACCGATGTGCCACTATATGTCCACGTTAACGTCGTCTCTGTTACTCCCACTACGAGTCTCTCGAGTTAGCAACTGTACCTCGCCGGATGACGAGGCATTTGTCTACCTTATAAGCGTCATAGTTACTGCAGCCAGCTGCTCCCCCTTCTTTGAATCTTTCCTCCCTTTAAATCGTACTGTGGTCAGTCCTGCAGAAGCGATACGCCACCACCTGTCCATGTTACCGTTGTCTGAGTTACCTCAACAACGATTTCCGCGAGTTTTCAAATAAATTTCGCCGAGTGACGAGGCATTTGGCTACCTTAAGAGAGTCATAGTTACTGCAGCCAGCTGCTCCCCCTTCTTTGAATCTTTCCTCCCTTTAAATCGTACTGTGGTCAGTCCTGCAGAAGCGATACGCCACCACCTGTCCATGTTACCGTTGTCTGAGTTAACTCAACAACGATTTCCTCGAGTTTTCAAATAAATTTCGCCGAGTGACGAGGCATTTGGCTACCTTAAGAAAGTCATAGTTACTGTTGCCAGCTGCTCTAACTACCTTCTTTCTTTCCACTCTTTAATTGTTACTGTGATCAGTCCTGCAGGAGCAATATGCCACTACATGTAAACCTTAACGTTGTCTGAGCTACCTTATCGATGATATCCTCGAGTTTTCAACAAAAAATTTCACATGGTGACGATTCATTTGGCTACCTTAAGAGAGTCATAGTACTCCTGCCTGCTGCTCCCACTTTTCTAAGCCCATTCTCTCTATCATTCTTGCTATGGCCTGTCCTACGGAACCGATGTGCCACTATATGTCCACGTTAACGTCGTCACTGTTACTCCCACTACGAGTCTCTCGAGTCAGCAAATGTACCCCGCCGGATGACGAGGCATTTGGCTACCTTAAGAGAGTCATAGTTACTGCAGCCAGCTGCTCCCCCTTCTTTGAATCTTTCCTCCCTTTAAATCGTACTGTGGTCAGTCCTGCAGAAGCGAAACGCCACCACCTGTCCATGTTACCGTTGTCTGAATTACCTCAACAACGATTTCCTCGAGTTTTCAGATAAATTTCGCCGAGTGACGAGGCATTTGGCTACCTTAAAAGAGTCATAGTTAGTGTTGCCAGCTGCTCGACCTGCCTTCTTTCTTTCCACTCTTTAATTATTACTGTGCTCAGTCCTGCAGGAGCAATATGCCACTACATGTAAACCTTAACGTTGTCTGAGCTACCTTAGCGAAGATATCCTCGAGTTTTCAACAAAAAATTTCACATGGTGACGATTCATTTGGCTACCTTAAGAGAGTCATAGTACTCCTGCCTGCTGCTCCCATTTTTCTAAGCCCATTCTCTCTATCATTCTTGCTATGGCCTGTCCTACGGAACCGATGTGCCACTATATGTCCACGTTAACGTCGTCACTGTTACTCCCACTACGAGTCTCTTGAGTTAGCAAATGTACCCCGCCGGATGACGAGGCATTTGGCTACCTTAAGAGAGTCATAGTTACTGTAGCCAGCTGCTCCCCCTTCTTTGAATCTTTCCTCTCTTTAATTCGTACCTTGGTGTCCTGCAGAAGCGATACGCCACCACCTGTCCATGTTACCGTTGTCTGAGTTAACTCAACAACGATTTCCTCGAGTTTTCAAATAAATTCAGCCGAGTGACGAGGCATTTGGCTACCTTAAGAAAGTCATAGTTACTGTTGCCAGCTGCTCTACCTACCTTCTTTCTTTCCACTCTTTAATTGTTACTGTGGTCAGTCCTGCAGGAGCAATATGCCACCACATGTAAACCTTAACGTTGTCTGAGCTACCTTATCGATGATATCCTCGAGTTTTCAACAAAAAATTTCACATGGTGACGATTCATTTGGCTACCTTAAGAGAGTCATAGTACTCCTGCCTGCTGCTCCCACTTTTCTAAGCCCATTCTCTCTATCATTCTTGCTATGGCCTGTCCTACGGAACCGATGTGCCACTATATGTCCACGTTAACGTCGTCACTGTTACTCCCACTACGAGTCTCTCGAGTCAGCAAATGTACCCCGCCGGATGACGAGGCATTTGGCTACCTTAAGAGAGTCATAGTTACTGCAGCCAGCTGCTCCCCCTTCTTTGAATCTTTCCTCTCTTTAATTCGTACCTTGGTGTCCTGCAGAAGCGATACGCCACCACCTGTCCATGTTACCGTTGTCTGAGTTACTTCAACGTCGATTTCCTCGAGTTTTCAAATAAATTTCGCCGAGTGACGAGGCATTTGGCTACCTTAAGAGAGTCATAGTTACTGTTGCCAGCTGCTCGACCAACTTTCTGTCTTTCCACTCTTTAATTATTACTGTGGTCAGTCCTGCAGGAGCAATATGCCACTACATGTAAACCTTAACGCTGTCTGAGCTACCTTAACGAAAATATCCTCGAGTTTTCAAAAAAAATTTTACATGGTGATGAGGCATTTGGCTACCTTAAGGGAGTCACAGTACCCCTGCCTGCTGTTCCCACTTTTCTAAGCCCATTCTCTATATCATTCTTGCTATGGCTGTCCTACAGAACCGATGTGCCACTATATGTCCACGTTAACGTCGTCTCTGTTACTCCCACTACGAGTCTCTCGAGTTAGCAAATGTACCTCGCCGGATGACGAGGCATTTGGCTACCTTATAAGCGTCATAGTTACTGCAGCCAGCTGCTCCCCCTTCTTTGAATCTTTCCTCCCTTTAAATCGTACTGTGGTCAGTCCTGCAGAAGCGAAACGCCACCACCTGTCCATGTTACCGTTGTCTGAATTACCTCAACGACGATTTCCTCGAGTTTTCAGATAAATTTCGCCGAGTGACGAGGCATTTGGCTACCTTAAGAGAGTCATAGTTACTGTTGCCAGCTGCTCGACCTGCCTTCTTTCTTTCCACTCTTTAATTATTACTGTGCTCAGTCCTGCAGGAGCAATATTCCACTACATGTAAACCTTAACGTTGTCTGAGCTACCTTATCGAAGATATCCTCGAGTTTTCAACAAAAAATTTCACATGGTGATGATTCATTTGGCTACCTTAAGAGGGTCATAGTACTCCTGCCTGCTGCTCTCATTTTTCTAAGCCCATTCTCTCTATCATTCTTGCTATGGCCTGTCCTACGGAACCGATGTGCCACTATATGTCCACGTTAACGTCGTCACTGTTACTCCCACTACGAGTCTCTTGAGTTAGCAAATGTACCCCGCCGGATGACGAGGCATTTGGCTACCTTAAGAGAGTCATAGTTACTGCAGCCAGCTGCTCCCCCTTCTTTGAATCTTTCCTCTCTTTAATTCGTACCTTGGTGTCCTGCAGAAGCGATACGCCACCACCTGTCCATGTTACCGTTGTCTGAGTTACTTCAACGACGATTTCCTCGAGTTTTCAAATAAATTTCCCCGAGTGACGTGGCATTTGGCTACCTTAAGAGAGTCATAGTTACTGTTGCCAGCTGCTCGACCAACTTTCTTTCTTTCCACTCTTTAATTATTACTGTGGTCAGTCCTGCAGGAGCAATATGCCACTACATGTAAACCTTAACGTTGTCTGAGCTACCTTAACGAAAATATCCTCGAGTTTTCAAAAAAAATTTTACATGGTGATGAGGCATTTGGCTACCTTAAGGGAGTCACAGTACCCCTGCCTGCTGTTCCCACTTTTCTAAGCCCATTCTCTATATCATTCTTGCTATGGCTGTCCTACAGAACCGATGTGCCACTATATGTCCACGTTAACGTCGTCTCTGTTACTCCCACTACGAGTCTCTCGAGTTAGCAAATGTACCTCGCCGGATGACGAGGCATTTGTCTACCTTATAAGCGTCATAGTTACTGCAGCCAGCTGCTCCCCCTTCTTTGAATCTTTCCTCCCTTTAAATCGTACTGTGGTCAGTCCTGCAGAAGCGATACGCCACCACCTGTCCATGTTACCGTTGTCTGAGTTACCTCAACAACGATTTCCGCGAGTTTTCAAATAAATTTCGCCGAGTGACGAGGCATTTGGCTACCTTAAGAGAGTCATAGTTACTGCAGCCAGCTGCTCCCCCTTCTTTGAATCTTTCCTCCCTTTAAATCGTACTGTGGTCAGTCCTGCAGAGCGATACGCCACCACCTGTGCTTGTTACCGTTGTCTGATTTACTTCAACGACGATTTCCTCGAGTTTTCAAATAAATCACGCCGAGTGACGAGGCATTTGGCTACCTTAAGAGAGTCATAGTTACTGCTGCCAGCTGCTCGACCTTCTTTCTTTCTTTCCACTCTTTAATTATTACTGTGGTCAGTCCTGCACTAGCAATATGCCACTACATGTAAACCTTAACGTTGTCTGAGCTACCTTATCGAAGATATCCTCGAGTTTTCAAAAAAATTTTTACATGGTGACGAGGCATTTGGCTACCTTAAGGGAGTCATAGTACCCCTGCCTGCTGCTCCCACTTTTCTAAGCCCTTTCTCTCTATCATTCTTGCTATGGCTGTCCTACAGAACCGATGTGCCACTATATGTCCAACTTAACGTCGTCTCTGTTACTCCCACTACGAGTCTCTCGAGTTAGCAAATGTACCTCGCCGGATGACGAGGCATTTGGCTACCTTAAGAGCGTCATAGTTACCGCAGCCAGCTGCTCCCCCTTCTTTGAAAGTTTCCTGTCTTTAATTCGTACTGTGGGCAGTCCTGCAGAAGCGATACGCCACCACCTGTCCATGTTACCGCTGTCTGAGTTAACTCAACAACGATTTCCTCGAGTTTTCAAATAAATTTCGCCGAGTGACGAGGCATTTGGCTACCTTAAGAAAGTCATAGTTACTGTTGCCAGCTGCTCTACCTACCTTCTTTCTTTCCACTCTTTAATTGTTACTGTGATCAGTCCTGCAGGAGCAATATGCCACTACATGTAAACCTTAACGTTGTCTGAGCTACCTTATCGATGATATCCTCGAGTTTTCAACAAAAAATTTCACATGGTGACGATTCATTTGGCTACCTTAAGAGAGTCATAGTACTCCTGCCTGCTGCTCCCACTTTTCTAAGCCCATTCTCTCTATCATTCTTGCTATGGCCTGTCCTACGGAACCGATGTGCCACTATATGTCCACGTTAACGTCGTCACTGTTACTCCCACTACGAGTCTCTCGAGTCAGCAAATGTACCCCGCCGGATGACGAGGCATTTGGCTATCTTAAGAGAGTCATAGTTACTGCAGCCAGCTGCTCCCCCTTCTTTGAATCTTTCCTCCCTTTAAATCCTACTGTGGTCAGTCCTGCAGAAGCGAAACGCCACCACCTGTCCATGTTACCGTTGTCTGAATTACCTCAACAACGATTTCCTCGAGTTTTCAGATAAATTTCGCCGAGTGACGAGGCATTTGGCTACCTTAAAAGAGTCATAGTTAGTGTTGCCAGCTGCTCGACCTGCCTTCTTTCTTTCCACTCTTTAATTATTACTGTGCTCAGTCCTGCAGGAGCAATATGCCACTACATGTAAACCTTAACGTTGTCTGAGCTACCTTAGCGAAGATATCCTCGAGTTTTCAACAAAAAATTTCACGTGGTGACGATTCATTTGGCTACCTTAAGAGAGTCATAGTACTCCTGCCTGCTGCTCCCATTTTTCTAAGCCCATTCTCTCTATCATTCTTGCTATGGCCTGTCCTACGGAACCGATGTGCCACTATATGTCCACGTTAACGTCGTCACTGTTACTCCCACTACGAGTCTCTTGAGTTAGCAAATGTACCCCGCCGGATGACGAGGCATTTGGCTACCTTAAGAGAGTCATAGTTACTGTAGCCAGCTGCTCCCCCTTCTTTGAATCTTTCCTCTCTTTAATTCGTACCTTGGTGTCCTGCAGAAGCGATACGCCACCACCTGTCCATGTTACCGTTGTCTGAGTTACTTCAACGACGATTTCCTCGAGTTTTCAAATAAATTTCGCCGAGTGACGTGGCATTTGGCTACCTTAAGAGAGTCATAGTTACTGTTGCCAGCTGCTCGACCAACTTTCTTTCTTTCCACTCTTTAATTATTACTGTGGTCAGTCCTGCTGGAGCAATATGCCACTACATGTAAACCTTAACGTTGTCTGAGCTACCTTAACGAAAATATCCTCGAGTTTTCAAAAAAAATTTTACATGGTGACGAGGCATTTGGCTACCTTAAGGGAGCCATAGTACCCCTGCTGCTGCTCCCACTTTTCTAAGCCCATTCTCTCTAACATTCTTGCTATGGCTGTCCTACAGAACCGATGTGCCACTATATGTCCACGTTAACGTCGTCTCTGTTACTCCCACTACGAGTCTCTCGAGTTAGCAACTGTACCTCGCCGGATGACGAGGCATTTGGCTACCTTATAAGCGTCATAGTTACTGCAGCCAGCTGCTCCCCCTTCTTTGAATCTTTCCTCCCTTTAAATCGTACTGTGGTCAGTCCTGCAGAAGCGATACGCCACCACCTGTCCATGTTACCGTTGTCTGAGTTACTTCAACAACGATTTCCGCAAGTTTTCAAATAAATTTCGCCGAGTGAAGAGGCATTTGGCTACCTTAAGAGAGTCATAGTTACTGCAGCCAGCTGCTCCTCCTTCTTTGAATCTTTCCTCCCTTTAAATCGTACTGTGGTCAGTCCTGCAGAGCGATACGCCACCACCTGTGCATGTTACCGTTGTCTGATTTACTTCAACGACGATTTCCTCGAGTTTTCAAGTAAATCTCGCCGAGTGACGAGGCATTTGGCTACCTTAAGAGAGTCATAGTTACTGTTGCCAGCTGCTCGAATTACTTTCTTTCTTTCCACTCTTTAATTTTTACTGTGGTCAGTCCTGCACTAGCAATATGCCACTACATGTAAACCTTAACGTTGTCTGAGCTACCTTATCGAAGATATCCTCGAGTTTTCAAAAAAAAATTTACATGGTGACGAGGCATTTGGCTACCTTAAGGGAGTCATAGTACCCCTGCCTGCTGCTCCCACTTTTCTAAGCCCTTTCTCTCTATCATTCTTGCTATGGCTGTCCTACAGAACCGATGTGCCACTATATGTCCAAGTTAACGTCGTCTCTGTTACTCCCACTACGAGTCTCTCGAGTTAGCAAATGTACCTTGCCGGATGACGAGGCATTTGACTACCTTAAGAGCGCCATATTTACTGCAGCCAGCTGCTCCCCCTTCTTTGAATGTTTCCTGTCTTTAATTCGTACTGTGGGCAGTCCTGCAGAGGCGATACGCCACCACCTGTCCAAGTTACCGTTGTCTGAGTTACCTCAACAACGATTTCCTCGAGTTTTCAAATTAATTTCGCCGAGTGACGAGGCATGTGGCTACCCTAAGAGAGTCATAGTTACTGTTTCCAGCTGCTCGACCTACTTTCTTTCTTTCCTCTCATTAATTATTACTGTGGTCAGTCCTGCAGGAGCAATATGCCACTACATGTAAACCTTAACGTTGTCTGAGCTACCTTATCGAAGATATCTTTGAGTTTTCAAAAAAAATTTTACATGGTGACGAGGCATTTAACTACCTTAAGAGAGTCATAGTACTAATGTCTGCTGCTCCCACTTTTCTAAGCCCATTCTCTCTATCATTCTTGCTATGGCCTGTCCTACGGAACCGATGTGCCACTATATGTCCACGTTAACGTCGTCACTGTTACTCCCACTACGAGTCTCTCGAGTTAGCAAATGTACCCCGCCGGATGACGAGGCATTTGGCTACCTTAAGACAGTCATAGTTACTGCAGCCAGCTGCTCCCCCTTCTCTGAATCTTTCCTCTCTTTAATTCGTACCTTGGTGTCCTGCAGAAGCGATACGCCACCACCTGTCCATGTTACCGTTGTCTGAGTTACTTCAACGTCGATTTCCACGAGTTTTCAAATAAATTTCGCCGAGTGACGAGGCATTTGGCTACCTTAAGAGAGTCATAGTTACTGTTGCCAGCTGCTCGACCAACTTTCTTTCTTTCCACTCTTTAATTATTACTGTGGTCAGTCCTGCAGGAGCAATATGCCACTACATGTAAACCTTAACGTTTTCTGAGCTACCTTAACGAAAATATCCTCGAGTTTTCAAAAAAAATTTTACATGGTGATGAGGCATTTGGCTACCTTAAGGGAGTCATAGTACCCCTGCCTGCTGTTCCCACTTTTCTAAGCCCATTCTCTCTATCATTCTTGCTATGGCTGTCCTACAGAACCGATGTGCCACTATATGTCCACGTTAACGCCGTCTCTGTTACTCCCACTACGAGTCTCTCGAGTTAGCAAATGTACCTCGCCGGATGACGAGGCATTTGGCTACCTTATAAGCGTCATAGTTACTGCAGCCAGCTGCTCCCCCTTCTTTGAATCTTTCCTCCCTTTAAATCGTACTGTGGTCAGTCCTGCAGAAGCGAAACGCCACCACCTGTCCATGTTACCGTTGTCTGAGTTACCTCAACAACGATTTCCTCGAGTTTTCAAATAAATTTCGCCGAGTGACGAGGCATTTGGCTACCTTAAGAGAGTCATAGTTACTGTTGCCAGCTGCTCGACCTACCTTCTTTCTTTCCACTCTTTAATTATTACTGTGCTCAGTCCTGCAGGAGCAATATGCCACTACATGTAAACCTTAACGTTGTCTGAGCTACCTTATCGAAGATATCCTCGAGTTTTCAACAAAAAATTTCACATGGTGACGATTCATTTGGCTACCTTAAGAGAGTCATAGTACTCCTGCCTGCTGCTCCCACTTTTCTAAGCCCATTGTCTCTATCATTCGTGCTATGGCCTGTCCTACGGAACCGATGTGCCACTATATGTCCACGTTAACGTCGTCACTGTTACTCCCACTACGAGTCTCTTGAGTTAGCAAATGTACCCCGCCGGATGACGAGGCATTTGGCTACCTTAAGAGAGTCATAGTTACTGCAGCCAGCTGCTCCCCCTTCTTTGAATCTTTCCTCTCTTTAATTCGTACCTTGGTGTCCTGCAGAAGCGATACGCCACCACCTGTCCATGTTACCGTTGTCTGAGTTACTTCAACAACGATTTCCGCGAGTTTTCAAATAAATTTCGCCGAGTGAAGAGGCATTTGGCTACCTTAAGAGAGTCATAGTTACTGCAGCCAGCTGCTCCTCCTTCTTTGAATCTTTCCTCCCTTTAAATCGTACTGTGGTCAGTCCTGCAGAGCGATACGCCACCACCTGTGCATGTTACCGTTGTCTGATTTACTTCAACGACGATTTCCTCGAGTTTTCAAATAAATCTCGCCGAGTGACGAGGCATTTGGCTACCTTAAGAGAGTCATAGTTACTGCTGCCAGCTGCTCGACCTACTTTCTTTCTTTCCACTCTTTAATCATTACTGTGGTCAGTACTGCAGGAGCAATATGCCACTACATGTAAACCTTAACGTTGTCTGAGCTACCTTAACGAAAATATCCTCGAGTTTTCAAAAAAAATTTTACATGGTGACGAGGCATTTGGCTACCTTAAGGGAGTCATAGTACCCCTGCCTGCTGCTCCCACTTTTCTAAGCCCTTTCTCTCTATCATTCTTGCTATGGCTGTCCTACAGAACCGATGTGCCACTATATGTCCACGTTAACGTCGTCTCTGTTACTCCCACTACGAGTCTCTCGAGTTAGCAAATGTACCTCGCCGGATGACGAGGCATTTGGCTACCTTATAAGCGTCATAGTTACTGCAGCCAGCTGCTCCCCCTTCTTTGAATCTTTCCTCCCTTTAAATCGTACTGTGGTCAGTCCTGCAGAAGCGAAACGCCACCACCTGTCCATGTTACCGTTGTCTGAGTTACCTCAACAACGATTTCCTCGAGTTTTCAAATAAATTTCGCCGAGTGACGAGGCATTTGGCTACCTTAAGAGAGTCATAGTTACTGTTGCCAGCTGCTCGACCTACCTTCTTTCTTTCCACTCTTTAATTATTACTGTGCTCAGTCCTGCAGGAGCAATATGCCACTACATGTAAACCTTAACGTTGTCTGAGCTACTTTATCGAAGATATCCTCGAGTTTTCAACAAAAAATTTCACATGGTGACGATTCATTTGGCTACCTTAAGGGAGTCATAGTACTCCTGCCTGCTGCTCCCACTTTTCTAAGCCCATTGTCTCTATCATTCGTGCTATGGCCTGTCCTACGGAACCGATGTGCCACTATATGTCCACGTTAACGTCGTCACTGTTACTCCCACTACGAGTCTCTTGAGTTAGCAAATGTACCCCGCCGGATGACGAGGCATTTGGCTACCTTAAGAGAGTCATAGTTACTGCAGCCAGCTGCTCCCCCTTCTTTGAATCTTTCCTCTCTTTAATTCGTACCTTGGTGTCCTGCAGAAGCGATACGCCACCACCTGTCCATGTTACCGTTGTCTGAGTTACTTCAACGACGATTTCCTCGAGTTTTCAAATAAATTTCGCTGAGTGACGTGGCATTTGGCTACCTTAAGAGAGTCATAGTTACAGTTGCCAGCTGCTCGACCAACTTTCTTTCTTTCCACTCTTTAATTATTACTGTGGTCAGTCCTGCAGGAGCAATATGCCACTACATGTAAACCTTAACGTTGTCTGAGCTACCTTAACGAAAATATCCTCGAGTTTTCAAAAAAAATTTTACATGGTGACGAGGCATTTGGCTACCTTAAGGGAGCCATAGTACCCCTGCCTGCTGTTCCCACTTTTCTAAGCCCATTCTCTCTATCATTCTTGCTATGGCTGTCCTACAGAACCGATGTGCCACTATATGTCCACGTTAACGTCGTCTCTGTTACTCCCACTACGAGTCTCTCGAGTTAGCAAATGTACCTCGCCGGATGACGAGGCATTTGGTTACCTTATAAGCGTCATAGTTACTGCAGCCAGCTGCTCCCCCTTCTTTGAATCTTTCCTCCCTTTAAATCGTACTGTGGTCAGTCCTGCAGAAGCGAAACGCCACCACCTGTCCATGTTACCGTTGTCTGAATTACCTCAACAACGATTTCCTCGAGTTTTCAGATAAATTTCGCCGAGTGACGAGGCATTTGGCTACCTTAAGAGAGTCATAGTTACTGTTGCCAGCTGCTCGACCTGCCTTCTTTCTTTCCACTCTTTAATTATTACTGTGCTCAGTCCTGCAGGAGCAATATGCCACTACATGTAAACCTTAACGTTGTCTGAGCTACCTTATCGAAGATATCCTCGAGTTTTCAACAAAAAATTTCACATGGTGACGATTCATTTGGCTACCTTAAGAGAGTCATAGTACTCCTGCCTGCTGCTCCCACTTTTCTAAGCCCATTCTCTCTATCATTCTTGCTATGGCCTGTCCTACGGAACCGATGTGCCACTATATGTCCACGTTAACGTCGTCGCTGTTACTCCCACTACGAGTCTCTTGAGTTAGCAAATGTACCCCGCCGGATGACGAGGCATTTGGCTACCTTAAGAGAGTCATAGTTACTGCAGCCAGCTGCTCCCCCTTCTTTGAATCTTTCCTCTCTTTAATTCGTACCTTGGTGTCCTGCAGAAGCGATACGCCACCACCTGTCCATGTTACCGTTGTCTGAGTTACTTCAACGATTAATTCCTCGAGTTTTCAAATAAATTTCGCCGAGTGACGTGGCATTTGGCTACCTTAAGAGAGTCATAGTTACTGTTTCCAGCTGCTCGACCAACTTTCTTTCTTTCCACTCTTTAATTATTACTGTGGTCAGTCCTGCAGGAGCAATATGCCACTACATGTAAACCTTAACGTTGTCTGAGCTACCTTAACGAAAATATCCTCGAGTTTTCAAAAAAAAATTTACTTGGTGACGAGGCATTTAGCTACCTTAAGGGAGCCATAGTACCCCTGCTGCTGCTCCCACTTTTCTAAGCCCATTCTCTCTAACATTCTTGCTATGGCTGTCCTACAGAACCGATGTGCCACTATATGTCCACGTTAACGTCGTCTCTGTTACTCCCACTACGAGTCTCTCGAGTTAGCAACTGTATCTCGCCGGATGACGAGGCATTTGGCTACCTTATAAGCGTCATCGTTACTGCAGCCAGCTGCTCCCCCTTCTTTGAATCTTTCCTCCCTTTAAATCGTACTGTGGTCAGTCCTGCAGAAGCGAAACGCCACCACCTGTCCATGTTACCGTTGTCTGAGTTACCTCAACAACGATTTCCTCGAGTTTTCAAATAAATTTCGCCGAGTGACGAGGCATTTGGCTACCTTAAGAGAGTCATAGTTACTGTTGCCAGCTGCTCGACCTACCTTCTTTCTTTCCACTCTTTAATTATTACTGTGCTCAGTCCTGCAGGAGCAATATGCCACTACATGTAAACCTTAACGTTGTCTGAGCTACTTTATCGAAGATATCCTCGAGTTTTCAACAAAAAATTTCACATGGTGACGATTCATTTGGCTACCTTAAGAGAGTCATAGTACTCCTGCCTGCTGCTCCCACTTTTCTAAGCCCATTGTCTCTATCATTCGTGCTATGGCCTGTCCTACGGAACCGATGTGCCACTATATGTCCACGTTAACGTCGTCACTGTTACTCCCACTACGAGTCTCTTGAGTTAGCAAATGTACCCCGCCGGATGACGAGGCATTTGGCTACCTTAAGAGAGTCATAGTTACTGCAGCCAGCTGCTCCCCCTTCTTTGAATCTTTCCTCTCTTTAATTCGTACCTTGGTGTCCTGCAGAGCCGATACGCCACCACCTGTCCATGTTACCGTTGTCTGAGTTACTTCAACGACGATTTCCTCGAGTTTTCAAATAAATTTCGCTGAGTGACGTGGCATTTGGCTACCTTAAGAGAGTCATAGTTACAGTTGCCAGCTGCTCGACCAACTTTCTTTCTTTCCACTCTTTAATTATTACTGTGGTCAGTCCTGCAGGAGCAATATGCCACTACATGTAAACCTTAACGTTGTCTGAGCTACCTTAACGAAAATATCCTCGAGTTTTCAAAAAAAATTTTACATGGTGACGAGGCATTTGGCTACCTTAAGGGAGCCATAGTACCCCTGCCTGCTGTTCCCACTTTTCTAAGCCCATTCTCTCTATCATTCTTGCTATGGCTGTCCTACAGAACCGATGTGCCACTATATGTCCACGTTAACGTCGTCTCTGTTACTCCCACTACGAGTCTCTCGAGTTAGCAAATGTACCTCGCCGGATGACGAGGCATTTGGTTACCTTATAAGCGTCATAGTTACTGCAGCCAGCTGCTCCCCCTTCTTTGAATCTTTCCTCCCTTTAAATCGTACTGTGGTCAGTCCTGCAGAAGCGAAACGCCACCACCTGTCCATGTTGCCGTTGTCTGAATTACCTCAACAACGATTTCCTCGAGTTTTCAGATAAATTTCGCCGATTGACGAGGCATTTGGCTACCTTAAGAGAGTCATAGTTACTGTTGCCAGCTGCTCGACCTGCCTTCTTTCTTTCCACTCTTTAATTATTACTGTGCTCAGTCCTGCAGGAGCAATATGCCACTACATGTAAACCTTAACGTTGTCTGAGCTACCTTATCGAAGATATCCTCGAGTTTTCAACAAAAAATTTCACATGGTGACGATTCATTTGGCTACCTTAAGAGAGTCATAGTACTCCTGCCTGCTGCTCCCACTTTTCTAAGCCCATTCTCTCTATCATTCTTGCTATGGCCTGTCCTACGGAACCGATGTGCCACTATATGTCCACGTTAACGTCGTCGCTGTTACTCCCACTACGAGTCTCTTGAGTTAGCAAATGTACCCCGCCGGATGACGAGGCATTTGGCTACCTTAAGAGAGTCATAGTTACTGCAGCCAGCTGCTCCCCCTTCTTTGAATCTTTCCTCTCTTTAATTCGTACCTTGGTGTCCTGCAGAAGCGATACGCCACCACCTGTCCATGTTACCGTTGTCTGAGTTACTTCAACGATTAATTCCTCGAGTTTTCAAATAAATTTCGCCGAGTGACGTGGCATTTGGCTACCTTAAGAGAGTCATAGTTACTGTTGCCAGCTGCTCGACCAACTTTCTTTCTTTCCACTCTTTAATTATTACTGTGGTCAGTCCTGCAGGAGCAATATGCCACTACATGTAAACCTTAACGTTGTCTGAGCTACCTTAACGAAAATATCCTCGAGTTTTCAAAAAAAAATTTACTTGGTGACGAGGCATTTAGCTACCTTAAGGGAGCCATAGTACCCCTGCTGCTGCTCCCACTTTTCTAAGCCCATTCTCTCTAACATTCTTGCTATGGCTGTCCTACAGAACCGATGTGCCACTATATGTCCACGTTAACGTCGTCTCTGTTACTCCCACTACGAGTCTCTCGAGTTAGCAACTGTATCTCGCCGGATGACGAGGCATTTGGCTACCTTATAAGCGTCATCGTTACTGCAGCCAGCTGCTCCCCCTTCTTTGAATCTTTCCTCCCTTTAAATCGTACTGTGGCCAGTCCTGCAGAAGCGATACGCCACCACCTGTCCATGTTACCGTTGTCTGAGTTACTTCAACAACGATTTCCGCGAGTTTTCAAATAAATTTCGCCGAGTGAAGAGGCATTTGGCTACCTTAATAGAGTCATAGTTACTGCAGCCAGCTGCTCCTCCTTCTTTGAATCTTTCCTCCATTTAAATCGTACTGTGGTCAGTCCTGCAGAGCGATACGCCACCACCTGTGCATGTTACCGTTGTCTGATTTACTTCAACGACGATTTCCTCGAGTTTTCTAATAAATCTCGCCGAGTGACGAGGCATTTGGCTACCTTAAGAGAGTCATAGTTACTGCTGCCAGCTGCTCGACCTACTTTCTTTCTTTCCACTCTTTAATCATTACTGTGGTCAGTACTGCAGGAGCAATATGCCACTACATGTAAACCTTAACGTTGTCTGAGCTACCTTAACGAAAATGTCCTCGAGTTTTCAAAAAAAATTTTACATGGTGACGAGGCATTTAACTACCTAAAGAGAGTCATAGTACTAATGTCTGCTGCTCCCACTTTTCTAAGCCCATTCTCTCTATCATTCTTGCTATGGCCTGTCTTACGGAACCGATGTGCCACTATATGTCCACGTTAACGTCGTCACTGTTACTCCCACTACGAGTCTCTCGAGTTAGCAAATGTACCCCGCCGGATGACGAGGCATTTGGCTTCCTTAAGAGAGTCATAGTTACTGCAGCCAGCTGCTCCCCCTTCTTTGAATCTTTCCTCTCTTTAATTCGTACCTTGGTGTCCTGCAGAAGCGATACGCAACCACCTGTCCATGTTACCGTTGTCTGAGTTACTTCAACGTCGATTTCCTCGAGTTTTCAAATAAATTTCGCCGAGTGACGAGGCATTTGGCTACCTTAAGAGAGTCATAGTTACTGTTGCCAGCTGCTCGACCAACTTTCTTTCTTTCCACTCTTTAATTATTACTGTGGTCAGTCCTGCAGGAGCAATATGCCACTACATGTAAACCTTAACGTTGTCTGAGCTACCTTAACGAAAATATCCTCGAGTTTTCAAAAAAAATTTTACATGGTGATGAGGCATTTGGCTACCTTAAGGGAGTCATAGTACCCCTGCCTGCTGTTCCCAATTTTCTAAGCCCATTCTCTCTATCATTCTTGCTATGGCTGTCCTACAGAACCGATGTGCCACTATATGTCCACGTTAACGTCGTCTCTGTTACTCCCACTACGAGTCTCTCGTGTTAGCAAATGTACCTCGCCGGATGACGAGGCATTTGGCTACCTTATAAGCGTCATAGTTACTGCAGCCAGCTGCTCCCCCTTCTTTGAATCTTTCCTCCCTTTAAATCGTACTGTGGTCAGTCCTGCAGAAGCGATACGCCACCACCTGTCCATGTTACCGTTGTCTGAGTTACTTCAACAACGATTTCCGCGAGTTTTCAAATAAATTTCGCCGAGTGAAGAGGCATTTGGCTACCTTAAGAGAGTCATAGTTGCTGCAGCCAGCTGCTCCTCCTTCTTTGAATCTTTCCTCCCTTTAAATCGTACTGTGGTGAGTCCTGCAGAGCGATACGCCACCACCTGTGCATGTTACCGTTGTCTGATTTACTTCAACGACGATTTCCTCGAGTTTTCAAATAAATTTCGCCGAGTGAAGAGGCATTTGGCTACCTTAAGAGAGTCATAGTTACTGCAGCCAGCTGCTCCTCCTTCTTTGAATCTTTCCTCCATTTAAATCGTACTGTGGTCAGTCCTGCAGAGCGATACGCCACCACCTGTGCATGTTACCGTTGTCTGATTTACTTCAACGACGATTTCCTCGAGTTTTCTAATAAATCTCGCCGAGTGACGAGGCATTTGGCTACCTTAAGAGAGTCATAGTTACTGCTGCCAGCTGCTCGACCTACTTTCTTTCTTTCCACTCTTTAATCATTACTGTGGTCAGTACTGCAGGAGCAATATGCCACTACATGTAAACCTTAACGTTGTCTGAGCTACCTTAACGAAAATGTCCTCGAGTTTTCAAAAAAAATTTTACATGGTGACGAGGCATTTAACTACCTAAAGAGAGTCATAGTACTAATGTCTGCTGCTCCCACTTTTCTAAGCCCATTCTCTCTATCATTCTTGCTATGGCCTGTCTTACGGAACCGATGTGCCACTATATGTCCACGTTAACGTCGTCACTGTTACTCCCACTACGAGTCTCTCGAGTTAGCAAATGTACCCCGCCGGATGACGAGGCATTTGGCTTCCTTAAGAGAGTCATAGTTACTGCAGCCAGCTGCTCCCCCTTCTTTGAATCTTTCCTCTCTTTAATTCGTACCTTGGTGTCCTGCAGAAGCGATACGCAACCACCTGTCCATGTTACCGTTGTCTGAGTTACTTCAACGTCGATTTCCTCGAGTTTTCAAATAAATTTCGCCGAGTGACGAGGCATTTGGCTACCTTAAGAGAGTCATAGTTACTGTTGCCAGCTGCTCGACCAACTTTCTTTCTTTCCACTCTTTAATTATTACTGTGGTCAGTCCTGCAGGAGCAATATGCCACTACATGTAAACCCTAACGTTGTCTGAGCTACCTTAACGAAAATATCCTCGAGTTTTCAAAAAAAATTTTACATGGTGATGAGGCATTTGGCTACCTTAAGGGAGTCATAGTACCCCTGCCTGCTGTTCCCAATTTTCTAAGCCCATTCTCTCTATCATTCTTGCTATGGCTGTCCTACAGAACCGATGTGCCACTATATGTCCACGTTAACGTCGTCTCTGTTACTCCCACTACGAGTCTCTCGTGTTAGCAAATGTACCTCGCCGGATGACGAGGCATTTGGCTACCTTATAAGCGTCATAGTTACTGCAGCCAGCTGCTCCCCCTTCTTTGAATCTTTCCTCCCTTTAAATCGTACTGTGGTCAGTCCTGCAGAAGCGATACGCCACCACCTGTCCATGTTACCGTTGTCTGAGTTACTTCAACAACGATTTCCGCGAGTTTTCAAATAAATTTCGCCGAGTGAAGAGGCATTTGGCTACCTTAAGAGAGTCATAGTTGCTGCAGCCAGCTGCTCCTCCTTCTTTGAATCTTTCCTCCCTTTAAATCGTACTGTGGTGAGTCCTGCAGAGCGATACGCCACCACCTGTGCATGTTACCGTTGTCTGATTTACTTCAACGACGATTTCCTCGAGTTTTCAAATAAATCTCGCCGAGTGACGATTCATTTGGCTACCTTAAGAGAGTCATAGTTACAGCTGCCAGCTGCTCGACCAACTTTCTTTCTTTCCACTCTTTAATTATTACTGTGGTCAGTCCTGCACTAGCAATATGCCACTACATGTAAACCTTAACGTTGTCTGAGCTACCTTATCGAAGATATCCTCGAGTTTTCAAAAAAAATTTTACATGGTGACGAGGCATTTGGCTACCTTAAGGGAGTCATAGTACCCCTGCCTGCTGCTCCCACTTTTCTAAGCCCTTTCTCTCTATCATTCTTGCTATGGCTGTCCTACAGAACCAATGTGCCACTATATGTCCAAGTTAACGTCGTCTCTGTTACTCCCACTACGAGTCTCTCGAGTTAGCAAATGTACCTCGCCGGATGACGAGGCATTTGGCTACCTTATAAGCGTCATAGTTACTGCAGCCAGCTGCTCCCCCTTCTTTGAATCTTTCCTCCCTTTAAATCGTACTGTGGTCAGTCCTGCAGAAGCGATACGCCACCACCTGTCCATGTTACCGTTGTCTGAGTTACTTCAACAACGATTTCCGCGAGTTTTCAAATAAATTTCGCCGAGTGAAGAGGCATTTGGCTACCTTAAGAGAGTCATAGTTACTGCAGCCAGCTGCTCCTCCTTCTTTGAATCTTTCCTCCATTTAAATCGTACTGTGGTCAGTCCTGCAGAGCGATACGCCACCACCTGTGCATGTTACCGTTGTCTGATTTACTTCAACGACGATTTCCTCGAGTTTTCTAATAAATCTCGCCGAGTGACGAGGCATTTGGCTACCTTAAGAGAGTCATAGTTACTGCTGCCAGCTGCTCGACCTACTTTCTTTCTTTCCACTCTTTAATCATTACTGTGGTCAGTACTGCAGGAGCAATATGCCACTACATGTAAACCTTAACGTTGTCTGAGCTACCTTAACGAAAATGTCCTCGAGTTTTCAAAAAAAATTTTACATGGTGACGAGGCATTTAACTACCTAAAGAGAGTCATAGTACTAATGTCTGCTGCTCCCACTTTTCTAAGCCCATTCTCTCTATCATTCTTGCTATGGCCTGTCCTACGGAACCGATGTGCCACTATATGTCCACGTTAACGTCGTCACTGTTACTCCCACTACGAGTCTCTCGAGTTAGCAAATGTACCCCGCCGGATGACGAGGCATTTGGCTTCCTTAAGAGAGTCATAGTTACTGCAGCCAGCTGCTCCCCCTTCTTTGAATCTTTCCTCTCTTTAATTCGTACCTTGGTGTCCTGCAGAAGCGATACGCAACCACCTGTCTATGTTACCGTTGTCTGAGTTACTTCAACGTCGATTTCCTCGAGTTTTCAAATAAATTTCGCCGAGTGACGAGGCATTTGGCTACCTTAAGAGAGTCATAGTTACTGTTGCCAGCTGCTCGACCAACTTTCTTTCTTTCCACTCTTTAATTATTACTGTGGTCAGTCCTGCAGGAGCAATATGCCACTACATGTAAACCTTAACGTTGTCTGAGCTACCTTAACGAAAATGTCCTCGAGTTTTCAAAAAAGTTTTACATGGTGACGAGGCATTTAACTACCTAAAGAGAGTCATAGTACTAATGTCTGCTGCTCCCACTTTTCTAAGCCCATTCTCTCTATCATTCTTGCTATGGCCTGTCCTACGGAACCGATGTGCCACTATATGTCCACGTTAACGTCGTCACTGTTACTCCCACTACGAGTCTCTCGAGTTAGCATATGTACCCCGCCGGATGACGAGGCATTTGGCTTCCTTAAGAGAGTCATAGTTACTGCAGCCAGCTGCTCCCCCTTCTTTGAATCTTTCCTCTCTTTAATTCGTACCTTGGTGTCCTGCAGAAGCGATACGCAACCACCTGTCCATGTTACCGTTGTCTGAGTTACTTCAACGTCGATTTCCTCGAGTTTTCAAATAAATTTCGCCGAGTGACGAGGCATTTGGCTACCTTAAGAGAGTCATTGTTACTGTTGCCAGCTGCTCGACCAACTTTCTTTCTTTCCACTCTTTAATTATTACTGTGGTCAGTCCTGCAGGAGCAATATGCCACTACATGTAAACCTTAACGTTGTCTGAGCTACCTTAACGAAAATATCCTCGAGTTTTCAAAAAAAATTTTACATGGTGATGAGGCATTTGGCTACCTTAAGGGAGTCATAGTACCCCTGCCTGCTGTTCCCAATTTTCTAAGCCCATTCTCTCTATCATTCTTGCTATGGCTGTCCTACAGAACCGATGTGCCACTATATGTCCACGTTAACGTCGTCTCTGTTACTCCCACTACGAGTCTCTCGAGTTAGCAAATGTACCTCGCCGGATGACGAGGCATTTGGCTACCTTATAAGCGTCATAGTTACTGCAGCCAGCTGCTCCCCCTTCTTTGAATCTTTCCTCCCTTTAAATCGTACTGTGGTCAGTCCTGCAGAGCGATACGCCACCACCTGTGCATGTTACCGTTGTCTGATTTACTTCAACGACGATTTCCTCGAGTTTTCAAATAAATCTCGCCGAGTGACGATTCATTTGGCTACCTTAAGAGAGTCATAGTTACAGCTGCCAGCTGCTCGACCTACTTTCTTTCTTTCCACTCTTTAATTATTACTGTGGTCAGTCCTGCACTAGCAATACGCCACTACATGTAAACCTTAACGTTGTCTGAGCTACTTTATCGAAGATATCCTCGAGTTTTCAACAAAAAATTTCACATGGTGACGATTCATTTGGCTACCTTAAGAGAGTCATAGTACTCCTGCCTGCTGCTCCCACTTTTCTAAGCCCATTGTCTCTATCATTCGTGCTATGGCCTGTCCTACGGAACCGATGTGCCACTATATGTCCACGTTAACGTCGTCACTGTTACTCCCACTACGAGTCTCTTGAGTTAGCAAATGTACCCCGCCGGATGACGAGGCATTTGGCTACCTTAAGAGAGTCATAGTTACTGCAGCCAGCTGCTCCCCCTTCTTTGAATCTTTCCTCTCTTTAATTCGTACCTTGGTGTCCTGCAGAGCCGATACGCCACCACCTGTCCATGTTACCGTTGTCTGAGTTACTTCAACGACGATTTCCTCGAGTTTTCAAATAAATTTCGCTGAGTGACGTGGCATTTGGCTACCTTAAGAGAGTCATAGTTACAGTTGCCAGCTGCTCGACCAACTTTCTTTCTTTCCACTCTTTAATTATTACTGTGGTCAGTCCTGCAGGAGCAATATGCCACTACATGTAAACCTTAACGTTGTCTGAGCTACCTTAACGAAAATATCCTCGAGTTTTCAAAAAAAATTTTACATGGTGACGAGGCATTTGGCTACCTTAAGGGAGCCATAGTACCCCTGCCTGCTGTTCCCACTTTTCTAAGCCCATTCTCTCTATCATTCTTGCTATGGCTGTCCTACAGAACCGATGTGCCACTATATGTCCACGTTAACGTCGTCTCTGTTACTCCCACTACGAGTCTCTCGAGTTAGCAAATGTACCTCGCCGGATGACGAGGCATTTGGCTACCTTATAAGCGTCATAGTTACTGCAGCCAGCTGCTCCCCCTTCTTTGAATCTTTCCTCCCTTTAAATCGTACTGTGGTCAGTCCTGCAGAAGCGAAACGCCACCACCTGTCCATGTTACCGTTGTCTGAATTACCTCAACAACGATTTCCTCGAGTTTTCAGATAAATTTCGCCGAGTGACGAGGCATTTGGCTACCTTAAGAGAGTCATAGTTACTGCAGCCAGCTGCTCCTCCTTCTTTGTATCTTTCCTCCATTTAAATCGTACTGTGGTCAGTCCTGCAGAGCGATACGCCACCACCTGTGCATGTTACCGTTGTCTGATTTACTTCAACGACGATTTCCTCGAGTTTTCAAATAAATCTCGCCGAGTGACGATTCATTTGGCTACCTTAAGAGAGTCATAGTTACAGCTGCCAGCTGCTCGACCTACTTTCTTTCTTTCCACTCTTTAATTATTACTGTGGTCAGTCCTGCACTAGCAATATGCCACTACATGTAAACCTTAACGTTGTCTGAGCTACCTTATCGAAGATATCCTCGAGTTTTCAAAAAAAATTTTACATGGTGACGAGGCATTTGGCTACCTTAAGGGAGTCATAGTACCCCTGCCTGCTGTTCCCACTTTTCTAAGCCCATTCTCTCTATCATTCTTGCTATGGCCTGTCCTACAGAACCGATGTGCCACTATATGTCCACGTTAACGTCGTCTCTGTTACTCCCACTACGAGTCTCTCGAGTTAGCAAATGTACCTCGCCGGATGACGAAGCATTTGGCTACCTTATAAGCGTCATAGTTACTGCAGCCAGCTGCTCCCCCTTCTTTGAATCTTTCCTCCCTTTAAATCGTACTGTGGTCAGTCCTGCAGAAGCGAAACGCCACCACCTGTCCATGTTACCGTTGTCTGAGTTACCTCAACAACGATTTCCTCGAGTTTTCAAATAAATTTCGCCGAGTGACGAGGCATTTGGCTACCTTAAGAGAGTCATAGTTACTGTTGCCAGCTGCTCGACCTACCTTCTTTCTTTCCACTCTTTAATTATTACTGTGCTCAGTCCTGCAGGAGCAATATGCCACTACATGTAAACCTTAACGTTGTCTGAGCTACTTTATCGAAGATATCCTCGAGTTTTCAACAAAAAATTTCACATGGTGACGATTCATTTGGCTACCTTAAGAGAGTCATAGTACTCCTGCCTGCTGCTCCCACTTTTCTAAGCCCATTGTCTCTATCATTCGTGCTATGGCCTGTCCTACGGAACCGATGTGCCACTATATGTCCACGTTAACGTCGTCACTGTTACTCCCACTACGAGTCTCTTGAGTTAGCAAATGTACCCCGCCGGATGACGAGGCATTTGGCTACCTTAAGAGAGTCATAGTTACTGCAGCCAGCTGCTCCCCCTTCTTTGAATCTTTCCTCTCTTTAATTCGTACCTTGGTGTCCTGCAGAGCCGATACGCCACCACCTGTCCATGTTACCGTTGTCTGAGTTACTTCAACGACGATTTCCTCGAGTTTTCAAATAAATTTCGCTGAGTGACGTGGCATTTGGCTACCTTAAGAGAGTCATAGTTACAGTTGCCAGCTGCTCGACCAACTTTCTTTCTTTCCACTCTTTAATTATTACTGTGGTCAGTCCTGCAGGAGCAATATGCCACTACATTTTAACCTTAACGTTGTCTGAGCTACCTTATCGAAGATATCCTCGAGTTTTCAAAATAAATTTTACATGGTGACGATTCATTTGGCTACCTTAAGGGAGTTATTGTACCCCTGCCTGCTGCTCCCACTTTTCTAAGCCCTTTCTCTCTATCATTCTTGCTATGGCTGTCCTACAGAACCGATGTGCCACTATATGTCCACGTTAACGTCGTCTCTGTTACTCCCACTACGAGTCTCTCGAGTTAGCAAATGTACCTCGCCGGATGACGAGGCATTTGGCTACCTTATAAGCGTCATAGTTACTGCAGCCAGCTGCTCCCCCTTCTTTGAATCTTTCCTCCCTTTAAATCGTACTGTGGTCAGTCCTGCAGAAGCGAAACGCCACCACCTGTCCATGTTACCGTTGTCTGAATTACCTCAACAACGATTTCCACGAGTTTTCAGATAAATTTCGCCGAGTGACGAGGCATTTGGCTACCTTAAGAGAGTCATAGTTACTGTTGCCAGCTGCTCGACCTGCCTTCTTTCTTTCCACTCTTTAATTATTACTGCGCTCAGTCCTGCAGGAGCAATATGCCACTACATGTAAACCTTAACGTTGTCTGAGCTACCTTATCGAAGATATCCTCGAGTTTTCAACAAAAAATTTCACATGGTGACGATTCATTTGGCTACCTTAAGAGAGTCATAGTACTCCTGCCTGCTGCTCCCACTTTTCTAAGCCCATTCTCTCTATCATTCTTGCTATGGCCTGTCCTACGGAACCGATGTGCTACTATATGTCCACGTTAACGTCGTCGCTGTTACTCCCACTACGAGTCTCTTGAGTTAGCAAATGTACCCCGCCGGATGACGAGGCATTTGGCTACCTTAAGAGAGTCATAGTTACTGCAGCCAGCTGCTCCTCCTTCTTTGAATCTTTCCTCCCTTTAAATCGTACTGTGGTCAGTCCTGCAGAGCGATACGCCACCACCTGTGCATGTTACCGTTGTCTGATTTACTTCAACGACGATTTCCTCGAGTTTTCAAATAAATCTCGCCGAGTGACGATTCATTTGGCTACCTTAAGAGAGTCATAGTTACAGCTGCCAGCTGCTCGACCTACTTTCTTTCTTTCCACTCTTTAATTATTACTGTGGTCAGTCCTGCACTAGCAATATGCCACTACATGTAAACCTTAACGTTGTCTGAGCTACCTTATCGAAGATATCCTCGAGTTTTCAAAAAAAATTTTACATGGTGACGAGGCATTTGGCTACCTTAAGGGAGTCATAGTACCCCTGCCTGCTGCTCCCACTTTTCTAAGCCCTTTCTCTCTATCATTCTTGCTATGGCTGTCCTACAGAACCAATGTGCCACTATATGTCCAAGTTAACGTCGTCTCTGTTACTCCCACTACGAGTCTCTCGAGTTAGCAAATGTACCTCGCCGGATGACGAGGCATTTGGCTACCTTATAAGCGTCATAGTTACTGCAGCCAGCTGCTCCCCCTTCTTTGAATCTTTCCTCCCTTTAAATCGTACTGTGGTCAGTCCTGCAGAAGCGATACGCCACCACCTGTCCATGTTACCGTTGTCTGAGTTACTTCAACAACGATTTCCGCGAGTTTTCAAATAAATTTCGCCGAGTGAAGAGGCATTTGGCTACCTTAAGAGAGTCGTAGTTACTGCAGCCAGCTGCTCCTCCTTCTTTGAATCTTTCCTCCATTTAAATCGTACTGTGGTCAGTCCTGCAGAGCGATACGCCACCACCTGTGCATGTTACCGTTGTCTGATTTACTTCAACGACGATTTCCTCGAGTTTTCTAATAAATCTCGCCGAGTGACGAGGCATTTGGCTACCTTAAGAGAGTCATAGTTACTGTTGCCAGCTGCTTGACCAACTTTCTTTCTTTCCACTCTTTAATTATTACTGTGGTCAGTCCTGCAGGAGCAATATGCCACTACATGTAAACCTTAACGTTGTCTGAGCTACCTTAACGAAAATGTCCTCGAGTTTTCAAAAAAAGTTTTACATGGTGACGAGGCATTTAACTACCTAAAGAGAGTCATAGTACTAATGTCTGCTGCTTCCACTTTTCTAAGCCCATTCTCTCTATCATTCTTGCTATGGCCTGTCCTACGGAACCGATGTGCCACTATATGTCCACGTTAACGTCGTCACTGTTACTCCCACTACGAGTCTCTCGAGTTAGCAAATGTACCCCGCCGGATGACGAGGCATTTGGCTTCCTTAAGAGAGTCATAGTTACTGCAGCCAGCTGCTCCCCCTTCTTTGAATCTTTCCTCTCTTTAATTCGTACCTTGGTGTCCTGCAGAAGCGATACGCAACCACCTGTCCATGTTACCGTTGTCTGAGTTACTTTAACGTCGATTTCCTCGAGTTTTCAAATAAATTTCGCCGAGTGACGAGGCATTTGGCTACCTTAAGAGAGTCATAGTTACTGTTGCCAGCTGCTCGACCAACTTTCTTTCTTTCCACTCTTTAATTGTTACTGTGGTCAGTCCTGCAGGAGCAATATGCCACTACATGTAAACCTTAACGTTGTCTGAGCTACCTTAACGAAAATATCCTCGAGTTTTCAAAAAAAATTTTACATGGTGATGAGGCATTTGGCTACCTTAAGGGAGTCATAGTACCCCTGCCTGCTGTTCCCAATTTTCTAAGCCCATTCTCTCTATCATTCTTGCTATGGCTGTCCTACAGAACCGATGTGCCACTATATGTCCACGTTAACGTCGTCTCTGTTACTCCCACTACGAGTCTCTCGAGTTAGCAAATGTACCCCGCCGGATGACGAGGCATTTGGCTACCTTAAGAGAGTCATAGTTACTGCAGCCAGCTGCTCCCCCTTCTTTGAATCTTTCCTCCCTTTAAATCGTACTGTGGTCAGTCCTGCAGAGCGATACGCCACCACCTGTGCATGTTACCGTTGTCTGTTTTACTTCAACGACGATTTCCTCGAGTTTTCAAATAAATCTCGCCGAGTGACGATTCAATTGGCTACCTTAAGAGAGTCATAGTTACAGCTGCCAGCTGCTCGACCTACTTTCTTTCTTTCCACTCTTTACATATTACTGTGGTCAGTCCTGCACTAGCAATACGCCACTACATGTAAACCTTAACGTTGTCTGAGCTACTTTATCGAAGATATCCTCGAGTTTTCAACAAAAAATTTCACATGGTGACGATTCATTTGGCTACCTTAAGAGAGTCATAGTACTCCTGCCTGCTGCTCCCACTTTTCTAAGCCCATTGTCTCTATCATTCGTGCTATGGCCTGTCCTACGGAACCGATGTGCCACTATATGTCCACGTTAACGTCGTCACTGTTACTCCCACTACGAGTCTCTTGAGTTAGCAAATGTACCCCGCCGGATGACGAGGCATTTGGCTACCTTAAGAGAGTCATAGTTACTGCAGCCAGCTGCTCCCCCTTCTTTGAATCTTTCCTCTCTTTAATTCGTACCTTGGTGTCCTGCAGAGCCGATACGCCACCACCTGTCCATGTTACCGTTGTCTGAGTTACTTCAACGACGATTTCCTCGAGTTTTCAAATAAATTTCGCTGAGTGACGTGGCATTTGGCTACCTTAAGAGAGTCATAGTTACAGTTGCCAGCTGCTCGACCAACTTTCTTTCTTTCCACTCTTTAATTATTACTGTGGTCAGTCCTGCAGGAGCAATATGCCACTACATGTAAACCTTAACGTTGTCTGAGCTACCTTAACGAAAATATCCTCGAGTTTTCAAAAAAAATTTTACATGGTGACGAGGCATTTGGCTACCTTAAGGGAGCCATAGTACCCCTGCCTGCTGTTCCCACTTTTCTAAGCCCATTCTCTCTATCATTCTTGCTATGGATGTCCTACAGAACCGATGTGCCACTATATGTCCACGTTAACGTCGTCTCTGTTACTCCCACTACGAGTCTCTCGAGTTAGCAAATGTACCTCGCCGGATGACGAGGCATTTGGCTACCTTATAAGCGTCATAGTTACTGCAGCCAGCTGCTCCCCCTTCTTTGAATCTTTCCTCCCTTTAAATCGTACTGTGGTCAGTCCTGCAGAAGCGAAACGCCACCACCTGTCCATGTTACCGTTGTCTGAATTACCTCAACAACGATTTCCTCGAGTTTTCAGATAAATTTCGCCGAGTGACGAGGCATTTGGCTACCTTAAGAGAGTCATAGTTACTGTTGCCAGCTGCTCGACCTGCCTTCTTTCTTTCCACTCTTTCATTATTACTGTGCTCAGTCCTGCAGGAGCAATATGCCACTACATGTAAACCTTAACGTTGTCTGAGCTACCTTATCGAAGATATCCTCGAGTTTTCAACAAAAAATTTCACATGGTGACGATTCATTTGGCTACCTTAAGAGAGTCATAGTACTCCTGCCTGCTGCTCCCACTTTTCTAAGCCCATTCTCTCTATCATTCTTGCTATGGCCTGTCCTACGGAACCGATGTGCCACTATATGTCCACGTTAACGTCGTCGCTGTTACTCCCACTACGAGTCTCTTGAGTTAGCAAATGTACCCCGCCGGATGACGAGGCATTTGGCTACCTTAAGAGAGTCATAGTTACTGCAGCCAGCTGCTGCCCCTTCTTTGAATCTTTCCTCTCTTTAATTCGTACCTTGGTGTCCTGCAGAAGCGATACGCCACCACCTGTCCATGTTACCGTTGTCTGAGTTACTTCAACAACGATTTCCGCGAGTTTTCAAATAAATTTCGCCGAGTGAAGAGGCATTTGGCTACCTTAAGAGAGTCGTAGTTACTGCAGCCAGCTGCTCCTCCTTCTTTGAATCTTTCCTCCATTTAAATCGTACTGTGGTCAGTCCTGCAGAGCGATACGCCACCACCTGTGCATGTTACCGTTGTCTGATTTACTTCAACGACGATTTCCTCGAGTTTTCTAATAAATCTCGCCGAGTGACGAGGCATTTGGCTACCTTAAGAGAGTCATAGTTACTGTTGCCAGCTGCTTGACCAACTTTCTTTCTTTCCACTCTATAATTATTACTGTGGTCAGTCCTGCAGGAGCAATATGCCACTACATGTAAACCTTAACGTTGTCTGAGCTACCTTAACGAAAATGTCCTCGAGTTTTCAAAAAAAGTTTTACATGGTGACGAGGCATTTAACTACCTAAAGAGAGTCATAGTACTAATGTCTGCTGCTTCCACTTTTCTAAGCCCATTCTCTCTATCATTCTTGCTATGGCCTGTCCTACGGAACCGATGTGCCACTATATGTCCACGTTAACGTCGTCACTGTTACTCCCACTACGAGTCTCTCGAGTTAGCAAATGTACCCCGCCGGATGACGAGGCATTTGGCTTCCTTAAGAGAGTCATAGTTACTGCAGCCAGCTGCTCCCCCTTCTTTGAATCTTTCCTCTCTTTAATTCGTACCTTGGTGTCCTGCAGAAGCGATACGCAACCACCTGTCCATGTTACCGTTGTCTGAGTTACTTTAACGTCGATTTCCTCGAGTTTTCAAATAAATTTCGCCGAGTGACGAGGCATTTGGCTACCTTAAGAGAGTCATAGTTACTGTTGCCAGCTGCTCGACCAACTTTCTTTCTTTCCACTCTTTAATTGTTACTGTGGTCAGTCCTGCAGGAGCAATATGCCACTACATGTAAACCTTAACGTTGTCTGAGCTACTTTATCGAAGATATCCTCGAGTTTTCAACAAAAAATTTCACATGGTGACGATTCATTTGGCTACCTTAAGAGAGTCATAGTACTCCTGCCTGCTGCTCCCACTTTTCTAAGCCCATTGTCTCTATCATTCGTGCTATGGCCTGTCCTACGGAACCGATGTGCCACTATATGTCCACGTTAACGTCGTCACTGTTACTCCCACTACGAGTCTCTTGAGTTAGCAAATGTACCCCGCCGGATGACGAGGCATTTGGCTACCTTAAGAGAGTCATAGTTACTGCAGCCAGCTGCTCCCCCTTCTTTGAATCTTTCCTCTCTTTAATTCGTACCTTGGTGTCCTGCAGAGCCGATACGCCACCACCTGTCCATGTTACCGTTGTCTGAGTTACTTCAACGACGATTTCCTCGAGTTTTCAAATAAATTTCGCTGAGTGACGTGGCATTTGGCTACCTTAAGAGAGTCATAGTTACAGTTGCCAGCTGCTCGACCAACTTTCTTTCTTTCCACTCTTTAATTATTACTGTGGTCAGTCCTGCAGGAGCAATATGCCACTACATGTAAACCTTAACGTTGTCTGAGCTACCTTAACGAAAATATCCTCGAGTTTTCAAAAAAAATTTTACATGGTGACGAGGCATTTGGCTACCTTAAGGGAGCCATAGTACCCCTGCCTGCTGTTCCCACTTTTCTAAGCCCATTCTCTCTATCATTCTTGCTATGGATGTCCTACAGAACCGATGTGCCACTATATGTCCACGTTAACGTCGTCTCTGTTACTCCCACTACGAGTCTCTCGAGTTAGCAAATGTACCTCGCCGGATGACGAGGCATTTGGCTACCTTATAAGCGTCATAGTTACTGCAGCCAGCTGCTCCCCCTTCTTTGAATCTTTCCTCCCTTTAAATCGTACTGTGGTCAGTCCTGCAGAAGCGAAACGCCACCACCTGTCCATGTTACCGTTGTCTGAATTACCTCAACAACGATTTCCTCGAGTTTTCAGATAAATTTCGCCGAGTGACGAGGCATTTGGCTACCTTAAGAGAGTCATAGTTACTGTTACCAGCTGCTCGACCTGCCTTCTTTCTTTCCACTCTTTCATTATTACTGTGCTCAGTCCTGCAGGAGCAATATGCCACTACATGTAAACCTTAACGTTGTCTGAGCTACCTTATCGAAGATATCCTCGAGTTTTCAACAAAAAATTTCACATGGTGACGATTCATTTGGCTACCTTAAGAGAGTCATAGTACTCCTGCCTGCTGCTCCCACTTTTCTAAGCCCATTCTCTCTATCATTCTTGCTATGGCCTGTCCTACGGAACCGATGTGCCACTATATGTCCACGTTAACGTCGTCGCTGTTACTCCCACTACGAGTCTCTTGAGTTAGCAAATGTACCCCGCCGGATGACGAGGCATTTGGCTACCTTAAGAGAGTCATAGTTACTGCAGCCAGCTGCTGCCCCTTCTTTGAATCTTTCCTCTCTTTAATTCGTACCTTGGTGTCCTGCAGAAGCGATACGCCACCACCTGTCCATGTTACCGTTGTCTGAGTTACTTCAACGACGAATTCCTCGAGTTTTCAAATAAATTTCGCCGAGTGACGTGGCATTTGGCTACCTTAAGAGAGTCATAGTTACTGTTGCCAGCTGCTCGACCAACTTTCTTTCTTTCCATTCTTTAATTATTACTGTGGTCAGTCCTGCAGGAGCAATATGCCACTACATGTAAACCTTAACGTTGTCTGAGCTACCTTAACGAAAATATCCTCGAGTTTTCAAAAAAAATTTTACATGGTGACGAGGCATTTAGCTACCTTAAGGGAGCCATAGTACCCCTGCTGCTGCTCCCACTTTTCTAAGCCCATTCTCTCTAACATTCTTGCTATGGCTGTCCTACAGAACCGATGTGCCACTATATGTCCACGTTAACGTCGTCTCTGTTACTCCCACTACGAGTCTCTCGAGTTAGCAACTGTATCTCGCCGGATGACGAGGCATTTGGCTACCTTATAAGCGTCATCGTTACTGCAGCCAGCTGCTCCCCCTTCTTTGAATCTTTCCTCCCTTTAAATCGTACTGTGGCCAGTCCTGCAGAAGCGATACGCCACCACCTGTCCATGTTACCGTTGTCTGAGTTACTTCAACAACGATTTCCGCGAGTTTTCAAATAAATTTCGCCGAGTGAAGAGGCATTTGGCTACCTTAAGAGAGTCATAGTTACTGCAGCCAGCTGCTCCTCCTTCTTTGAATCTTTCCTCCATTTAAATCGTACTGTGGTCAGTCCTGCAGAGTGATACGCCACCACCTGTGCATGTTACCGTTGTCTGATTTACTTCAACGACGATTTCCTCGAGTTTTCTAATAAATCTCGCCGAGTGACGAGGCATTTGGCTACCTTAAGAGAGTCATAGTTACTGCTGCCAGCTGCTCGACCTACTTTCTTTCTTTCCACTCTTTAATCATTACTGTGGTCAGTACTGCAGGAGCAATATGCCACTACATGTAAACCTTAACGTTGTCTGAGCTACCTTAACGAAAATGTCCTCGAGTTTTCAAAAAAAATTTTACATGGTGACGAGGCATTTAACTACCTAAAGAGAGTCATAGTACTAATGTCTGCTGCTCCCACTTTTCTAAGCCCATTCTCTCTATCATTCTTGCTATGGCCTGTCCTACGGAACCGATGTGCCACTATATGTCCACGTTAACGTCGTCACTGTTACTCCCACTACGAGTCTCTCGAGTTAGCAAATGTACCCCGCCGGATGACGAGGCATTTGGCTTCCTTAAGAGAGTCATAGTTACTGCAGCCAGCAGCTCCCCCTTCTTTGAATCTTTCCTCTCTTTAATTCGTACCTTGGTGTCCTGCAGAAGCGATACGCAACCACCTGTCCATGTTACCGTTGTCTGAGTTACTTCAACGTCGATTTCCTCGAGTTTTCAAATAAATTTCGCCGAGTGACGAGGCATTTGGCTACCTTAAGAGAGTCATAGTTACTGTTGCCAGCTGCTCGACCAACTTTCTTTCTTTCCACTCTTTAATTATTACTGTGGTCAGTCCTGCAGGAGCAATATGCCACTACATGTAAACCTTAACGCTGTCTGAGCTACCTTAACGAAAATATCCTCGAGTTTTCAAAAAAAATTTTACATGGTGATGAGGCATTTGGCTACCTTAAGGGAGTCATAGTACCCCTGCCTGCTGTTCCCAATTTTCTAAGCCCATTCTCTCTATCATTCTTGCTATGGCTGTCCTACAGAACCGATGTGCCACTATATGTCCACGTTAACGTCGTCTCTGTTACTCCCACTACGAGTCTCTCGTGTTAGCAAATGTACCTCGCCGGATGACGAGGCATTTGGCTACCTTATAAGCGTCATAGTTACTGCAGCCAGCTGCTCCCCCTTCTTTGAATCTTTCCTCCCTTTAAATCGTACTGTGGTCAGTCCTGCAGAAGCGATACGCCACCACCTGTCCATGTTACCGTTGTCTGAGTTACTTCAACAACGATTTCCGCGAGTTTTCAAATAAATTTCGCCGAGTGAAGAGGCATTTGGCTACCTTAAGAGAGTCATAGTTACTGCAGCCAGCTGCTCCTCCTTCTTTGAATCTTTCCTCCCTTTAAATCGTACTGTGGTCAGTCCTGCAGAGCGATACGCCACCACCTGTGCATGTTACCGTTGTCTGATTTACTTCAACGACGATTTCCTCGAGTTTTCAAATAAATCTCGCCGAGTGACGATTCATTTGGCTACCTTAAGAGAGTCATAGTTACAGCTGCCAGCTGCTCGACCTACTTTCTTTCTTTCCACTCTTTAATTATTACTGTGGTCAGTCCTGCAGGAGCAATATGCCACTACATGTAAACCTTAACGTTGTCTGAGCTACCTTAACGAAAATATCCTCGAGTTTTCAAAAAAAATTTTACATGGTGACGAGGCATTTGGCTACCTTAAGGGAGCCATAGTACCCCTGCCTGCTGTTCCCACTTTTCTAAGCCCATTCTCTCTATCATTCTTGCTATGGATGTCCTACAGAACCGATGTGCCACTATATGTCCACGTTAACGTCGTCTCTGTTACTCCCACTAGGAGTCTCTCGAGTTAGCAAATGTACCTCGCCGGATGACGAGGCATTTGGCTACCTTATAAGCGTCATAGTTACTGCAGCCAGCTGCTCCCCCTTCTTTGAATCTTTCCTCCCTTTAAATCGTACTGTGGTCAGTCCTGCAGAAGCGAAACGCCACCACCTGTCCATGTTACCGTTGTCTGAATTACCTCAACAACGATTTCCTCGAGTTTTCAGATAAATTTCGCCGAGTGACGAGGCATTTGGCTACCTTAAGAGAGTCATAGTTACTGTTGCCAGCTGCTCGACCTGCGTTCTTTCTTTCCACTCTTTAATTATTACTGTGCTCAGTCCTGCAGGAGCAATATGCCACTACATGTAAACCTTAACGTTGTCTGAGCTACCTTATCGAAGATATCCTCGAGTTTTCAACAAAAAATTTCACATGGTGACGATTCATTTGGCTACCTTAAGAGAGTCATAGTACTCCTGCCTGCTGCTCCCACTTTTCTAAGCCCATTCTCTCTATCATTCTTGCTATGGCCTGTCCTACGGAACCGATGTGCCACTATATGTCCACGTTAACGTCGTCGCTGTTACTCCCACTACGAGTCTCTTGAGTTAGCAAATGTACCCCGCCGGATGACGAGGCATTTGGCTACCTTAAGAGAGTCATAGTTACTGCAGCCAGCTGCTGCCCCTTCTTTGAATCTTTCCTCTCTTTAATTCGTACCTTGGTGTCCTGCAGAAGCGATACGCTACCACCTGTCCATGTTACCGTTGTCTGAGTTACTTCAACGACGAATTCCTCGAGTTTTCAAATAAATTTCGCCGAGTGACGTGGCATTTGGCTACCTTAAGAGAGTCATAGTTACTGTTGCCAGCTGCTCGACCAACTTTCTTTCTTTCCACTCTTTAATTATTACTGTGGTCAGTCCTGCAGGAGCAATATGCCACTACATGTAAACCTTAACGTTGTCTGAGCTACCTTAACGAAAATATCCTCGAGTTTTCAAAAAAAATTTTACATGGTGACGAGGCATTTAGCTACCTTAAGGGAGCCATAGTACCCCTGCTGCTGCTCCCACTTTTCTAAGCCCATTCTCTCTAACATTCTTGCTATGGCTGTCCTACAGAACCGATGTGCCACTATATGTCCACGTTAACGTCGTCTCTGTTACTCCCACTACGAGTCTCTCGAGTTAGCAACTGTATCTCGCCGGATGACGAGGCATTTGGCTACCTTATAAGCGTCATCGTTACTGCAGCCAGCTGCTCCCCCTTCTTTGAATCTTTCCTCCCTTTAAATCGTACTGTGGCCAGTCCTGCAGAAGCGATACGCCACCACCTGTCCATGTTACCGTTGTCTGAGTTACTTCAACAACGATTTCCGCGAGTTTTCAAATAAATTTCGCCGAGTGAAGAGGCATTTGGCTACCTTAAGAGAGTCATAGTTACTGCAGCCAGCTGCTCCTCCTTCTTTGAATCTTTCCTCCATTTAAATCGTACTGTGGTCAGTCCTGCAGAGCGATACGCCACCACCTGTGCATGTTACCGTTGTCTGATTTACTTCAACGACGATTTCCTCGAGTTTTCTAACAAATCTCGCCGAGTGACGAGGCATTTGGCTACCTTAAGAGAGTCATAGTTACTGCTGCCAGCTGCTCGACCTACTTTCTTTCTTTCCACTCTTTAATCATTACTGTGGTCAGTACTGCAGGAGCAATATGCCACTACATGTAAACCTTAACGTTGTCTGAGCTACCTTAACGAAAATGTCCTCGAGTTTTCAAAAAAAATTTTACATGGTGACGAGGCATTTAACTACCTAAAGAGAGTCATAGTACTAATGTCTGCTGCTCCCACTTTTCTAAGCCCATTCTCTCTATCATTCTTGCTATGGCCTGTCCTACGGAACCGATGTGCCACTATATGTCCACGTTAACGTCGTCACTGTTACTCCCACTACGAGTCTCTCGAGTTAGCAAATGTACCCCGCCGGATGACGAGGCATTTGGCTTCCTTAAGAGAGTCATAGTTACTGCAGCCAGCAGCTCCCCCTTCTTTGAATCTTTCCTCTCTTTAATTCGTACCTTGGTGTCCTGCAGAAGCGATACGCAACCACCTGTCCATGTTACCGTTGTCTGAGTTACTTCAACGTCGATTTCCTCGAGTTTTCAAATAAATTTCGCCGAGTGACGAGGCATTTGGCTACCTTAAGAGAGTCATAGTTACTGTTGCCAGCTGCTCGACCAACTTTCTTTCTTTCCACTCTTTAATTATTACTGTGGTCAGTCCTGCAGGAGCAATATGCCACTACATGTAAACCTTAAGCTGTCTGAGCTACCTTAACGAAAATATCCTCGAGTTTTCAAAAAAAATTTTACATGGTGATGAGGCATTTGGCTACCTTAAGGGAGTCATAGTACCCCTGCCTGCTGTTCCCAATTTTCTAAGCCCATTCTCTCTATCATTCTTGCTATGGCTGTCCTACAGAACCGATGTGCCACTATATGTCCACGTTAACGTCGTCTCTGTTACTCCCACTACGAGTCTCTCGTGTTAGCAAATGTACCTCGCCGGATGACGAGGCATTTGGCTACCTTATAAGCGTCATAGTTACTGCAGCCAGCTGCTCCCCCTTCTTTGAATCTTTCCTCCCTTTAAATCGTACTGTGGTCAGTCCTGCAGAAGCGATACGCCACCACCTGTCCATGTTACCGTTGTCTGAGTTACTTCAACAACGATTTCCGCGAGTTTTCAAATAAATTTCGCCGAGTGAAGAGGCATTTGGCTACCTTAAGAGAGTCATAGTTACTGCAGCCAGCTGCTCCTCCTTCTTTGAATCTTTCCTCCCTTTAAATCGTACTGTGTTCAGTCCTGCAGAGCGATACGCCACCACCTGTGCATGTTACCGTTGTCTGATTTACTTCAACGACGATTTCCTCGAGTTTTCAAATAAATCTCGCCGAGTGACGATTCATTTGGCTACCTTAAGAGAGTCATAGTTACAGCTGCCAGCTGCTCGACCTACTTTCTTTCTTTCCACTCTTTAATTATTACTGTGGTCAGTCCTGCACTAGCAATATGCCACTACATGTAAACCTTAACGTTGTCTGAGCTACCTTATCGAAGATATCCTCGAGTTTTCAAAAAAAAATTTACATGGTGACGAGGCATTTGGCTACCTTAAGGGAGTCATAGTACCCCTGCCTGCTGCTCCCACTTTTCTAAGCCCTTTCTCTCTATCATTCTTGCTATGGCTGTCCTACAGAACCAATGTGCCACTATATGTCCAAGTTAACGTCGTCTCTGTTACTCCCACTACGAGTCTCTCGAGTTAGCAAATGTACCTCGCCGGATGACGAGGCATTTGGCTACCTTATAAGCGTCATAGTTACTGCAGCCAGCTGCTCCCCCTTCTTTGAATCTTTCCTCCCTTTAAATCGTACTGTGGTCAGTCCTGCAGAAGCGATACGCCACCACCTGTCCATGTTACCGTTGTCTGAGTTACTTCAACAACGATTTCCGCGAGTTTTCAAATAAATTTCGCCGAGTGAAGAGGCATTTGGCTACCTTAAGAGAGTCATAGTTACTGCAGCCAGCTGCTCCTCCTTCTTTGAATCTTTCCTCCATTTAAATCGTACTGTGGTCAGTCCTGCAGAGCGATACGCCACCACCTGTGCATGTTACCGTTGTCTGATTTACTTCAACGACGATTTCCTCGAGTTTTCTAATAAATCTCGCCGAGTGACGAGGCATTTGGCTACCTTAAGAGAGTCATAGTTACTGCTGCCAGCTGCTCGACCTACTTTCTTTCTTTCCACTCTTTAATCATTACTGTGGTCAGTACTGCAGGAGCAATATGCCACTACATGTAAACCTTAACGTTGTCTGAGCTACCTTAACGAAAATGTCCTCGAGTTTTCAAAAAAAATTTTACATGGTGACGAGGCATTTAACTACCTAAAGAGAGTCATAGTACTAATGTCTGCTGCTCCCACTTTTCTAAGCCCATTCTCTCTATCATTCTTGCTATGGCCTGTCCTACGGAACCGATGTGCCACTATATGTCCACGTTAACGTCGTCACTGTTACTCCCACTACGAGTCTCTCGAGTTAGCAAATGTACCCCGCCGGATGACGAGGCATTTGGCTTCCTTAAGAGAGTCATAGTTACTGCAGCCAGCTGCTCCCCCTTCTTTGAATCTTTCCTCTCTTTAATTCGTACCTTGGTGTCCTGCAGAAGCGATACGCAACCACCTGTCTATGTTACCGTTGTCTGAGTTACTTCAACGTCGATTTCCTCGAGTTTTCAAATAAATTTCGCCGAGTGACGAAGCATTTGGCTACCTTAAGAGAGTCATAGTTACTGTTGCCAGCTGCTCGACCAACTTTCTTTCTTTCCACTCTTTAATTATTACTGTGGTCAGTCCTGCAGGAGCAATATGCCACTACATGTAAACCTTAACGTTGTCTGAGCTACCTTAACGAAAATGTCCTCGAGTTTTCAAAAAAAGTTTTACATGGTGACGAGGCATTTAACTACCTAAAGAGAGTCATAGTACTAATGTCTGCTGCTCCCACTTTTCTAAGCCCATTCTCTCTATCATTCTTGCTATGGCCTGTCCTACGGAACCGATGTGCCACTATATGTCCACGTTAACGTCGTCACTGTTACTCCCACTACGAGTCTCTCGAGTTAGCAAATGTACCCCGCCGGATGACGAGGCATTTGGCTTCCTTAAGAGAGTCATAGTTACTGCAGCCAGCTGCTCCCCCTTCTTTGAATCTTTCCTCTCTTTAATTCGTACCTTGGTGTCCTGCAGAAGCGATACGCAACCACCTGTCCATGTTACCGTTGTCTGAGTTACTTCAACGTCGATTTCCTCGAGTTTTCAAATAAATTTCGCCGAGTGACGAGGCATTTGGCTACCTTAAGAGAGTCATAGTTACTGTTGCCAGCTGCTCGACCAACTTTCTTTCTTTCCACTCTTTAATTATTACTGTGGTCAGTCCTGCAGGAGCAATATGCCACTACATGTAAACCTTAACGTTGTCTGAGCTACCTTAACGAAAATATCCTCGAGTTTTCAAAAAAAATTTTACATGGTGACGAGGCATTTGGCTACCTTAAGGGAGTCATAGTACCCCTGCCTGCTGCTCCCACTTTTCTAAGCCCTTTCTCTCTATCATTCTTGCTATGGCTGTCCTACAGAACCAATGTGCCACTATATGTCCAAGTTAACGTCGTCTCTGTTACTCCCACTACGAGTCTCTCGAGTTAGCAAATGTACCTCGCCGGATGACGAGGCATTTGGCTACCTTATAAGCGTCATAGTTACTGCAGCCAGCTGCTCCCCCTTCTTTGAATCTTTCCTCCCTTTAAATCGTACTGTGGTCAGTCCTGCAGAGCGATACGCCACCACCTGTGCATGTTACCGTTGTCTGATTTACTTCAACGACGATTTCCTCGAGTTTTCAAATAAATTTCGCCGAGTGACGAGGCATTTGGCTACCTTAAGAGAGTCATAGTTACTGTTGCCAGCTGCTCGACCAACTTTCTTTCTTTCCACTCTTTAATTATTACTGTGGTCAGTCCCGCAGGAGCAATATGCCACTACATGTAAACCTTAACGTTGTCTGAGCTACCTTAACGAAAATGTCCTCGAGTTTTCAAAAAATATTTTACATGGTGACGAGGCATTTAACCACCTAAAGAGAGTCATAGTACTAATGTCTGCTGCTCCCACTTTTCTAAGCCCATTCTCTCTATCATTCTTGCTATGGCCTGTCCTACGGAACCGATGTGCCACTATATGTCCACGTTAACGTCGTCACTGTTACTCCCACTACGAGTCTCTCGAGTTAGCAAATGTACCCCGCCGGATGACGAGGCATTTGGCTTCCTTAAGAGAGTCATAGTTACTGCAGCAAGCTGCTCCCCCTTCTTTGAATCTTTCCTCTCTTTAATTCGTACCTTGGTGTCCTGCAGAAGCGATACGCAACCACCTGTCCATGTTACCGTTGTCTGAGTTACTTCAACGTCGATTTCCTCGAGTTTTCAAATAAATTTCGCCGAGTGACGAGGCATTTGGCTACCTTAAGAGAGTCATAGTTACTGCAGCCAGCTGCTCCTCCTTCTTTGAATCTTTCCTCCATTTAAATCGTACTGTGGTCAGTCCTGCAGAGCGATACGCCACCACCTGTGCATGTTACCGTTGTCTGATTTACTTCAACGACGATTTCCTCGAGTTTTCTAACAAATCTCGCCGAGTGACGAGGCATTTGGCTACCTTAAGAGAGTCATAGTTACTGCTGCCAGCTGCTCGACCTACTTTCTTTCTTTCCACTCTTTAATCATTACTGTGGTCAGTACTGCAGGAGCAATATGCCACTACATGTAAACCTTAACGTTGTCTGAGCTACCTTAACGAAAATGTCCTCGAGTTTTCAAAAAAAATTTTACATGGTGACGAGGCATTTAACTACCTAAAGAGAGTCATAGTACTAATGTCTGCTGCTCCCACTTTTCTAAGCCCATTCTCTCTATCATTCTTGCTATGGCCTGTCCTACGGAACCGATGTGCCACTATATGTCCACGTTAACGTCGTCACTGTTACTCCCACTACGAGTCTCTCGAGTTAGCAAATGTACCCCGCCGGATGACGAGGCATTTGGCTTCCTTAAGAGAGTCATAGTTACTGCAGCCAGCAGCTCCCCCTTCTTTGAATCTTTCCTCTCTTTAATTCGTACCTTGGTGTCCTGCAGAAGCGATACGCAACCACCTGTCCATGTTACCGTTGTCTGAGTTACTTCAACGTCGATTTCCTCGAGTTTTCAAATAAATTTCGCCGAGTGACGAGGCATTTGGCTACCTTAAGAGAGTCATAGTTACTGTTGCCAGCTGCTCGACCAACTTTCTTTCTTTCCACTCTTTAATTATTACTGTGGTCAGTCCTGCAGGAGCAATATGCCACTACATGTAAACCTTAAGCTGTCTGAGCTACCTTAACGAAAATATCCTCGAGTTTTCAAAAAAAATTTTACATGGTGATGAGGCATTTGGCTACCTTAAGGGAGTCATAGTACCCCTGCCTGCTGTTCCCAATTTTCTAAGCCCATTCTCTCTATCATTCTTGCTATGGCTGTCCTACAGAACCGATGTGCCACTATATGTCCACGTTAACGTCGTCTCTGTTACTCCCACTACGAGTCTCTCGTGTTAGCAAATGTACCTCGCCGGATGACGAGGCATTTGGCTACCTTATAAGCGTCATAGTTACTGCAGCCAGCTGCTCCCCCTTCTTTGAATCTTTCCTCCCTTTAAATCGTACTGTGGTCAGTCCTGCAGAAGCGATACGCCACCACCTGTCCATGTTACCGTTGTCTGAGTTACTTCAACAACGATTTCCGCGAGTTTTCAAATAAATTTCGCCGAGTGAAGAGGCATTTGGCTACCTTAAGAGAGTCATAGTTACTGCAGCCAGCTGCTCCTCCTTCTTTGAATCTTTCCTCCCTTTAAATCGTACTGTGTTCAGTCCTGCAGAGCGATACGCCACCACCTGTGCATGTTACCGTTGTCTGATTTACTTCAACGACGATTTCCTCGAGTTTTCAAATAAATCTCGCCGAGTGACGATTCATTTGGCTACCTTAAGAGAGTCATAGTTACAGCTGCCAGCTGCTCGACCTACTTTCTTTCTTTCCACTCTTTAATTATTACTGTGGTCAGTCCTGCACTAGCAATATGCCACTACATGTAAACCTTAACGTTGTCTGAGCTACCTTATCGAAGATATCCTCGAGTTTTCAAAAAAAAATTTACATGGTGACGAGGCATTTGGCTACCTTAAGGGAGTCATAGTACCCCTGCCTGCTGCTCCCACTTTTCTAAGCCCTTTCTCTCTATCATTCTTGCTATGGCTGTCCTACAGAACCAATGTGCCACTATATGTCCAAGTTAACGTCGTCTCTGTTACTCCCACTACGAGTCTCTCGAGTTAGCAAATGTACCTCGCCGGATGACGAGGCATTTGGCTACCTTATAAGCGTCATAGTTACTGCAGCCAGCTGCTCCCCCTTCTTTGAATCTTTCCTCCCTTTAAATCGTACTGTGGTCAGTCCTGCAGAAGCGATACGCCACCACCTGTCCATGTTACCGTTGTCTGAGTTACTTCAACAACGATTTCCGCGAGTTTTCAAATAAATTTCGCCGAGTGAAGAGGCATTTGGCTACCTTAAGAGAGTCATAGTTACTGCAGCCAGCTGCTCCTCCTTCTTTGAATCTTTCCTCCATTTAAATCGTACTGTGGTCAGTCCTGCAGAGCGATACGCCACCACCTGTGCATGTTACCGTTGTCTGATTTACTTCAACGACGATTTCCTCGAGTTTTCTAATAAATCTCGCCGAGTGACGAGGCATTTGGCTACCTTAAGAGAGTCATAGTTACTGCTGCCAGCTGCTCGACCTACTTTCTTTCTTTCCACTCTTTAATCATTACTGTGGTCAGTACTGCAGGAGCAATATGCCACTACATGTAAACCTTAACGTTGTCTGAGCTACCTTAACGAAAATGTCCTCGAGTTTTCAAAAAAAATTTTACATGGTGACGAGGCATTTAACTACCTAAAGAGAGTCATAGTACTAATGTCTGCTGCTCCCACTTTTCTAAGCCCATTCTCTCTATCATTCTTGCTATGGCCTGTCCTACGGAACCGATGTGCCACTATATGTCCACGTTAACGTCGTCACTGTTACTCCCACTACGAGTCTCTCGAGTTAGCAAATGTACCCCGCCGGATGACGAGGCATTTGGCTTCCTTAAGAGAGTCATAGTTACTGCAGCCAGCTGCTCCCCCTTCTTTGAATCTTTCCTCTCTTTAATTCGTACCTTGGTGTCCTGCAGAAGCGATACGCAACCACCTGTCTATGTTACCGTTGTCTGAGTTACTTCAACGTCGATTTCCTCGAGTTTTCAAATAAATTTCGCCGAGTGACGAAGCATTTGGCTACCTTAAGAGAGTCATAGTTACTGTTGCCAGCTGCTCGACCAACTTTCTTTCTTTCCACTCTTTAATTATTACTGTGGTCAGTCCTGCAGGAGCAATATGCCACTACATGTAAACCTTAACGTTGTCTGAGCTACCTTAACGAAAATGTCCTCGAGTTTTCAAAAAAAGTTTTACATGGTGACGAGGCATTTAACTACCTAAAGAGAGTCATAGTACTAATGTCTGCTGCTCCCACTTTTCTAAGCCCATTCTCTCTATCATTCTTGCTATGGCCTGTCCTACGGAACCGATGTGCCACTATATGTCCACGTTAACGTCGTCACTGTTACTCCCACTACGAGTCTCTCGAGTTAGCAAATGTACCCCGCCGGATGACGAGGCATTTGGCTTCCTTAAGAGAGTCATAGTTACTGCAGCCAGCTGCTCCCCCTTCTTTGAATCTTTCCTCTCTTTAATTCGTACCTTGGTGTCCTGCAGAAGCGATACGCAACCACCTGTCCATGTTACCGTTGTCTGAGTTACTTCAACGTCGATTTCCTCGAGTTTTCAAATAAATTTCGCCGAGTGACGAGGCATTTGGCTACCTTAAGAGAGTCATAGTTACTGTTGCCAGCTGCTCGACCAACTTTCTTTCTTTCCACTCTTTAATTATTACTGTGGTCAGTCCTGCAGGAGCAATATGCCACTACATGTAAACCTTAACGTTGTCTGAGCTACCTTAACGAAAATATCCTCGAGTTTTCAAAAAAAATTTTACATGGTGACGAGGCATTTGGCTACCTTAAGGGAGTCATAGTACCCCTGCCTGCTGCTCCCACTTTTCTAAGCCCTTTCTCTCTATCATTCTTGCTATGGCTGTCCTACAGAACCAATGTGCCACTATATGTCCAAGTTAACGTCGTCTCTGTTACTCCCACTACGAGTCTCTCGAGTTAGCAAATGTACCTCGCCGGATGACGAGGCATTTGGCTACCTTATAAGCGTCATAGTTACTGCAGCCAGCTGCTCCCCCTTCTTCGAATCTTTCCTCCCTTTAAATCGTACTGTGGTCAGTCCTGCAGAGCGATACGCCACCACCTGTGCATGTTACCGTTGTCTGATTTACTTCAACGACGATTTCCTCGAGTTTTCAAATAAATTTCGCCGAGTGACGAGGCATTTGGCTACCTTAAGAGAGTCATAGTTACTGTTGCCAGCTGCTCGACCAACTTTCTTTCTTTCCACTCTTTAATTATTACTGTGGTCAGTCCCGCAGGAGCAATATGCCACTACATGTAAACCTTAACGTTGTCTGAGCTACCTTAACGAAAATGTCCTCGAGTTTTCAAAAAATATTTTACATGGTGACGAGGCATTTAACCACCTAAAGAGAGTCATAGTACTAATGTCTGCTGCTCCCACTTTTCTAAGCCCATTCTCTCTATCATTCTTGCTATGGCCTGTCCTACGGAACCGATGTGCCACTATATGTCCACGTTAACGTCGTCACTGTTACTCCCACTACGAGTCTCTCGAGTTAGCAAATGTACCCCGCCGGATGACGAGGCATTTGGCTTCCTTAAGAGAGTCATAGTTACTGCAGCAAGCTGCTCCCCCTTCTTTGAATCTTTCCTCTCTTTAATTCGTACCTTGGTGTCCTGCAGAAGCGATACGCAACCACCTGTCCATGTTACCGTTGTCTGAGTTACTTCAACGTCGATTTCCTCGAGTTTTCAAATAAATTTCGCCGAGTGACGAGGCATTTGGCTACCTTAAGAGAGTCATAGTTACTGTTGCCAGCTGCTCGACCAACTTTCTTTCTTTCCACTCTTTAATTATTACTGTGGTCAGTCCTGCAGGAGCAATATGCCACTACATGTAAACCTTAACGTTGTCTGAGCTACCTTCACGAAAATATCCTCGAGTTTTCAAAAAAAATTTTACATGGTGATGAGGCATTTGGCTACCTTAAGGGAGTCATAGTACCCCTGCCTGCTGTTCCCAATTTTCTAAGCCCATTCTCTCTATCATTCTTGCTATGGCTGTCCTACAGAACCGATGTGCCACTATATGTCCACGTTAACGTCGTCTCTGTTACTCCCACTACGAATCTCTCGTGTTAGCAAATGTACCTCGCCGGATGACGAGGCATTTGGCTACCTTATAAGCGTCATAGTTACTGCAGCCAGCAGCTCCCCCTTCTTTGAATCTTTCCTCCCTTTAAATCGTACTGTGGTCAGTCCTGCAGAGCGATACGCCACCACCTGTGCATGTTACCGTTGTCTGATTTACTTCAACGATGATTTCCTCGAGTTTTCAAATAAATCTCGCCGAGTGACGATTCATTTGGCTACCTTAAGAGAGTCATAGTTACAGCTGCCAGCTGCTCGACCTACTTTCTTTCTTTCCACTCTTTAATTATTACTGTGGTCAGTCCTGCACTAGCAATACGCCACTACATGTAAACCTTAACGTTGTCTGAGCTACCTTATCGAAGATATCCTCGAGTTTTCAAAAAAAATTTTACATGGTGACGAGGCATTTGGCTACCTTAAGGGAGTCATAGTACCCCTGCCTGCTGCTCCCACTTTTCTAAGCCCTTTCTCTCTATCATTCTTGCTATGGCTGTCCTACAGAACCAATGTGCCACTATATGTCCAAGTTAACGTCGTCTCTGTTACTCCCACTACGAGTCTCTCGAGTTAGCAAATGTACCTCGCCGGATGACGAGGCATTTGGCTACCTTATAAGCGTCATAGTTACTGCAGCCAGCTGCTCCCCCTTCTTTGAATCTTTCCTCCCCTTAAATCGTAGTGTGGTCAGTCCTGCAGAGCCGATACGCCACCACCTGTCCATGTTACCGTTGTCTGAGTTACTTCAACAACGATTTCCGCGAGTTTTCAAATAAATTTCGCCGAGTGAAGAGGCATTTGGCTACCTTAAGAGAGTCATAGTTACTGCAGCCAGCTGCTCCTCCTTCTTTGAATCTTTTCTCCCTTTAAATCGTACTGTGGTCAGTCCTGCAGAGCGATACGCCACCACCTGTGCATGTTACCGTTGTCTGATTTACTTCAACGACGATTTCCTCGAGTTTTCAAATAAATTTCGCCGAGTGACGTGGCATTTGGCTACCTTAAGAGAGTCATAGTTACTGTTGCCAGCTGCTCGACCAACTTTCTTTCTTTCCACTCTTTAATTATTACTGTGGTCAGTCCTGCAGGAGCAATATGCCACTACATGTAAACCTTAACGTTGTCTGAGCTACCTTAACGAAAATGTCCTCGAGTTTTCAAAAAAAATTTTACATGGTGACGAGGCATTTAACTACCTAAAGAGAGTCATAGTACTAATGTCTGCTGCTCCCACTTTTCTAAGCCCATTCTCTCTATCATTCTTGCTATGGCCTGTCCTACGGAACCGATGTGCCACTATATGTCCACGTTAACGTCGTCACTGTTACTCCCACTACGAGTCTCTCGAGTTAGCAAATGTACCCCGCCGGATGACGAGGCATTTGGCTTCCTTAAGAGAGTCATAGTTACTGCAGCCAGCTGCTCCCCCTTCTTTGAATCTTTCCTCTCTTTAATTCGTACCTTGGTGTCCTGCAGAAGCGATACGCAACCACCTGTCCATGTTACCGTTGTCTGAGTTACTTCAACGTCGATTTCCTCGAGTTTTCAAATAAATTTCGCCGAGTGACGAGGCATTTGGCTACCTTAAGAGAGTCATAGTTACTGTTGCCAGCTGCTCGACCAACTTTCTTTCTTTCCACTCTTTAATTATTACTGTGGTCAGTCCTGCAGGAGCAATATGCCACCACATGTAAACCTTAACGTTGTCTGAGCTACCTTAACGAAAATATCCTCGAGTTTTCAAAAAAAATTTTACATGGTGATGAGGCATTTGGCTACCTTAAGGGAGTCATAGTACCCCTGCCTGCTGTTCCTAATTTTCTAAGCCCATTCTCTCTATCATTCTTGCTATGGCTGTCCTACAGAACCGATGTGCCACTATATGTCCACGTTAACGTCGTCTCTGTTACTCCCACTACGAGTCTCTCGAGTTAGCAAATGTACCTCGCCGGATGACGAGGCATTTGGCTACCTTATAAGCGTCATAGTTACTGCAGCCAGCTGCTCCCCCTTCTTTGAATCTTTCCTCCCTTTAAATCGTACTGTGGTCAGTCCTGCAGAGCGATACGCCACCACCTGTGCATGTTACCGTTGTCTGATTTACTTCAACGACGATTTCCTCGAGTTTTCAAATAAATTTCGCCGAGTGACGAGGCATTTGGCTACCTTAAGAGAGTCATAGTTACTGTTGCCAGCTGCTCGACCAACTTTCTTTCTTTCCACTCTTTAATTATTACTGTGGTCAGTCCCGCAGGAGCAATATGCCACTACATGTAAACCTTAACGTTGTCTGAGCTACCTTAACGAAAATGTCCTCGAGTTTTCAAAAAATATTTTACATGGTGACGAGGCATTTAACTACCTAAAGAGAGTCATAGTACTAATGTCTGCTGCTCCCACTTTTCTAAGCCCATTCTCTCTATCATTCTTGCTATGGCCTGTCCTACGGAACCGATGTGCCACTATATGTCCACGTTAACGTCGTCACTGTTACTCCCACTACGAGTCTCTCGAGTTAGCAAATGTACCCCGCCGGATGACGAGGCATTTGGCTTCCTTAAGAGAGTCATAGTTACTGCAGCCAGCTGCTCCCCCTTCTTTGAATCTTTCCTCTCTTTAATTCGTACCTTGGTGTCCTGCAGAAGCGATACGCAACCACCTGTCCATGTTACCGTTGTCTGAGTTACTTCAACGTCGATTTCCTCGAGTTTTCAAATAAATTTCGCCGAGTGACGAGGCATTTGGCTACCTTAAGAGAGTCATAGTTACTGTTGCCAGCTGCTCGACCAACTTTCTTTCTTTCCACTCTTTAATTATTACTGTGGTCAGTCCTGCAGGAGCAATATGCCACCACATGTAAACCTTAACGTTGTCTGAGCTACCTTAACGAAAATATCCTCGAGTTTTCAAAAAAAATTTTACATGGTGATGAGGCATTTGGCTACCTTAAGGGAGTCATAGTACCCCTGCCTGCTGTTCCTAATTTTCTAAGCCCATTCTCTCTATCATTCTTGCTATGGCTGTCCTACAGAACCGATGTGCCACTATATGTACACGTTAACGTCGTCTCTGTTACTCCCACTACGAGTCTCTCGAGTTAGCAAATGTACCTCGCCGGATGACGAGGCATTTGGCTACCTTATAAGCGTCATAGTTACTGCAGCCAGCTGCTCCCCCTTCTTTGAATCTTTCCTCCCTTTAAATCGTACTGTGGTCAGTCCTGCAGAGCGATACGCCACCACCTGTGCATGTTACCGTTGTCTGATTTACTTCAACGACGATTTCCTCGAGTTTTCAAATAAATTTCGCCGAGTGACGAGGCATTTGGCTACCTTAAGAGAGTCATAGTTACTGTTGCCAGCTGCTCGACCAACTTTCTTTCTTTCCACTCTTTAATTATTACTGTGGTCAGTCCCGCAGGAGCAATATGCCACTACATGCAAACCTTAACGTTGTCTGAGCTACCTTAACGAAAATGTCCTCGAGTTTTCAAAAAATATTTTACATGGTGACGAGGCATTTAACTACCTAAAGAGAGTCATAGTACTAATGTCTGCTGCTCCCACTTTTCTAAGCCCATTCTCTCTATCATTCTTGCTATGGCCTGTCCTACGGAACCGATGTGCCACTATATGTCCACGTTAACGTCGTCACTGTTACTCCCACTACGAGTCTCTCGAGTTAGCAAATGTACCCCGCCGGATGACGAGGCATTTGGCTTCCTTAAGAGAGTCATAGTTACTGCAGCCAGCTGCTCCCCCTTCTTTGAATCTTTCCTCTCTTTAATTCGTACCTTGGTGTCCTGCAGAAGCGATACGCAACCACCTGTCCATGTTACCGTTGTCTGAGTTACTTCAACGTCGATTTCCTCGAGTTTTCAAATAAATTTCGCCGAGTGACGAGGCATTTGGCTACCTTAAGAGAGTCATAGTTACTGTTGCCAGCTGCTCGACCAACTTTCTTTCTTTCCACTCTTTAATTATTACTGTGGTCAGTCCTGCAGGAGCAATATGCCACTACATGTAAACCTTAACGTTGTCTGAGCTACCTTCACGAAAATATCCTCGAGTTTTCAAAAAAAATTTTACATGGTGATGAGGCATTTGGCTACCTTAAGGGAGTCATAGTACCCCTGCCTGCTGTTCCCAATTTTCTAAGCCCATTCTCTCTATCATTCTTGCTATGGCTGTCCTACAGAACCGATGTGCCACTATATGTCCACGTTAACGTCGTCTCTGTTACTCCCACTACGAATCTCTCGTGTTAGCAAATGTACCTCGCCGGATGACGAGGCATTTGGCTACCTTATAAGCGTCATAGTTACTGCAGCCAGCAGCTCCCCCTTCTTTGAATCTTTCCTCCCTTTAAATCGTACTGTGGTCAGTCCTGCAGAGCGATACGCCACCACCTGTGCATGTTACCGTTGTCTGATTTACTTCAACGATGATTTCCTCGAGTTTTCAAATAAATCTCGCCGAGTGACGATTCATTTGGCTACCTTAAGAGAGTCATAGTTACAGCTGCCAGCTGCTCGACCTACTTTCTTTCTTTCCACTCTTTAATTATTACTGTGGTCAGTCCTGCACTAGCAATACGCCACTACATGTAAACCTTAACGTTGTCTGAGCTACCTTATCGAAGATATCCTCGAGTTTTCAAAAAAAATTTTACATGGTGACGAGGCATTTGGCTACCTTAAGGGAGTCATAGTACCCCTGCCTGCTGCTCCCACTTTTCTAAGCCCTTTCTCTCTATCATTCTTGCTATGGCTGTCCTACAGAACCAATGTGCCACTATATGTCCAAGTTAACGTCGTCTCTGTTACTCCCACTACGAGTCTCTCGAGTTAGCAAATGTACCTCGCCGGATGACGAGGCATTTGGCTACCTTATAAGCGTCATAGTTACTGCAGCCAGCTGCTCCCCCTTCTTTGAATCTTTCCTCCCTTTAAATCGTAGTGTGGTCAGTCCTGCAGAGCCGATACGCCACCACCTGTCCATGTTACCGTTGTCTGAGTTACTTCAACAACGATTTCCGCGAGATTTCAAATAAATTTCGCCGAGTGAAGAGGCATTTGGCTACCTTAAGAGAGTCATAGTTACTGCAGCCAGCTGCTCCTCCTTCTTTGAATCTTTTCTCCCTTTAAATCGTACTGTGGTCAGTCCTGCAGAGCGATACGCCACCACCTGTGCATGTTACCGTTGTCTGATTTACTTCAACGACGATTTCCTCGAGTTTTCAAATAAATTTCGCCGAGTGACGTGGCATTTGGCTACCTTAAGAGAGTCATAGTTACTGTTGCCAGCTGCTCGACCAACTTTCTTTCTTTCCACTCTTTAATTATTACTGTGGTCAGTCCTGCAGGAGCAATATGCCACTACATGTAAACCTTAACGTTGTCTGAGCTACCTTAACGAAAATGTCCTCGAGTTTTCAAAAAAAATTTTACATGGTGACGAGGCATTTAACTACCTAAAGAGAGTCATAGTACTAATGTCTGCTGCTCCCACTTTTCTAAGCCCATTCTCTCTATCATTCTTGCTATGGCCTGTCCTACGGAACCGATGTGCCACTATATGTCCACGTTAACGTCGTCACTGTTACTCCCACTACGAGTCTCTCGAGTTAGCAAATGTACCCCGCCGGATGACGAGGCATTTGGCTTCCTTAAGAGAGTCATAGTTACTGCAGCCAGCTGCTCTCCCTTCTTTGAATCTTTCCTCTCTTTAATTCGTACCTTGGTGTCCTGCAGAAGCGATACGCAACCACCTGTCCATGTTACCGTTGTCTGAGTTACTTCAACGTCGATTTCCTCGAGTTTTCAAATAAATTTCGCCGAGTGACGAGGCATTTGGCTACCTTAAGAGAGTCATAGTTACTGTTGCCAGCTGCTCGACCAACTTTCTTTCTTTCCACTCTTTAATTATTACTGTGGTCAGTCCTGCAGGAGCAATATGCCACCACATGTAAACCTTAACGTTGTCTGAGCTACCTTAACGAAAATATCCTCAAGTTTTCAAAAAAAATTTTACGTGGTGATGAGGCATTTGGCTACCTTAAGGGAGTCATAGTACCCCTGCCTGCTGTTCCTAATTTTCTAAGCCCATTCTCTCTATCATTCTTGCTATGGCTGTCCTACAGAACCGATGTGCCACTATATGTCCACGTTAACGTCGTCTCTGTTACTCCCACTACGAGTCTCTCGAGTTAGCAAATGTACCTCGCCGGATGACGAGGCATTTGGCTACCTTATAAGCGTCATAGTTACTGCAGCCAGCTGCTCCCCCTTCTTTGAATCTTTCCTCCCTTTAAATCGTACTGTGGTCAGTCCTGCAGAAGCGATACGCCACCACCTGTCCATGTTACCGTTGTCTGAGTTACTTCAACAACGATTTCCGCGAGTTTTCAAATAAATTTCGCCGAGTGACGAGGCATTTGGCTACCTTAAGAGAGTCATAGTTACTGCAGCCAGCTGCTCCTCCTTCTTTGAATCTTTCCTCCCTTTAAATCGTACTGTGGTCAGTCCTGCAGAGCGATACGCCACCACCTGTGCATGTTACCGTTGTCTGATTTACTTCAACGACGATTTCCTCGAGTTTTCAAATAAATTTCGCCGAGTGACGAGGCATTTGGCTACATTAAGAGAGTCATAGTTACTGTTGCCAGCTGCTCGACCAACTTTCTTTCTTTCCACTCTTTAATTATTACTGTGGTCAGTCCTGCAGGAGCAATATGCCACTACATGTAAACCTTAACGTTGTCTGAGCTACCTTAACGAAAATGTCCTCGAGTTTTCAAAAAAAATTTTACATGGTGACGAGGCATTTAACTACCTAAAGAGAGTCATAGTACTAATGTCTGCTGCTCCCACTTTTCTAAGCCCTTTCCCTCTATCATTCTTGCTATGGCCTGTCCTACGGAACCGATGTGCCACTATATGTCCACGTTAACGTCGTCACTGTTACTCCCACTACGAGTCTCTCGAGTTAGCAAATGTACCCCGCCGGATGACGAGGCATTTGGCTTCCTTAAGAGAGTCATAGTTACTGCAGCCAGCTGCTCCCCCTTCTTTGAATCTTTCCTCTCTTTAATTCGTACCTTGGTGTCCTGCAGAAGCGATACGCAACCACCTGTCCATGTTACCGTTGTCTGAATTACTTCAACGTCGATTTCCTCGAGTTTTCAAATAAATTTCGCCGAGTGACGAGGCATTTGGCTACCTTAAGAGAGTCATAGTTACTGATGCCAGCTGCTCGACCAACTTTCTCTCTTTCCACTCTTTAATTATTACTGTGGTCAGTCCTGCACTAGCAATACGCCATTACATGTAAACCTTAACGTTGTCTGAGCTACCTTATCGAAGATATCCTCGAGTTTTCAAAAAAAATTTTACATGGTGACGAGGCATTTGGCTGCCTTAAGGGAGTCATAGTACCCCTGCCTGCTGCTCCCACTTTTCTAAGCCCTTTCTCTCTATCATTCTTGCTATGGCTGTCCTACAGAACCAATGTGCCACTATATGTCCAAGTTAACGTCGTCTCTGTTACTCCCACTACGAGTCTCTCGAGTTAGCAAATGTACCTCGCCGGATGACGAGGCATTTGGCTACCTTATAAGCGTCATAGTTACTGCAGCCAGCTGCTCCCCCTTCTTTGAATCTTTCCTCCCTTTAAATCGTACTGTGGTCAGTCCTGCAGAAGCGATACGCCACCACCTGTCCATGTTACCGTTGTCTGAGTTACTTCAACAACGATTTCCGCGAGTTTTCAAATAAATTTCGCCGAGTGAAGAGGCATTTGGCTACCTTAAGAGAGTCATAGTTACTGCAGCCAGCTGCTCCTCCTTCTTTGAATCTTTCCTCCCTTTAAATCGTACTGTGGTCAGTCCTGCAGAGCGATACGCCACCACCTGTGCATGTTACCGTTGTCTGATTTACTTCAACGACGATTTCCTCGAGTTTTCAAATAAATCTCGCCGAGTGACGATTCATTTGGCTACCTTAAGAGAGTCATAGTTACTGCTGCCAGCTGCTCGACCTACTTTCTTTCTTTCCACTCTATAATTATTACTGTGGTCAGTCCTGCACTAGCAATATGCCACTACATGTAAACCTTAACGTTGTCTGAGCTACCTTATCGAAGATATCCTCGAGTTTTCAAAAAAAATTTTACATGGTGACGAGGCATTTGGCTACCTTAAGGGAGTCATAGTACCCCTGCCTGCTGCTCCCACTTTTCTAAGCCCTTTCTCTCTATCATTCTTGCTATGGCTGTCCTACAGAACCAATGTGCCACTATATGTCCAAGTTAACGTCGTCTCTGTTACTCCCACTACGAGTCTCTCGAGTCAGCAAATGTACCTCGCCGGATGACGAGGCATTTGGCTACCTTATAAGCGTCATAGTTACTGCAGCCAGCTGCTCCCCCTTCTTTGAATCTTTCCTCCCTTTAAATCGTACTGTGGTCAGTCCTGCAGAAGCGATACGCCACCACCTGTCCATGTTACCGTTGTCTGAGTTACTTCAACAACGATTTCCGCGAGTTTTCAAATAAATTTCGCCGAGTGAAGAGGCATTTGGCTACCTTAAGAGAGTCATAGTTACTGCAGCCAGCTGCTCCTCCTTCTTTGAATCTTTCCTCCCTTTAAATCGTACTGTGGTCAGTCCTGCAGAGCGATACGCCACCACCTGTGCATGTTACCGTTGTCTGATTTACTTCAACGACGATTTCCTCGAGTTTTCAAATAAATTTCGCCGAGTGACGAGGCATTTGGCTACCTTAAGAGAGTCATAGTTACTGTTGCCAGCTGCTCGACCAACTTTCTTTCTTTCCACTCTTTAATTATTACTGTGGTCAGTCCTGCAGGAGCAATATGCCACTACATGTAAACCTTAACGTTGTCTGAGCTACCTTAACGAAAATGTCCTCGAGTTTTCAAAAAAAATTTTACATGGTGACGAGGCATTTAACTACCTAAAGAGAGTCATAGTACTAATGTCTGCTGCTCCCACTTTTCTAAGCCCATTCTCTCTATCATTCTTGCTATGGCCTGTCCTACGGAACCGATGTGCCACTATATGTCCACGTTAACGTCGTCACTGTTACTCCCACTACGAGTCTCTCGAGTTAGCAAATGTACCCCGCCGGATGACGAGGCATTTGGCTTCCTTAAGAGAGTCATAGTTACTGCAGCCAGCTGCTCCCCCTTCTTTGAATCTTTCCTCTCTTTAATTCGTACCTTGGTGTCCTGCAGAAGCGATACGCAACCACCTGTCCATGTTACCGTTGTCTGAGTTACTTCAACGTCGATTTCCTCGAGTTTTCAAATAAATTTCGCCGAGTGACGAGGCATTTGGCTACCTTAAGAGAGTCATAGTTACTGTTGCCAGCTGCTCGACCAACTTTTTTTCTTTCCACTCTTTAATTATTACTGTGGTCAGTCCTGCAGGAGCAATATGCCACTCCATGTAAACCTTAACGTTGTCTGAGCTACCTTAACGAAAATATCCTCGAGTTTTCAAAAAAAATTTTACATGGTGATGAGGCATTTGGCTACCTTAAGGGAGTCATAGTACCCCTGCCTGCTGTTCCCAATTTTCTAAGCCCATTCTCTCTATCATTCTTGCTATGGCTGTCCTACAGAACCGATGTGCCACTATATGTCCACGTTAACGTCGTCTCTGTTACTCCCACTACGAGTCTCTCGAGTTAGCAAATGTACCTCGCCGGATGACGAGGCATTTGGCTACCTTATAAGCGTCATAGTTACTGCAGCCAGCTGCTCCCCCTTCTTTGAATCTTTCCTCCCTTTAAATCGTACTGTGGTCAGTCCTGCAGAAGCGATACGCCACCACCTGTCCATGTTACCGTTGTCTGAGTTACTTCAACAACGATTTCCGCGAGTTTTCAAATAAATTTCGCCGAGTGAAGAGGCATTTGGCTACCTTAAGAGAGTCATAGTTACTGCAGCCAGCTGCTCCTCCTTCTTTGAATCTTTCCTCCCTTTAAATCGTACTGTGGTCAGTCCTGCAGAGCGATACGCCACCACCTGTGCATGTTACCGTTGTCTGATTTACTTCAACGACGATTTCCTCGAGTTTTCAAATAAATCTCGCCGAGTGACGATTCATTTGGCTACCTTAAGAGAGTCATAGTTACTGCTGCCAGCTGCTCGACCTACTTTCTTTCTTTCCACTCTATAATTATTACTGTGGTCAGTCCTGCACTAGCAATATGCCACTACATGTAAACCTTAACGTTGTCTGAGCTACCTTATCGAAGATATCCTCGAGTTTTCAAAAAAAATTTTACATGGTGACGAGGCATTTGGCTACCTTAAGGGAGTCATAGTACCCCTGCCTGCTGCTCCCACTTTTCTAAGCCCTTTCTCTCTATCATTCTTGCTATGGCTGTCCTACAGAACCAATGTGCCACTATATGTCCAAGTTAACGTCGTCTCTGTTACTCCCACTACGAGTCTCTCGAGTCAGCAAATGTACCTCGCCGGATGACGAGGCATTTGGCTACCTTATAAGCGTCATAGTTACTGCAGCCAGCGGCTCCCCCTTCTTTGAATCTTTCCTCCCTTTAAATCGTACTGTGGTCAGTCCTGCAGAAGCGATACGCCACCACCTGTCCATGTTACCGTTGTCTGAGTTACTTCAACAACGATTTCCGCGAGTTTTCAAATAAATTTCGCCGAGTGAAGAGGCATTTGGCTACCTTAAGAGAGTCATAGTTACTGCAGCCAGCTGCTCCTCCTTCTTTGAATCTTTCCTCCCTTTAAATCGTACTGTGGTCAGTCCTGCAGAGCGATACGCCACCACCTGTGCATGTTACCGTTGTCTGATTTACTTCAACGACGATTTCCTCGAGTTTTCAAATAAATTTCGCCGAGTGACGAGGCATTTGGCTACCTTAAGAGAGTCATAGTTACTGTTGCCAGCTGCTCGACCAACTTTCTTTCTTTCCACTCTTTAATTATTACTGTGGTCAGTCCTGCAGGAGCAATATGCCACTACATGTAAACCTTAACGTTGTCTGAGCTACCTTAACGAAAATGTCCTCGAGTTTTCAAAAAAAATTTTACATGGTGACGAGGCATTTAACTACCTAAAGAGAGTCATAGTACTAATGTCTGCTGCTCCCACTTTTCTAAGCCCATTCTCTCTATCATTCTTGCTATGGCCTGTCCTACGGAACCGATGTGCCACTATATGTCCACGTTAACGTCGTCACTGTTACTCCTACTACGAGTCTCTCGAGTTAGCAAATGTACCCCGCCGGATGACGAGGCATTTGGCTTCCTTAAGAGAGTCATAGTTACTGCAGCCAGCTGCTCCCCCTTCTTTGAATCTTTCCTCTCTTTAATTCGTACCTTGGTGTCCTGCAGAAGCGATACGCAACCACCTGTCCATGTTACCGTTGTCTGAGTTACTTCAACGTCGATTTCCTCGAGTTTTCAAATAAATTTCGCCGAGTGACGAGGCATTTGGCTACCTTAAGAGAGTCATAGTTACTGTTGCCAGCTGCTCGACCAACTTTCTTTCTTTCCACTCTTTAATTATTACTGTGGTCAGTCCTGCAGGAGCAATATGCCACTCCATGTAAACCTTAACGTTGTCTGAGCTACCTTAACGAAAATATCCTCGAGTTTTCAAAAAAAATTTTACATGGTGATGAGGCATTTGGCTACCTTAAGGGAGTCATAGTACCCCTGCCTGTTGTTCCCAATTTTCTAAGCCCATTCTCTCTATCATTCTTGCTATGGCTGTCCTACAGAACCGATGTGCCACTATATGTCCACGTTAACGTCGTCTCTGTTACTCCCACTACGAGTCTCTCGAGTTAGCAAATGTACCTCGCCGGATGACGAGGCATTTGGCTACCTTATAAGCGTCATAGTTACTGCAGCCAGCTGCTCCCCCTTCTTTGAATCTTTCCTCCCTTTAAATCGTACTGTGGTCAGTCCTGCAGAAGCGATACGCCACCACCTGTCCATGTTACCGTTGTCTGAGTTACTTCAACAACGATTTCCGCGAGTTTTCAAATAAATTTCGCCGAGTGAAGAGGCATTTGGCTACCTTAAGAGAGTCATAGTTACTGCAGCCAGCTGCTCCTCCTTCTTTGAATCTTTCCTCCCTTTAAATCGTACTGTGGTCAGTCCTGCAGAGCGATACGCCACCACCTGTGCATGTTACCGTTGTCTGATTTACTTCAACGACGATTTCCTCGAGTTTTCAAATAAATCTCGCCGAGTGACGATTCATTTGGCTACCTTAAGAGAGTCATAGTTACTGCTGCCAGCTGCTCGACCTACTTTCTTTCTTTCCACTCTATAATTATTACTGTGGTCAGTCCTGCACTAGCAATATGCCACTACATGTAAACCTTAACGTTGTCTGAGCTACCTTATCGAAGATATCCTCGAGTTTTCAAAAAAAATTTTACATGGTGACGAGGCATTTGGCTACCTTAAGGGAGTCATAGTACCCCTGCCTGCTGCTCCCACTTTTCTAAGCCCATTCTCTCTATCATTCTTGCTATGGCCTGTCCTACGGAACCGATGTGCCACTATATGTCCACGTTAACGTCGTCACTGTTACTCCCACTACGAGTCTCTCGAGTTAGCAAATGTACCCCGCCGGATGACGAGGCATTTGGCTTCCTTAAGAGAGTCATAGTTACTGCAGCCAGCTGCTCCCCCTTCTTTGAATCTTTCCTCTCTTTAATTCGTACCTTGGTGTCCTGCAGAAGCGATACGCAACCACCTGTCCATGTTACCGTTGTCTGAGTTACTTCAACGTCGATTTCCTCGAGTTTTCAAATAAATTTCGCCGAGTGACGAGGCATTTGGCTACCTTAAGAGAGTCATAGTTACTGTTGCCAGCTGCTCGACCAACTTTCTTTCTTTCCACTCTTTAATTATTACTGTGGTCAGTCCTGCAGGAGCAATATGCCACTCCATGTAAACCTTAACGTTGTCTGAGCTACCTTAACGAAAATATCCTCGAGTTTTCAAAAAAAATTTTACATGGTGATGAGGCATTTGGCTACCTTAAGGGAGTCATAGTACCCCTGCCTGCTGTTCCCAATTTTCTAAGCCCATTCTCTCTATCATTCTTGCTATGGCTGTCCTACAGAACCGATGTGCCACTATATGTCCACGTTAACGTCGTCTCTGTTACTCCCACTACGAGTCTCTCGAGTTAGCAAATGTACCTCGCCGGATGACGAGGCATTTGGCTACCTTATAAGCGTCATAGTTACTGCAGCCAGCTGCTCCCCCTTCTTTGAATCTTTCCTCCCTTTAAATCGTACTGTGGTCAGTCCTGCAGAAGCGATACGCCACCACCTGTCCATGTTACCGTTGTCTGAGTTACTTCAACAACGATTTCCGCGAGTTTTCAAATAAATTTCGCCGAGTGAAGAGGCATTTGGCTACCTTAAGAGAGTCATAGTTACTGCAGCCAGCTGCTCCTCCTTCTTTGAATCTTTCCTCCCTTTAAATCGTACTGTGGTCAGTCCTGCAGAGCGATACGCCACCACCTGTGCATGTTACCGTTGTCTGATTTACTTCAACGACGATTTCCTCGAGTTTTCAAATAAATCTCGCCGAGTGACGATTCATTTGGCTACCTTAAGAGAGTCATAGTTACTGCTGCCAGCTGCTCGACCTACTTTCTTTCTTTCCACTCTATAATTATTACTGTGGTCAGTCCTGCACTAGCAATATGCCACTACATGTAAACCTTAACGTTGTCTGAGCTACCTTATCGAAGATATCCTCGAGTTTTCAAAAAAAATTTTACATGGTGACGAGGCATTTGGCTACCTTAAGGGAGTCATAGTACCCCTGCCTGCTGCTCCCACTTTTCTAAGCCCTTTCTCTCTATCATTCTTGCTATGGCTGTCCTACAGAACCAATGTGCCACTATATGTCCAAGTTAACGTCGTCTCTGTTACTCCCACTACGAGTCTCTCGAGTCAGCAAATGTACCTCGCCGGATGACGAGGCATTTGGCTACCTTATAAGCGTCATAGTTACTGCAGCCAGCTGCTCCCCCTTCTTTGAATCTTTCCTCCCTTTAAATCGTACTGTGGTCAGTCCTGCAGAAGCGATACGCCACCACCTGTCCATGTTACCGTTGTCTGAGTTACTTCAACAACGATTTCCGCGAGTTTTCAAATAAATTTCGCCGAGTGAAGAGGCATTTGGCAACCTTAAGAGAGTCATAGTTACTGCAGCCAGCTGCTCCTCCTTCTTTGAATCTTTCCTCCCTTTAAATCGTACTGTGGTCAGTCCTGCAGAGCGATACGCCACCACCTGTGCATGTTACCGTTATCTGATTTACTTCAACGACGATTTCCTCGAGTTTTCAAATAAATTTCGCCGAGTGACGAGGCATTTGGCTACCTTAAGAGAGTCATAGTTACTGTTGCCAGCTGCTCGACCAACTTTCTTTCTTTCCACTCTTTAATTATTACTGTGGTCAGTCCTGCAGGAGCAATATGCCACTACATGTAAACCTTAACGTTGACTGAGCTACCTTAACGAAAATGTCCTCGAGTTTTCAAAAAAAATTTTACATGGTGACGAGGCATTTAACTACCTAAAGAGAGTCATAGTACTAATGTCTGTTGCTCCCACTTTTCTAAGCCCATTCTCTCTATCATTCTTGCTATGGCCTGTCCTACGGAACCGATGTGCCACTATATGTCCACGTTAACTTCGTCACTGTTACTCCCACTACGAGTCTCTCGAGTTAGCAAATGTACCCCGCCGGATGACGAGGCATTTGGCTTCCTTAAGAGAGTCATAGTTACTGCAGCCAGCTGCTCCCCCTTCTTTGAATCTTTCCTCTCTTTAATTCGTACCTTGGTGTCCTGCAGAAGCGATACGCAACCACCTGTCCATGTTACCGTTGTCTGAGTTACTTCAACGTCGATTTCCTCGAGTTTTCAAATAAATTTCGCCGAGTGACGAGGCATTTGGCTACCTTAAGAGAGTCATAGTTACTGTTGCCAGCTGCTCGACCAACTTTCTTTCTTTCCACTCTTTAATTATTACTGTGGTCAGTCCTGCAGGAGCAATATGCCACTCCATGTAAACCTTAACGTTGTCTGAGCTACCTTAACGAAAATATCCTCGAGTTTTCAAAAAAAATTTTACATGGTGATGAGGCATTTGGCTACCTTAAGGGAGTCATAGTACCCCTGCCTGCTGTTCCCAATTTTCTAAGCCCATTCTCTCTATCATTCTTGCTATGGCTGTCCTACAGAACCGATGTGCCACTATATGTCCACGTTAACGTCGTCTCTGTTACTCCCACTACGAGTCTCTCGAGTTAGCAAATGTACCTCGCCGGATGACGAGGCATTTGGCTACCTTATAAGCGTCATAGTTACTGCAGCCAGCTGCTCCCCCTTCTTTGAATCTTTCCTCCCTTTAAATCGTACTGTGGTCAGTCCTGCAGAAGCGATACGCCACCACCTGTCCATGTTACCGTTGTCTGAGTTACTTCAACAACGATTTCCGCGAGTTTTCAAATAAATTTCGCCGAGTGAAGAGGCATTTGGCTACCTTAAGAGAGTCATAGTTACTGCAGCCAGCTGCTCCTCCTTCTTTGAATCTTTCCTCCCTTTAAATCGTACTGTGGTCAGTCCTGCAGAGCGATACGCCACCACCTGTGCATGTTACCGTTGTCTGAGTTACTTCAACGACGATTTCCTCGAGTTTTCAAATAAATCTCGCCGAGTGACGATTCATTTGGCTACCTTAAGAGAGTCATAGTTACAGCTGCCAGCTGCTCGACCTACTTTCTTTCTTTCCACTCTTTAATTATTACTGTGGTCAGTCCTGCACTAGCAATACGCCACTACATGTAAACCTTAACGTTGTCTGAGCTACCTTATCGAAGATATCCTCGAGTTTTCAAAAAAAATTTTACATGGTGACGAGGCATTTGTCTACCTTAAGGGAGTCATAGTACCCCTGCCTGCTGCTCCCACTTTTCTAAGCCCTTTCTCTCTATCATTCTTGCTATGGCTGTCCTACAGAACCAATGTGCCACTATATGTCCAAGTTAACGTCGTCTCTGTTACTCCCAGTACGAGTCTCTCGAGTTAGCAAATGTACCTCGCCGGATGACGAGGCATTTGGCTACCTTATAAGCGTCATAGTTACTGCAGCCAGCTGCTCCCCCTTCTTTGAATCTTTCCTCCCTTTAAATCGTACTGTGGTCAGTCCTGCAGAAGCGATACGCCACCACCTGTCCATGTTACCGTTGTCTGAGTTACTTCAACAACGATTTCCGCGAGTTTTCAAATAAATTTCGCCGAGTGAAGAGGCATTTGGCTACCTTAAGAGAGTCATAGTTACTGCAGCCAGCTGCTCCTCCTTCTTTGAATCTTTCCTCCCTTTAAATCGTACTGTGGTCAGTCCTGCAGAGCGATACGCCACCACCTGTGCATGTTACCGTTGTCTGATTTACTTCAACGACGATTTCCTCGAGTTTTCAAATAAATCTCGCCGAGTGACGATTCATTTGGCTACCTTAAGAGAGTCATAGTTACTGCTGCCAGCTGCTCGACCTACTTTCTTTCTTTCCACTCTATAGTTATTACTGTGGTCAGTCCTGCACTAGCAATATGCCATTACATGTAAACCTTAACGTTGTCTGAGCTACCTTATCGAAGATATCCTCGAGTTTTCAAAAAAAATTTTACATGGTGACGAGGCATTTGGCTACCTTAAGGGAGTCATAGTACCCCTGCCTGCTGCTCCCACTTTTCTAAGCCCTTTCTCTCTATCATTCTTGCTATGGCTGTCCTACAGAACCAATGTGCCACTATATGTCCAAGTTAACGTCGTCTCTGTTACTCCCACTACGAGTCTCTCGAGTTAGCAAATGTACCTCGCCGGATGACGAGGCATTTGGCTACCTTATAAGCGTCATAGTTACTGCAGCCAGCTGCTCCCCCTTCTTTGAATCTTTCCTCCCTTTAAATCGTACTGTGGTCAGTCCTGCAGAAGCGATACGCCACCACCTGTCCATGTTACCGTTGTCTGAGTTACTTCAACAACGATTTCCGCGAGTTTTCAAATAAATTTCGCCGAGTGACGAGGCATTTGGCTACCTTAAGAGAGTCATAGTTACTGTTGCCAGTTGCTCGACCAACTTTCTTTCTTTCCACTCTTTAATTATTACTGTGGTCAGTCCTGCAGGAGCAATATGCCACTACATGTAAACCTTAACGTTGTCTGAGCTACCTTAACGAAAATGTCCTCGAGTTTTCAAAAAAAATTTTACATGGTGACGAGGCATTTAACTACCTAAAGAGAGTCATAGTACTAATGTCTGCTGCTCCCACTTTTCTAAGCCCATTCTCTCTATCATTCTTGCTATGGCCTGTCCTACGGAACCGATGTGCCACCATATGTCCTCGTTAACGTCGTCACTGTTACTCCCACTACGAGTCTCTCGAGTTAGCAAATGTACCCCGCCGGATGACGAGGCATTTGGCTTCCTTAAGAGAGTCATAGTTACTGCAGCCAGCTGCTCCCCCTTCTTTGAATCTTTCCTCTCTTTAATTCGTACCTTGGTGTCCTGCAGAAGCGATACGCAACCACCTGTCCATGTTACCGTTGTCTGAGTTACTTCAACGTCGATTTCCTCGAGTTTTCAAATAAATTTCGCCGAGTGACGAGGCATTTGGCTACCTTAAGAGAGTCATAGTTACTGTTGCCAGCTGCTCGACCAACTTTCTTTCTTTCCACTCTTTAATTATTACTGTGGTCAGTCCTGCAGGAGCAATATGCCACTACATGTAAACCTTAACGTTGTCTGAGCTACCTTAACGAAAATATCCTCGAGTTTTCAAAAAAAATTTTACATGGTGATGAGGCATTTGGCTACCTTAAGGGAGTCATAGTACCCCTACCTGCTGTTCCCAATTTTCTAAGCCCATTCTCTCTATCATTCTTGCTATGGCTGTCCTACAGAACCGATGTGCCACTATATGTCCACGTTAACGTCGTCTCTGTTACTCCCACTACGAGTCTCTCGAGTTAGCAAATGTACCTCGCCGGATGACGAGGCATTTGGCTACCTTAAGAGAGTCATAGTTACTGCAGCCAGCTGCTCCTCCTTCTTTGAATCTTTCCTCCCTTTAAATCGTACTGTGGTCAGTCCTGCAGAGCGATACGCCACCACCTGTGCATGTTACCGTTGTCTGATTCACTTCAACGACGATTTCCTCGAGTTTTCAAATAAATCTCGCCGAGTGACGATTCATTTGGCTACCTTAAGAGAGTCATAGTTACAGCTGCCAGCTGCTCGACCTACTTTCTTTCTTTCCACTCTTTAATTATTACTGTGGTCAGTCCTGCACTAGCAATACGCCACTACATGTAAACCTTAACGTTGTCTGAGCTACCTTATCGAAGATATCCTCGAGTTTTCAAAAAAAATTTTACATGGTGACGAGGCATTTGGCTACCTTAAGGGAGTCATAGTACCCCTGCCTGCTGCTCCCACTTTTCTAAGCCCTTTCTCTCTATCATTCTTGCTATGGCTGTCCTACAGAACCAATGTGCCACTATATGTCCAAGTTAACGTCGTCTCTGTTACTCCCACTACGAGTCTCTCGAGTTAGCAAATGTACCTCGCCGGATGACGAGGCATTTGGCTACCTTATAAGCGTCATAGTTACTGCAGCCAGCTGCTCCCCCTTCTTAGAATCTTTCCTCCCTTTAAATCGTACTGTGGTCAGTCCTGCAGAAGCGATACGCCACCACCTGTCCATGTTACCGTTGTCTGAGTTACTTCAACAACGATTTCCGCGAGTTTTCAAATAAATTTCGCCGAGTGAAGAGGCATTTGGCTACCTTAAGAGAGTCATAGTTACTGCAGCCAGCTGCTCCTCCTTCTTTGAATCTTTCCTCCCTTTAAATCGTACTGTGGTCAGTCCTGCAGAGCGATACGCCACCACCTGTGCATGTTACCGTTGTCTGATTTACTTCAACGACGATTTCCTCGAGTTTTCAAATAAATCTCGCCGAGTGACGATTCATTTGGCTACCTTAAGAGAGTCATAGTTACTGCTGCCAGCTGCTCCACCTACTTTCTTTCTTTCCACTCTTTAATTATTACTGTGGTCAGTCCTGCAGGATCAATATGCCACTACATGTAAACCTTAACGTTGTCTGAGCTACCTTAACGAAAATATCCTCGAGTTTTCAAAAAAAATTTTACATGGTGACGAGGCATTTGGCTATCTTAAGGGAGTCATAGTACCCCTGCCTGCTGCTCCCACTTTTCTAAGCCCATTCTCTCTATCATTCTTGCTATGGCTGACCTACAGAACCGATGTGCCACTATATGTCCACGTTAACGTCGTCTCTGTTACTCCCACTACGAGTCTCTCGAGTTAGCAAATGTACTTCGCCGGATGACGAGGCATTTGGCTACCTTATAAGCGTCATAGTTACTGCAGCCAGCTGCTCCCTCTTCTTTGAATCGTTCCTCCCTTTAAATCCTACTGTGGTCAGTCCTGCAGAGGCGATACGCCACCACCTGTCCATGTTACCGTTGTCTGAGTTACTTCAACAACGATTTCCTCGAGTTTTCAAATAAATTTCGCCGAGTGACGAGGCATTTGGCTACCTTAAGAGAGTCATAGTTACTGTTGCCAGCTGCTCGACCTACTTTCTTTCTTTCCACTCTTTAATTATTACCGTGGTCAGTCCTGCAGGAGCAATATGCCACTATATGTAAACCTTAACGTTGTCTGAGCTACCTTACGAAAATATCCTCGAGTTTTCAAAAAAAATTTTACATGGTGACGGGGCATTTGGCTACCTTAAGGGAGTCATAGTACCCCTGCCTGCTGCTCCCACTTTTCTAAGCCCTTTCTCTCTATCATTCTTGCTATGGCTGTCCTACAGAACCGATGTGCCGCTATATGTCCACGTTAACGTCGTCTCTGTTACTCCCACTACGAGGCTCTCGAGTTGGCAAATGTGACTCGCCGGATGACGAGGCATTTGGCTACCTTAAGAGCGTCATAGTTACTGCAGGCAGCTGCTCCCCCTTCTTTGAATCTTTCCTCCCTTTAAATCGTACTGTGGTCAGTCCTGCAGAAGCGATACGCCACCACCTGACCATGTTAACGTTGCCTGAGTTACTTCAACAACGATTTCCTCGAGTTTTCAAATAAATTTCGCCGAGTGACGAGGCATTTGGCTACCTTAAGAAAGTCATAGTCACTGCTGCCAGCTGCCCGACCTACTTTCTTCCTTTCCACTCATTAATTATTACTGTGGTCAGTTCTGCAGGAGCAATATGCCACTATATGTAAACCTTAACGTTGTCTGAGCTACCTTATCGATGATATCCTCGAGTTTTCAAAAACAATTTCACATTGTGACGAGGCATTTGGCTACCTTAAGAGAGTCATTGTACTCCTGCTGGCTGCTCCCACTTTTCTAAGCCCTTTCTCTCTATCATTCTTGCTATGGCTGTCCTACAGAACCGATGTGCCACTATATGTCCAGGTTAACGTCGTCACTGTTACTCCCACTACGAGTCTCTCGAGTTAGCAAATGTACCCCGCCGGGTGACGAGGCATTTGGCTACCTTAAGAGAGTCATAGTTCCTGCAGCCAGCTGCTCCCCCTTCTTTGAATCTTTCCTGCCTTTAAATCGTACTGAGGTCAGTCCTGTTGAAGCGATACGCCACCACCTGTGCATGTTACCGTTGTCTGAGTTACTTCAACGACGATTTCCTCGAGTTTTCAAATAAATCTCGCCGAGTGACGAGGCATTTGGCTACCTTAAGAGAGTCATAGTTACTGCTGCCAGCTGCTCGACCTACTTTCTTTCTTTCCACTCATTAATTATTACTGTGGTCAGTCCTGCAGGAGCAATATGCCACTACATGTAAACCTAAACGTTGTCTGAGCTACCTTCACTAAGATATTCTCGAGTTTTCAAAAACAATTTCACATGGTGACGAGGCATTTGGCTACCTTAAGAGAGTCATAGTACCCCTGCCTGCTGCTCCCACTTTTCTAAGCCCATTCTCTCTATCATTCTTGCTATGGCTGTCCTACAGAACCGATGTGCCACTATATGTCCACGTTAACGTCGTCACTGTTACTCCCACTACGAGTCTCTCGAGTTAGCTAATGTACCTCGCCGGGTGACGAGGCAATTGGCTACCTTAAGAGAGTCATAGTTACTGCAGCCAGCTGCTCCCCCTTCCTTGAATCTTTTCTGTCTTTAATTCGTACTGTGGTCAGTCCTGCAGAAGCGATACGCCACCACCTGTCCATGTTACCGTTGTCTGAGTTACTTCAACGACGATTTCCTCGAGTTTTCAAATAAATCTCGCCGAGTGACGAGGCATTTGGCTACCTTAAGAGAGTCATAGTTACTGCTGCCAGCTGCTCGACCTACTTTCTTTCTTTCCACTCATTAATTATTACTGTGGTCAGTCCTGCAGGAGCAATATGCCACTACATGTAAACCTAAACGTTGTCTGAGCTACCTTAACTAAGATATTCTCGAGTTTTCAAAAACAATTTCACATGGTGACGAGGCATTTGGCTACCTTAAGAGAGTCATAGTACCCCTGCCTGCTGCTCCCACTTTTCTAAGCCCATTCTCTCTATCATTCTTGCTATGGCTGTCCTACAGAACCGATGTGCCACTATATGTCCACGTTAACGTCGTCACTGTTACTCCCACTACGAGTCTCTCGAGTTAGCTAATGTACCTCGCCGGTTGACGAGGCAATTGGCTACCTTAAGAGAGTCATAGTTACTGCAGCCAGCTGCTCCCCCTTCTTTGAATCTTTCCTCCCTTTAAATCGTACTGTGGTCAGTCCTGCAGAAGCGATACGCCACCACCTGTCCATGTTACCGTTGTCTGAGTTACTTCAACGACGATTTCCTCGAGTTTTCAAATAAATCTCGCCGAGTGACGAGGCATTTGGCTACCGTAAGAGAGTCGTATTTACTGCTGCCAGCTGCTCGACCTACTTTCTTTCTTTCCACTCATTAATTATTACTGTGGTCAGTTCTGCAGGAGCAATATGCCACTACATGTAAACCTTAACGTTGTCTGAGCTACCTTATCGATGATATCCTCGAGTTTTCAAAAACAATTTCACATGGTGACGAGGCATTTGGTTACCTTAAGAGATTCAGAGTACTCCTGCCTGCTGCTCCCACTTTTCTAAGCCCATTCTATCGTTCTTGCTATGGCCTGTCCTACGGAACCAATGTGCCACTATATGTCCACGTTAACGTCGTCACTGTTACTCCCACTACGAGTCTCTCGAGGTAGCAAATGTACCTCGCCGGGTGACGAGGCATTTGGCTACCTTCAGAGAGTCATAGTTACTGCAGCCAGCTGCTCCCCCTTCCTTGAATCTTTCCTGTCTTTAATTCGTACTGTGGTCAGTCCTGCAGAAGCGATATGCCACCACCTGTCCATGTTACCGTTGTCTGAGTTACTTCAACGACGATTTCCTCGAGTTTTCAAATAAATCTCGCCGAGTGACGAGGCATTTGGCTACCTTAAGAGAGTCATAGTTACTGCTGCCATCTGCTCGACCTACTTTCTTTCTTTCCACTCATTAATTATTACTGTGGTCAGTCCTGCAGGAGCAATATGCCACTACATGTAAACCTAAACGTTGTCTGAGCTACCTTCACTAAGATATTCTCGAGTTTTCAAAAACAATTTCACATGGTGACGAGGCATTTGGCTACCTTATGAGAGTCATTGTACTCCTGCTGGCTGCTCCCACTTTTCTAAGCCCTTTCTCTCTATCATTCTTGCTATGGCTGTCCTACAGAACCGATGTGCCACTATATGTCCAGGTTAACGTCGTCACTGTTACTCCCACTACGAGTCTCTCGAGTTAGCAAATGTACCCCGCCGGGTGACGAGGCATTTGGCTACCTTAAGAGAGTCATAGTTCCTGCAGCCAGCTGCTCCCCCTTCTTAGAATCTTTCCTCCCTTTAAATCGTACTGAGGTCAGTCCTGTTGAAGCGATACGCCACCACCTGTGCATGTTACCGTTGTCTGAGTTACTTCAACGACGATTTCCTCGAGTTTTCAAATAAATCTCGCCGAGTGACGAGGCATTTGGCTACCTTAAGAGAGTCATAGTTACTGCTGCCAGCTTCTCGACCTACTTTCTTTCTTTCCACTCATTAATTATTACTGTGGTCAGTCCTGCAGGAGCAATATGCCACTACATGTAAGCCTAAACGTTGTCTGAGCTACCTTCACTAAGATATTCTCGAGTTTTCAAAAACAATTTCACATGGTGACGAGGCATTTGGCTACCTTAAGAGAGTCATAGTACCCCTGCCGGCTGCTCCCACTTTTCTAAGCCCATTCTCTCTATCATTCTTGCTATGGCTGTCCTACAGAACCGATGTGCCACTATATGTCCACGTTAACGTCGTCACTGTTACTCCCACTACGAGTCTCTCGAGTTAGCTAATGTACCTCGCCGGTTGACGAGGCAATTGGCTACCTTAAGAGAGTCATAGTTACTGCAGCCAGCTGCTCCCCCGTCTTTGAATCTTTCCTCCCTTTAAATCGTACTGTGGTCAGTCCTGCAGAAGCGATACGCCACCACCTGTCCATGTTACCGTTGTCTGAGTTACTTCAACGACGATTTCCTCGAGTTTTCAAATAAATCTCGCCGAGTGACGAGGCATTTGGCTACCGTAAGAGAGTCATATTTACTGCTGCCAGCTGCTCGACCTACTTTCTTTCTTTCCACTCATTAATTATTACTGTGGTCAGTTCTGCAGGAGCAATATGCCACTACATGTAAACCTTAACGTTGTCTGAGCTACCTTATCGATGATATCCTCGAGTTTTCAAAAACAATTTCACATGGTGACGAGGCATTTGGTTACCTTAAGAGATTCAGAGTACTCCTGCCTGCTGCTCCCACTTTTCTAAGCCCATTCTATCGTTCTTGCTATGGCCTGTCCTACGGAACCAATGTGCCACTATATGTCCACGTTAACGTCGTCACTGTTACTCCCACTACGAGTCTCTCGAGGTAGCAAATGTACCTCGCCGGGTGACGAGGCATTTGGCTACCTTCAGAGAGTCATAGTTACTGCAGCCAGCTGCTCCCCCTTCCTTGAATCTTTCCTGTCTTTAATTCGTACTGTGGTCAGTCCTGCAGAAGCGATATGCCACCACCTGTCCATGTTACCGTTGTCTGAGTTACTTCAACGACGATTTCCTCGAGTTTTCAAATAAATCTCGCCGAGTGACGAGGCATTTGGCTACCTTAAGAGAGTCATAGTTACTGCTGCCAGCTGCTCGACCTACTTTCTTTCTTTCCACTCATTAATTATTACTGTGGTCAGTCCTGCAGGAGCAATATGCCACTACATGTAAACCTAAACGTTGTCTGAGCTACCTTCACTAAGATATTCTCGAGTTTTCAAAAACAATTTCACATGGTGACGAGGCATTTGGCTACCTTATGAGAGTCATTGTACTCCTGCTGGCTGCTCCCACTTTTCTAAGCCCTTTCTCTCTATCATTCTTGCTATGGCTGTCCTACAGAACCGATATGCCACTATATGTCCAGGTTAACGTCGTCACTGTTACTCCCACTACGAGTCTCTCGAGTTAGCAAATGTACCCCGCCGGGTGACGAGGCATTTGGCTACCTTAAGAGAGTCATAGTTCCTGCAGCCAGCTGCTCCCCCTTCTTAGAATCTTTCCTCCCTTTAAATCGTACTGAGGTCAGTCCTGTTGAAGCGATACGCTACCACCTGTGCATGTTACCGTTGCCTGAGTTACTTCAACGACGATTTCCTCGAGTTTTCAAATAAATCTCGCCGAGTGACGAGGCATTTGGCTACCTTAAGAGAGTCATAGTTACTGCTGCCAGCTTCTCGACCTACTTTCTTTCTTTCCACTCATTAATTATTACTGTGGTCAGTCCTGCAGGAGCAATATGCCACTACATGTAAACCTAAACGTTGTCTGAGCTACCTTCACTAAGATATTCTCGAGTTTTCAATAACAATTTCACATGGTGACGAGGCATTTGGCTACCTTAAGAGAGTCATAGTACCCCTGCCTGCTGCTCCCACTTTTCTAAGCCCATTCTCTCTATCATTCTTGCTATGGCTGTCCTACAGAACCGATGTGCCACTATATGTCCACGTTAACGTCGTCACTGTTACTCCCACTACGAGTCTCTCGAGTTAGCTAATGTACCTCGCCGGTTGACGAGGCAATTGGCTACCTTAAGAGAGTCATAGTTACTGCAGCCAGCTGCTCCCCCTTCTTTGAATCTTTCCTCCCTTTAAATCGTACTGTGGTCAGTCCTGCAGAAGCGATACGCCACCACCTGTCCATGTTACCGTTGTCTGAGTTACTTCAACGACGATTTCCTCGAGTTTTCAAATAAATCTCGCCGAGTGACGAGGCATTTGGCTACCGTAAGAGAGTCATATTTACTGCTGCCAGCTGCTCGACCTACTTTCTTTCTTTCCACTCATTAATTATTACTGTGGTCAGTTCTGCAGGAGCAATATGCCACTACATGTAAACCTTAACGTTGTCTGAGCTACCTTATCGATGATATCCTCGAGTTTTCAAAAACAATTTCACATGGTGACGAGGCATTTGGCTACCTTAAGAGATTCAGAGTACTCCTGCCTGCTGCTCCCACTTTTCTAAGCCCATTCTATCGTTCTTGCTATGGCCTGTCCTACGGACCCAATGTGCCACTATATGTCCACGTTAACGTCGTCACTGTTACTCCCACTACGAGTCTCTCGAGGTAGCAAATGTACCTCGCCGGGTGACGAGGCATTTGGCTACCTTCAGAGAGTCATAGTTACTGCAGCCAGCTGCTCCCCCTTCCTTGAATCTTTCCTGTCTTTAATTCGTACTGTGGTCAGTCCTGCAGAAGCGATATGCCACCACCTGTCCATGTTACCGTTGTCTGAGTTACTTCAACGACGATTTCCTCGAGTTTTCAAATAAATCTCGCCGAGTGACGAGGCATTTGGCTACCTTAAGAGAGTCATAGTTACTGCTGCCAGCTGCTCGACCTACTTTCTTTCTTTCCACTCATTAATTATTACTGTGGTCAGTCCTGCAGGAGCAATATGCCACTACATGTAAACCTAAACGTTGTCTGAGCTACCTTCACTAAGATATTCTCGAGTTTTCAAAAACAATTTCACATGGTGACGAGGCATTTGGCTACCTTAAGAGATTCAGAGTACTCCTGCCTGCTGCTCCCACTTTTCTAAGCCCATTCTATCGTTCTTGCTATGGCCTGTCCTACGGACCCAATGTGCCACTATATGTCCACGTTAACGTCGTCACTGTTACTCCCACTACGAGTCTCTCGAGGTAGCAAATGTACCCCGCCGGGTGACGAGGCATTTGGCTACCTTAAGAGAGTCATAGTTCCTGCAGCCAGCTGCTCCCCCTTCTTAGAATCTTTCCTCCCTTTAAATCGTACTGAGGTCAGTCCTGTTGAAGCGATACGCCACCACCTGTGCATGTTACCGTTGTCTGAGTTACTTCAACGACGATTTCCTCGAGTTTTCAAATAAATCTCGCCGAGTGACGAGGCATTTGGCTACCTTAAGAGAGTCATAGTTACTGCTGCCAGCTTCTCGACCTACTTTCTTTCTTTCCACTCATTAATTATTACTGTGGTCAGTCCTGCAGGAGCAATATGCCACTACATGTAAACCTAAACGTTGTCTGAGCTACCTTCACTAAGATATTCTCGAGTTTTCAAAAACAATTTCACATGGTGACGAGGCATTTGGCTACCTTAAGAGAGTCATAGTACCCCTGCCGGCTGCTCCCACTTTTCTAAGCCCATTCTCTCTATCATTCTTGCTATGGCTGTCCTACAGAACCGATGTGCCACTATATGTCCACGTTAACGTCGTCACTGTTACTCCCACTACGAGTCTCTCGAGTTAGCTAATGTACCTCGCCGGTTGACGAGGCAATTGGCTACCTTAAGAGAGTCATAGTTACTGCAGCCAGCTGCTCCCCCTTCTTTGAATCTTTCCTCCCTTTAAATCGTACTGTGGTCAGTCCTGCAGAAGCGATACGCCACCACCTGTCCATGTTACCGTTGTCTGAGTTACTTCAACGACGATTTCCTCGAGTTTTCAAATAAATCTCGCCGAGTGACGAGGCATTTGGCTACCGTAAGAGAGTCATATTTACTGCTGCCAGCTGCTCGACCTACTTTCTTTCTTTCCACTCATTAATTATTACTGTGGTCAGTTCTGCAGGAGCAATATGCCACTACATGTAAACCTTAACGTTGTCTGAGCTACCTTATCGATGATATCCTCGAGTTTTCAAAAACAATTTCACATGGTGACGAGGCATTTGGTTACCTTAAGAGATTCAGAGTACTCCTGCCTGCTGCTCCCACTTTTCTAAGCCCATTCTATCGTTCTTGCTATGGCCTGTCCTACGGAACCAATGTGCCACTATATGTCCACGTTAACGTCGTCACTGTTACTCCCACTACGAGTCTCTCGAGGTAGCAAATGTACCTCGCCGGGTGACGAGGCATTTGGCTACCTTCAGAGAGTCATAGTTACTGCAGCCAGCTGCTCCCCCTTCCTTGAATCTTTCCTGTCTTTAATTCGTACTGTGGTCAGTCCTGCAGAAGCGATATGCCACCACCTGTCCATGTTACCGTTGTCTGAGTTACTTCAACGACGATTTCCTCGAGTTTTCAAATAAATCTCGCCGAGTGACGAGGCATTTGGCTACCTTAAGAGAGTCATAGTTACTGCTGCCAGCTGCTCGACCTACTTTCTTTCTTTCCACTCATTAATTATTACTGTGGTCAGTCCTGCAGGAGCAATATGCCACTACATGTAAACCTAAACGTTGTCTGAGCTACCTTCACTAAGATATTCTCGAGTTTTCAAAAACAATTTCACATGGTGACGAGGCATTTGGCTACCTTATGAGAGTCATTGTACTCCTGCTGGCTGCTCCCACTTTTCTAAGCCCTTTCTCTCTATCATTCTTGCTATGGCTGTCCTACAGAACCGATATGCCACTATATGTCCAGGTTAACGTCGTCACTGTTACTCCCACTACGAGTCTCTCGAGTTAGCAAATGTACCCCGCCGGGTGACGAGGCATTTGGCTACCTTAAGAGAGTCATAGTTCCTGCAGCCAGCTGCTCCCCCTTCTTAGAATCTTTCCTCCCTTTAAATCGTACTGAGGTCAGTCCTGTTGAAGCGATACGCCACCACCTGTGCATGTTACCGTTGCCTGAGTTACTTCAACGACGATTTCCTCGAGTTTTCAAATAAATCTCGCCGAGTGACGAGGCATTTGGCTACCTTAAGAGAGTCATAGTTACTGCTGCCAGCTTCTCGACCTACTTTCTTTCTTTCCACTCATTAATTATTACTGTGGTCAGTCCTGCAGGAGCAATATGCCACTACATGTAAACCTAAACGTTGTCTGAGCTACCTTCACTAAGATATTCTCGAGTTTTCAATAACAATTTCACATGGTGACGAGGCATTTGGCTACCTTAAGAGAGTCATAGTACCCCTGCCTGCTGCTCCCACTTTTCTAAGCCCATTCTCTCTATCATTCTTGCTATGGCTGTCCTACAGAACCGATGTGCCACTATATGTCCACGTTAACGTCGTCACTGTTACTCCCACTACGAGTCTCTCGAGTTAGCTAATGTACCTCGCCGGTTGACGAGGCAATTGGCTACCTTAAGAGAGTCATAGTTACTGCAGCCAGCTGCTCCCCCTTCTTTGAATCTTTCCTCCCTTTAAATCGTACTGTGGTCAGTCCTGCAGAAGCGATACGCCACCACCTGTCCATGTTACCGTTGTCTGAGTTACTTCAACGACGATTTCCTCGAGTTTTCAAATAAATCTCGCCGAGTGACGAGGCATTTGGCTACCGTAAGAGAGTCATATTTACTGCTGCCAGCTGCTCGACCTACTTTCTTTCTTTCCACTCATTAATTATTACTGTGGTCAGTTCTGCAGGAGCAATATGCCACTACATGTAAACCTTAACGTTGTCTGAGCTACCTTATCGATGATATCCTCGAGTTTTCAAAAACAATTTCACATGGTGACGAGGCATTTGGCTACCTTAAGAGATTCAGAGTACTCCTGCCTGCTGCTCCCACTTTTCTAAGCCCATTCTATCGTTCTTGCTATGGCCTGTCCTACGGACCCAATGTGCCACTATATGTCCACGTTAACGTCGTCACTGTTACTCCCACTACGAGTCTCTCGAGGTAGCAAATGTACCTCGCCGGGTGACGAGGCATTTGGCTACCTTCAGAGAGTCATAGTTACTGCAGCCAGCTGCTCCCCCTTCCTTGAATCTTTCCTGTCTTTAATTCGTACTGTGGTCAGTCCTGCAGAAGCGATATGCCACCACCTGTCCATGTTACCGTTGTCTGAGTTACTTCAACGACGATTTCCTCGAGTTTTCAAATAAATCTCGCCGAGTGACGAGGCATTTGGCTACCTTAAGAGAGTCATAGTTACTGCTGCCAGCTGCTCGACCTACTTTCTTTCTTTCCACTCATTAATTATTACTGTGGTCAGTCCTGCAGGAGCAATATGCCACTACATGTAAACCTAAACGTTGTCTGAGCTACCTTCACTAAGATATTCTCGAGTTTTCAAAAACAATTTCACATGGTGACGAGGCATTTGGCTACCTTAAGAGATTCAGAGTACTCCTGCCTGCTGCTCCCACTTTTCTAAGCCCATTCTATCGTTCTTGCTATGGCCTGTCCTACGGACCCAATGTGCCACTATATGTCCACGTTAACGTCGTCACTGTTACTCCCACTACGAGTCTCTCGAGGTAGCAAATGTACCCCGCCGGGTGACGAGGCATTTGGCTACCTTAAGAGAGTCATAGTTCCTGCAGCCAGCTGCTCCCCCTTCTTAGAATCTTTCCTCCCTTTAAATCGTACTGAGGTCAGTCCTGTTGAAGCGATACGCCACCACCTGTGCATGTTACCGTTGTCTGAGTTACTTCAACGACGATTTCCTCGAGTTTTCAAATAAATCTCGCCGAGTGACGAGGCATTTGGCTACCTTAAGAGAGTCATAGTTACTGCTGCCAGCTTCTCGACCTACTTTCTTTCTTTCCACTCATTAATTATTACTGTGGTCAGTCCTGCAGGAGCAATATGCCACTACATGTAAACCTAAACGTTGTCTGAGCTACCTTCACTAAGATATTCTCGAGTTTTCAAAAACAATTTCACATGGTGACGAGGCATTTGGCTACCTTAAGAGAGTCATAGTACCCCTGCCGGCTGCTCCCACTTTTCTAAGCCCATTCTCTCTATCATTCTTGCTATGGCTGTCCTACAGAACCGATGTGCCACTATATGTCCACGTTAACGTCGTCACTGTTACTCCCACTACGAGTCTCTCGAGTTAGCTAATGTACCTCGCCGGTTGACGAGGCAATTGGCTACCTTAAGAGAGTCATAGTTACTGCAGCCAGCTGCTCCCCCTTCTTTGAATCTTTCCTCCCTTTAAATCGTACTGTGGTCAGTCCTGCAGAAGCGATACGCCACCACCTGTCCATGTTACCGTTGTCTGAGTTACTTCAACGACGATTTCCTCGAGTTTTCAAATAAATCTCGCCGAGTGACGAGGCATTTGGCTACCGTAAGAGAGTCATATTTACTGCTGCCAGCTGCTCGACCTACTTTCTTTCTTTCCACTCATTAATTATTACTGTGGTCAGTTCTGCAGGAGCAATATGCCACTACATGTAAACCTTAACGTTGTCTGAGCTACCTTATCGATGATATCCTCGAGTTTTCAAAAACAATTTCACATGGTGACGAGGCATTTGGTTACCTTAAGAGATTCAGAGTACTCCTGCCTGCTGCTCCCACTTTTCTAAGCCCATTCTATCGTTCTTGCTATGGCCTGTCCTACGGAACCAATGTGCCACTATATGTCCACGTTAACGTCGTCACTGTTACTCCCACTACGAGTCTCTCGAGGTAGCAAATGTACCTCGCCGGGTGACGAGGCATTTGGCTACCTTCAGAGAGTCATAGTTACTGCAGCCAGCTGCTCCCCCTTCCTTGAATCTTTCCTGTCTTTAATTCGTACTGTGGTCAGTCCTGCAGAAGCGATATGCCACCACCTGTCCATGTTACCGTTGTCTGAGTTACTTCAACGACGATTTCCTCGAGTTTTCAAATAAATCTCGCCGAGTGACGAGGCATTTGGCTACCTTAAGAGAGTCATAGTTACTGCTGCCAGCTGCTCGACCTACTTTCTTTCTTTCCACTCATTAATTATTACTGTGGTCAGTCCTGCAGGAGCAATATGCCACTACATGTAAACCTAAACGTTGTCTGAGCTACCTTCACTAAGATATTCTCGAGTTTTCAAAAACAATTTCACATGGTGACGAGGCATTTGGCTACCTTATGAGAGTCATTGTACTCCTGCTGGCTGCTCCCACTTTTCTAAGCCCTTTCTCTCTATCATTCTTGCTATGGCTGTCCTACAGAACCGATATGCCACTATATGTCCAGGTTAACGTCGTCACTGTTACTCCCACTACGAGTCTCTCGAGTTAGCAAATGTACCCCGCCGGGTGACGAGGCATTTGGCTACCTTAAGAGAGTCATAGTTCCTGCAGCCAGCTGCTCCCCCTTCTTAGAATCTTTCCTCCCTTTAAATCGTACTGAGGTCAGTCCTGTTGAAGCGATACGCCACCACCTGTGCATGTTACCGTTGCCTGAGTTACTTCAACGACGATTTCCTCGAGTTTTCAAATAAATCTCGCCGAGTGACGAGGCATTTGGCTACCTTAAGAGAGTCATAGTTACTGCTGCCAGCTTCTCGACCTACTTTCTTTCTTTCCACTCATTAATTATTACTGTGGTCAGTCCTGCAGGAGCAATATGCCACTACATGTAAACCTAAACGTTGTCTGAGCTACCTTCACTAAGATATTCTCGAGTTTTCAATAACAATTTCACATGGTGACGAGGCATTTGGCTACCTTAAGAGAGTCATAGTACCCCTGCCTGCTGCTCCCACTTTTCTAAGCCCATTCTCTCTATCATTCTTGCTATGGCTGTCCTACAGAACCGATGTGCCACTATATGTCCACGTTAACGTCGTCACTGTTACTCCCACTACGAGTCTCTCGAGTTAGCTAATGTACCTCGCCGGTTGTCGAGGCAATTGGCTACCTTAAGAGAGTCATAGTTACTGCAGCCAGCTGCTCCCCCTTCTTTGAATCTTTCCTCCCTTTAAATCGTACTGTGGTCAGTCCTGCAGAAGCGATACGCCACCACCTGTCCATGTTACCGTTGTCTGAGTTACTTCAACGACGATTTCCTCGAGTTTTCAAATAAATCTCGCCGAGTGACGAGGCATTTGGCTACCGTAAGAGAGTCATATTTACTGCTGCCAGCTGCTCGACCTACTTTCTTTCTTTCCACTCATTAATTATTACTGTGGTCAGTTCTGCAGGAGCAATATGCCACTACATGTAAACCTTAACGTTGTCTGAGCTACCTTATCGATGATATCCTCGAGTTTTCAAAAACAATTTCACATGGTGACGAGGCATTTGGTTACCTTAAGAGATTCAGAGTACTCCTGCCTGCTGCTCCCACTTTTCTAAGCCCATTCTATCGTTCTTGCTATGGCCTGTCCTACGGAACCAATGTGCCACTATATGTCCACGTTAACGTCGTCACTGTTACTCCCACTACGAGTCTCTCGAGGTAGCAAATGTACCTCGCCGGGTGACGAGGCATTTGGCTACCTTCAGAGAGTCATAGTTACTGCAGCCAGCTGCTCCCCCTTCCTTGAATCTTTCCTGTCTTTAATTCGTACTGTGGTCAGTCCTGCAGAAGCGATATGCCACCACCTGTCCATGTTACCGTTGTCTGAGTTACTTCAACGACGATTTCCTCGAGTTTTCAAATAAATCTCGCCGAGTGACGAGGCATTTGGCTACCTTAAGAGAGTCATAGTTACTGCTGCCAGCTGCTCGACCTACTTTCTTTCTTTCCACTCATTAATTATTACTGTGGTCAGTCCTGCAGGAGCAATATGCCACTACATGTAAACCTAAACGTTGTCTGAGCTACCTTCACTAAGATATTCTCGAGTTTTCAAAAACAATTTCACATGGTGACGAGGCATTTGGCTACCTTATGAGAGTCATTGTACTCCTGCTGGCTGCTCCCACTTTTCTAAGCCCTTTCTCTCTATCATTCTTGCTATGGCTGTCCTACAGAACCGATATGCCACTATATGTCCAGGTTAACGTCGTCACTGTTACTCCCACTACGAGTCTCTCGAGTTAGCAAATGTACCCCGCCGGGTGACGAGGCATTTGGCTACCTTAAGAGAGTCATAGTTCCTGCAGCCAGCTGCTCCCCCTTCTTAGAATCTTTCCTCCCTTTAAATCGTACTGAGGTCAGTCCTGTTGAAGCGATACGCCACCACCTGTGCATGTTACCGTTGCCTGAGTTACTTCAACGACGATTTCCTCGAGTTTTCAAATAAATCTCGCCGAGTGACGAGGCATTTGGCTACCTTAAGAGAGTCATAGTTACTGCTGCCAGCTTCTCGACCTACTTTCTTTCTTTCCACTCATTAATTATTACTGTGGTCAGTCCTGCAGGAGCAATATGCCACTACATGTAAACCTAAACGTTGTCTGAGCTACCTTCACTAAGATATTCTCGAGTTTTCAATAACAATTTCACATGGTGACGAGGCATTTGGCTACCTTAAGAGAGTCATAGTACCCCTGCCTGCTGCTCCCACTTTTCTAAGCCCATTCTCTCTATCATTCTTGCTATGGCTGTCCTACAGAACCGATGTGCCACTATATGTCCACGTTAACGTCGTCACTGTTACTCCCACTACGAGTCTCTCGAGTTAGCTAATGTACCTCGCCGGTTGTCGAGGCAATTGGCTACCTTAAGAGAGTCATAGTTACTGCAGCCAGCTGCTCCCCCTTCTTTGAATCTTTCCTCCCTTTAAATCGTACTGTGGTCAGTCCTGCAGAAGCGATACGCCACCACCTGTCCATGTTACCGTTGTCTGAGTTACTTCAACGACGATTTCCTCGAGTTTTCAAATAAATCTCGCCGAGTGACGAGGCATTTGGCTACCGTAAGAGAGTCATATTTACTGCTGCCAGCTGCTCGACCTACTTTCTTTCTTTCCACTCATTAATTATTACTGTGGTCAGTTCTGCAGGAGCAATATGCCACTACATGTAAACCTTAACGTTGTCTGAGCTACCTTATCGATGATATCCTCGAGTTTTCAAAAACAATTTCACATGGTGACGAGGCATTTGGCTACCTTAAGAGATTCAGAGTACTCCTGCCTGCTGCTCCCACTTTTCTAAGCCCATTCTATCGTTCTTGCTATGGCCTGTCCTACGGACCCAATGTGCCACTATATGTCCACGTTAACGTCGTCACTGTTACTCCCACTACGAGTCTCTCGAGGTAGCAAATGTACCTCGCCGGGTGACGAGGCATTTGGCTACCTTCAGAGAGTCATAGTTACTGCAGCCAGCTGCTCCCCCTTCCTTGAATCTTTCCTGTCTTTAATTCGTACTGTGGTCAGTCCTGCAGAAGCGATATGCCACCACCTGTCCATGTTACCGTTGTCTGAGTTACTTCAACGACGATTTCCTCGAGTTTTCAAATAAATCTCGCCGAGTGACGAGGCATTTGGCTACCTTAAGAGAGTCATAGTTACTGCTGCCAGCTGCTCGACCTACTTTCTTTCTTTCCACTCATTAATTATTACTGTGGTCAGTCCTGCAGGAGCAATATGCCACTACATGTAAACCTAAACGTTGTCTGAGCTACCTTCACTAAGATATTCTCGAGTTTTCAAAAACAATTTCACATGGTGACGAGGCATTTGGCTACCTTAAGAGAGTCATTGTACTCCTGCTGGCTGCTCCCACTTTTCTAAGCCCTTTCTCTCTATCATTCTTGCTATGGCTGTCCTACAGAACCGATGTGCCACTATATGTCCAGGTTAACGTCGTCACTGTTACTCCCACTACGAGTCTCTCGAGTTAGCAAATGTACCCCGCCGGGTGACGAGGCATTTGGCTACCTTAAGAGAGTCATAGTTCCTGCAGCCAGCTGCTCCCCCTTCTTAGAATCTTTCCTCCCTTTAAATCGTACTGAGGTCAGTCCTGTTGAAGCGATACGCCACCACCTGTGCATGTTACCGTTGTCTGAGTTACTTCAACGACGATTTCCTCGAGTTTTCAAATAAATCTCGCCGAGTGACGAGGCATTTGGCTACCTTAAGAGAGTCATAGTTACTGCTGCCAGCTTCTCGACCTACTTTCTTTCTTTCCACTCATTAATTATTACTGTGGTCAGTCCTGCAGGAGCAATATGCCACTACATGTAAACCTAAACGTTGTCTGAGCTACCTTCACTAAGATATTCTCGAGTTTTCAAAAACAATTTCACATGGTGACGAGGCATTTGGCTACCTTAAGAGAGTCATAGTACCCCTGCCTGCTGCTCCCACTTTTCTAAGCCCATTCTCTCTATCATTCTTGCTATGGCTGTCCTACAGAACCGATGTGCCACTATATGTCCACGTTAACGTCGTCACTGTTACTCCCACTACGAGTCTCTCGAGTTAGCTAATGTACCTCGCCGGTTGACGAGGCAATTGGCTACCTTAAGAGAGTCATAGTTACTGCAGCCAGCTGCTCCCCCTTCTTTGAATCTTTCCTCCCTTTAAATCGTACTGTGGTCAGTCCTGCAGAAGCGATACGCCACCACCTGTCCATGTTACCGTTGTCTGAGTTACTTCAACGACGATTTCCTCGAGTTTTCAAATAAATCTCGCCGAGTGACGAGGCATTTGGCTACCGTAAGAGAGTCATATTTACTGCTGCCAGCTGCTCGACCTACTTTCTTTCTTTCCACTCATTAATTATTACTGTGGTCAGTTCTGCAGGAGCAATATGCCACTACATGTAAACCTTAACGTTGTCTGAGCTACCTTATCGATGATATCCTCGAGTTTTCAAAAACAATTTCACATGGTGACGAGGCATTTGGCTACCTTAAGAGATTCAGAGTACTCCTGCCTGCTGCTCCCACTTTTCTAAGCCCATTCTATCGTTCTTGCTATGGCCTGTCCTACGGAACCAATGTGCCACTATATGTCCACGTTAACGTCGTCACTGTTACTCCCACTACGAGTCTCTCGAGGTAGCAAATGTACCTCGCCGGGTGACGAGGCATTTGGCTACCTTCAGAGAGTCATAGTTACTGCAGCCAGCTGCTCCCCCTTCCTTGAATCTTTCCTGTCTTTAATTCGTACTGTGGTCAGTCCTGCAGAAGCGATATGCCACCACCTGTCCATGTTACCGTTGTCTGAGTTACTTCAACGACGATTTCCTCGAGTTTTCAAATAAATCTCGCCGAGTGACGAGGCATTTGGCTACCTTAAGAGAGTCATAGTTACTGCTGCCAGCTGCTCGACCTACTTTCTTTCTTTCCACTCATTAATTATTACTGTGGTCAGTCCTGCAGGAGCAATATGCCACTACATGTAAACCTAAACGTTGTCTGAGCTACCTTCACTAAGATATTCTCGAGTTTTCAAAAACAATTTCACATGGTGACGAGGCATTTGGCTACCTTAAGAGAGTCATTGTACTCCTGCTGGCTGCTCCCACTTTTCTAAGCCCTTTCTCTCTATCATTCTTGCTATGGCTGTCCTACACAACCGATGTGCCACTATATGTCCAGGTTAACGTCGTCACTGTTACTCCCACTACGAGTCTCTCGAGTTAGCAAATGTACCCCGCCGGGTGACGAGGCATTTGGCTACCTTAAGAGAGTCATAGTTCCTGCAGCCAGCTGCTCCCCCTTCTTAGAATCTTTCCTCCCTTTAAATCGTACTGAGGTCAGTCATGTTGAAGCGATACGCCACCACCTGTGCATGTTACCGTTGTCTGAGTTACTTCAACGACGATTTCCTCGAGTTTTCAAATAAATCTCGCCGAGTGACGAGGCATTTGGCTACCTTAAGAGAGTCATAGTTACTGCTGCCAGCTTCTCGACCTACTTTCTTTCTTTCCACTCATTAATTATTACTGTGGTCAGTCCTGCAGGAGCAATATGCCACTACATGTAAACCTAAACGTTGTCTGAGCTACCTTCACTAAGATATTCTCGAGTTTTCAAAAACAATTTCACATGGTGACGAGGCATTTGGCTACCTTAAGAGAGTCATAGTACCCCTGCCTGCTGCTCCTACTTTTCTAAGCCCATTCTCTCTATCATTCTTGCTATGGCTGTCCTACAGAACCGATGTGCCACTATATGTCCACGTTAACGTCGTCACTGTTACTCCCACTACGAGTCTCTCGAGTTAGCTAATGTACCTCGCCGGGTGACGAGGCAATTGGCTACCTTAAGAGAGTCATAGTTACTGCAGCCAGCTGCTCCCCCTTCCTTGAATCTTTCCTGTCTTTAATTCGTACTGTGGTCAGTCCTGCAGAAGCGATACGCCACCACCTGTCCATGTTACCGTTGTCTGAGTTACTTCAACGACGATTTCCTCGAGTTTTCAAATAAATCTCGCCGAGTGACGAGGCATTTGGCTACCTTAAGAGAGTCATAGTTACTGCTGCCAGCTGCTCGACCTACTTTCTTTCTTTCCACTCATTAATTATTACTGTGGTCAGTCCTGCAGGAGCAATATGCCACTACATGTAAACCTAAACGTTGTCTGAGCTACCTTAACTAAGATATTCTCGAGTTTTCAAAAACAATTTCACATGGTGACGAGGCATTTGGCTACCTTAAGAGAGTCATAGTACCCCTGCCTGCTGCTCCCACTTTTCTAAGCCCATTCTCTCTATCATTCTTGCTATGGCTGTCCTACAGAACCGATGTGCCACTATATGTCCACGTTAACGTCGTCACTGTTACTCCCACTACGAGTCTCTCGAGTTAGCTAATGTACCTCGCCGGTTGACGAGGCAATTGGCTACCTTAAGAGAGTCATAGTTACTGCAGCCAGCTGCTCCCCCTTCTTTGAATCTTTCCTCCCTTTAAATCGTACTGTGGTCAGTCCTGCAGAAGCGATACGCCACCACCTGTCCATGTTACCGTTGTCTGAGTTACTTCAACGACGATTTCCTCGAGTTTTCAAATAAATCTCGCCGAGTGACGAGGCATTTGGCTACCGTAAGAGAGTCATATTTACTGCTGCCAGCTGCTCGACCTACTTTCTTTCTTTCCACTCATTAATTATTACTGTGGTCAGTTCTGCAGGAGCAATATGCCACTACATGTAAACCTTAACGTTGTCTGAGCTACCTTATCGATGATATCCTCGAGTTTTCAAAAACAATTTCACATGGTGACGAGGCATTTGGCTACCTTAAGAGATTCAGAGTACTCCTGCCTGCTGCTCCCACTTTTCTAAGCCCATTCTATCGTTCTTGCTATGGCCTGTCCTACGGAACCAATGTGCCACTATATGTCCACGTTAACGTCGTCACTGTTACTCCCACTACGAGTCTCTCGAGGTAGCAAATGTACCTCGCCGGGTGACGAGGCATTTGGCTACCTTCAGAGAGTCATAGTTACTGCAGCCAGCTGCTCCCCCTTCCTTGAATCTTTCCTGTCTTTAATTCGTACTGTGGTCAGTCCTGCAGAAGCGATATGCCACCACCTGTCCATGTTACCGTTGTCTGAGTTACTTCAACGACGATTTCCTCGAGTTTTCAAATAAATCTCGCCGAGTGACGAGGCATTTGGCTACCTTAAGAGAGTCATAGTTACTGCTGCCAGCTGCTCGACCTACTTTCTTTCTTTCCACTCATTAATTATTACTGTGGTCAGTCCTGCAGGAGCAATATGCCACTACATGTAAACCTAAACGTTGTCTGAGCTACCTTCACTAAGATATTCTCGAGTTTTCAAAAACAATTTCACATGGTGACGAGGCATTTGGCTACCTTAAGAGAGTCATTGTACTCCTGCTGGCTGCTCCCACTTTTCTAAGCCCTTTCTCTCTATCATTCTTGCTATGGTTGTCCTACAGAACCGATGTGCCACTATATGTCCAGGTTAACGTCGTCACTGTTACTCCCACTACGAGTCTCTCGAGTTAGCAAATGTACCCCGCCGGGTGACGAGGCATTTGGCTACCTTAAGAGAGTCATAGTTCCTGCAGCCAGCTGCTCCCCCTTCTTAGAATCTTTCCTCCCTTTAAATCGTACTGAGGTCAGTCCTGTTGAAGCGATACGCCACCACCTGTGCATGTTACCGTTGTCTGAGTTACTTCAACGACGATTTCCTCGAGTTTTCAAATAAATCTCGCCGAGTGACGAGGCATTTGGCTACCTTAAGAGAGTCATAGTTACTGCTGCCAGCTTCTCGACCTACTTTCTTTCTTTCCACTCATTAATTATTACTGTGGTCAGTCCTGCAGGAGCAATATGCCACTACATGTAAACCTAAACGTTGTCTGAGCTACCTTCACTAAGATATTCTCGAGTTTTCAAAAACAATTTCACATGGTGACGAGGCATTTGGCTACCTTAAGAGAGTCATAGTACCCCTGCCTGCTGCTCCCACTTTTCTAAGCCCATTCTCTCTATCATTCTTGCTATGGCTGTCCTACAGAACCGATGTGCCACTATATGTCCACGTTAACGTCGTCACTGTTACTCCCACTACGAGTCTCTCGAGTTAGCTAATGTACCTCGCCGGTTGACGAGGCAATTGGCTACCTTAAGAGAGTCATAGTTACTGCAGCCAGCTGCTCCCCCTTCTTTGAATCTTTCCTCCCTTTAAATCGTACTGTGGTCAGTCCTGCAGAAGCGATACGCCACCACCTGTCCATGTTACCGTTGTCTGAGTTACTTCAACGACGATTTCCTCGAGTTTTCAAATAAATCTCGCCGAGTGACGAGGCATTTGGCTACCGTAAGAGAGTCATATTTACTGCTGCCAGCTGCTCGACCTACTTTCTTTCTTTCCACTCATTAGATATTACTGTGGTCAGTTCTGCACGAGCAATATGCCACTACATGTAAACCTTAACGTTGTCTGAGCTACCTTATCGATGATATCCTCGAGTTTTCAAAAACAATTTCACATGGTGACGAGGCATTTGGCTACCTTAAGAGATTCAGAGTACTCCTGCCTGCTGCTCCCACTTTTCTAAGCCCATTCTATCGTTCTTGCTATGGCCTGTCCTACGGAACCAATGTGCCACTATATGTCCACGTTAACGTCGTCACTGTTACTCCCACTACGAGTCTCTCGAGGTAGCAAATGTACCTCGCCGGGTGACGAGGCATTTGGCTACCTTAAGAGAGTCATAGTTACTGCTGCCAGCTTCTCGACCTACTTTCTTTCTTTCCACTCATTAATTATTACTGTGGTCAGTCCTGCAGGAGCAATATGCCACTACATGTAAACCTAAACGTTGTCTGAGCTACCTTCACTAAGATATTCTCGAGTTTTCAAAAACAATTTCACATGGTGACGAGGCATTTGGCTACCTTAAGAGAGTCATAGTACCCCTGCCTGCTGCTCCCACTTTTCTAAGCCCATTCTCTCTATCATTCTTGCTATGGCTGTCCTACAGAACCGATGTGCCACTATATGTCCACGTTAACGTCGTCACTGTTACTCCCACTACGAGTCTCTCGAGTTAGCTAATGTACCTCGCCGGTTGACGAGGCAATTGGCTACCTTAAGAGAGTCATAGTTACTGCAGCCAGCTGCTCCCCCTTCCTTGAATCTTTCCTGTCTTTAATTCGTACTGTGGTCAGTCCTGCAGAAGCGATACGCCACCACCTGTCCATGTTACCGTTGTCTGAGTTACTTCAACGACGATTTCCTCGAGTTTTCAAATAAATCTCGCCGAGTGACGAGGCATTTGGCTACCTTAAGAGAGTCATAGTTACTGCTGCCAGCTGCTCGACCTACTTTCTTTCTTTCCACTCATTAATTATTACTGTGGTCAGTCCTGCAGGAGCAATATGCCACTACATGTAAACCTAAACGTTGTCTGAGCTACCTTAACTAAGATATTCTCGAGTTTTCAAAAACAATTTCACATGGTGACGAGGCATTTGGCTACCTTAAGAGAGTCATAGTACCCCTGCCTGCTGCTCCCACTTTTCTAAGCCCATTCTCTCTATCATTCTTGCTATGGCTGTCCTACAGAACCGATGTGCCACTATATGTCCACGTTAACGTCGTCACTGTTACTCCCACTACGAGTCTCTCGAGTTAGCTAATGTACCTCGCCGGTTGACGAGGCAATTGGCTACCTTAAGAGAGTCATAGTTACTGCAGCCAGCTGCTCCCCCTTCTTTGAATCTTTCCTCCCTTTAAATCGTACTGTGGTCAGTCCTGCAGAAGCGATACGCCACCACCTGTCCATGTTACCGTTGTCTGAGTTACTTCAACGACGATTTCCTCGAGTTTTCAAATAAATCTCGCCGAGTGACGAGGCATTTGGCTACCGTAAGAGAGTCATATTTACTGCTGCCAGCTGCTCCACCTACTTTCTTTCTTTCCACTCATTAATTATTACTGTGGTCAGTTCTGCAGGAGCAATATGCCATTACATGTAAACCTTAACGTTGTCTGAGCTACCTTATCGATGATATCCTCGAGTTTTCAAAAACAATTTCACATGGTGACGAGGCATTTGGCTACCTTAAGAGATTCAGAGTACTCCTGCCTGCTGCTCCCACTTTTCTAAGCCCATTCTATCGTTCTTGCTATGGCCTGTCCTACGGAACCAATGTGCCACTATATGTCCACGTTAACGTCGTCACTGTTACTCCCACTACGAGTCTCTCGAGGTAGCAAATGTACCTCGCCGGTTGACGAGGCATTTGGCTACCTTCAGAGAGTCATAGTTACTGCAGCCAGCTGCTCCCCCTTCCTTGAATCTTTCCTGTCTTTAATTCGTACTGTGGTCAGTCCTGCAGAAGCGATATGCCACCACCTGTCCATGTTACCGTTGTCTGAGTTACTTCAACGACGATTTCCTCGAGTTTTCAAATAAATCTCGCCGAGTGACGAGGCATTTGGCTACCTTAAGAGAGTCATAGTTACTGCTGCCAGCTGCTCGACCTACTTTCTTTCTTTCCACTCATTAATTATTACTGTGGTCAGTCCTGCAGGAGCAATATGCCACTACATGTAAACCTAAACGTTGTCTGAGCTACCTTAACTAAGATATTCTCGAGTTTTCAAAAACAATTTCACATGGTGACGAGGCATTTGGCTACCTTAAGAGAGTCATAGTACCCCTGCCTGCTGCTCCCACTTTTCTAAGCCCATTCTCTCTATCATTCTTGCTATGGCTGTCCTACAGAACCGATGTGCCACTATATGTCCACGTTAACGTCGTCACTGTTACTCCCACTACGAGTCTCTCGAGGTAGCAAATGTACCTCGCCGGGTGACGAGGCATTTGGCTACCTTAAGAGAGTCATAGTTACTGCAGCCAGCTGCTCCCCCTTCCTTGAATCTTTCCTGTCTTTAATTCGTACTGTGGTCAGTCCTGCAGAAGCGATATGCCACCACCTGTCCATGTTACCGTTGTCTGAGTTACTTCAACGACGATTTCCTCGAGTTTTCAAATAAATCTCGCCGAGTGACGAGGCATTTGGCTACCTTAAGAGAGTCATAGTTACTGGTGGCAGCTGCTCGACCTACTTTCTTTCTTTCCACTCATTAATTATTACTGTGGTCAGTCCTGCAGGAGCAATATGCCACTACATGTAAACCTAAACGTTGTCTGAGCTACCTTAACTAAGATATTCTCGAGTTTTCAAAAACAATTTCACATGGTGACGAGGCATTTGGCTACCTTAAGAGAGTCATAGTACCCCTGCCTGCTGCTCCCACTTTTCTAAGCCCATTCTCTCTATCATTCTTGCTATGGCTGTCCTACAGAACCGATGTGCCACTATATGTCCACGTTAACGTCGTCACTGTTACTCCCACTACGAGTCTCTCGAGTTAGCTAATGTACCTCGCCGGTTGACGAGGCAATTGGCTACCTTAAGAGAGTCATAGTTACTGCAGCCAGCTGCTCCCCCTTCTTTGAATCTTTCCTCCCTTTAAATCGTACTGTGGTCAGTCCTGCAGAAGCGATACGCCACCACCTGTCCATGTTACCGTTGTCTGAGTTACTTCAACGACGATTTCCTCGAGTTTTCAAATAAATCTCGCCGAGTGACGAGGCATTTGGCTACCGTAAGAGAGTCATATTTACTGCTGCCAGCTGCTCCACCTACTTTCTTTCTTTCCACTCATTAATTATTACTGTGGTCAGTTCTGCAGGAGCAATATGCCATTACATGTAAACCTTAACGTTGTCTGAGCTACCTTATCGATGATATCCTCGAGTTTTCAAAAACAATTTCACATGGTGACGAGGCATTTGGCTACCTTAAGAGATTCAGAGTACTCCTGCCTGCTGCTCCCACTTTTCTAAGCCCATTCTATCGTTCTTGCTATGGCCTGTCCTACGGAACCAATGTGCCACTATATGTCCACGTTAACGTCGTCACTGTTACTCCCACTACGAGTCTCTCGAGGTAGCAAATGTACCTCGCCGGGTGACGAGGCATTTGGCTACCTTCAGAGAGTCATAGTTACTGCAGCCAGCTGCTCCCCCTTCCTTGAATCTTTCCTGTCTTTAATTCGTACTGTGGTCAGTCCTGCAGAAGCGATATGCCACCACCTGTCCATGTTACCGTTGTCTGAGTTACTTCAACGACGATTTCCTCGAGTTTTCAAATAAATCTCTCCGAGTGACAAGGCATTTGGCTACCTTAAGAGAGTCATAGTTACTGCTGCCAGCTGCTCGACCTACTTTCTTTCTTTCCACTCATTAATTATTACTGTGGTCAGTCCTGCAGGAGCAATATGCCACTACATGTAAACCTAAACGTTGTCTGAGCTACCTTAACTAAGATATTCTCGAGTTTTCAAAAACAATTTCACATGGTGACGAGGCATTTGGCTACCTTAAGAGATTCAGAGTACTCCTGCCTGCTGCTCCCACTTTTCTAAGCCCATTCTATCGTTCTTGCTATGGCCTGTCCTACGGAACCAATGTGCCACTATATGTCCACGTTAACGTCGTCACTGTTACACCCACTACGAGTCTCTCGAGGTAGCAAATGTACCTCGCCGGGTGACGAGGCATTTGGCTACCTTCAGAGAGTCATAGTTACTGCAGCCAGCTGCTCCCCCTTCCTTGAATCTTTCCTGTCTTTAATTCGTACTGTGGTCAGTCCTGCAGAAGCGATACGCCACCACCTGTCCATGTTACCGTTGTCTGAGTTACTTCAACGACGATTTCCTCGAGTTTTCAAATAAATCTCGCCGAGTGACGAGGCATTTGGCTACCGTAAGAGAGTCATATTTACTGCTGCCAGCTGCTCGACCTACTTTCTTTCTTTCCACTCATTAATTATTACTGTGGTCAGTTCTGCAGGAGCAATATGCCACTACATGTAAACCTTAACGTTGTCTGAGCTACCTTATCGATGATATCCTCGAGTTTTCAAAAACAATTTCACATGGTGACGAGGCATTTGGCTACCTTAAGAGATTCAGAGTACTCCTGCCTGCTGCTCCCACTTTTCTAAGCCCATTCTATCGTTCTTGCTATGGCCTGTCCTACGGAACCAATGTGCCACTATATGTCCACGTTAACGTCGTCACTGTTACTCCCACTACGAGTCTCTCGAGGTAGCAAATGTACCTCGCCGGGTGACGAGGCATTTGGCTACCTTCAGAGAGTCATAGTTACTGCAGCCAGCTGCTCCCCCTTCCTTGAATCTTTCCTGTCTTTAATTCGTACTGTGGTCAGTCCTGCAGAAGCGATATGCCACCACCTGTCCATGTTACCGTTGTCTGAGTTACTTCAACGACGATTTCCTCGAGTTTTCAAATAAATCTCGCCGAGTGACGAGGCATTTGGCTACCTTAAGAGAGTCATAGTTACTGCTGCCAGCTGCTCGACCTACTTTCTTTCTTTCCACTCATTAATTATTAGTGTGGTCAGTCCTGCAGGAGCAATATGCCACTACATGTAAACCTAAACGTTGTCTGAGCTACCTTCACTAAGATATTCTCGAGTTTTCAAAAACAATTTCACATGGTGACGAGGCATTTGGCTACCTTAAGAGAGTCATTGTACTCCTGCTGGCTGCTCCCACTTTTCTAAGCCCTTTCTCTCTATCATTCTTGCTATGGCTGTCCTACAGAACCGATGTGCCACTATATGTCCAGGTTAACGTCGTCACTGTTACTCCCACTACGAGTCTCTCGAGTTAGCAAATGTACCCCGCCGGGTGACGAGGCATTTGGGTACCTTAAGAGAGTCATAGTTCCTGCAGCCAGCTGCTCCCCCTTCTTAGAATCTTTCCTCCCTTTAAATCGTACTGAGGTCAGTCCTGTTGAAGCGATACGCCACCACCTGTGCATGTTACCTTTGTCTGAGTTACTTCAACGACGATTTCCTCGAGTTTTCAAATAAATCTCGCCGAGTGACGAGGCATTTGGCTACCTTAAGAGAGTCATAGTTACTGCTGCCAGCTTCTCGACCTACTTTCTTTCTTTCCACTCATTAATTATTACTGTGGTCAGTCCTGCAGGAGCAATATGCCACTACATGTAAACCTAAACGTTGTCTGAGCTACCTTCACTAAGATATTCTCGTGTTTTCAAAAACAATTTCACATGGTGACGAGGCATTTGGCTACCTTAAGAGAGTCATAGTACCCCTGCCTGCTGCTCCCACTTTTCTAAGCCCATTCTCTCTATCATTCTTGCTATGGCTGTCCTACAGAACCGATGTGCCACTATATGTCCACGTTAACGTCGTCACTGTTACTCCCACTACGAGCCTCTCGAGTTAGCTAATGTACCTCGCCGGGTGACGAGGCAATTGGCTACCTTAAGAGAGTCATAGTTACTGCAGCCAGCTGCTCCCCCTTCCTTGAATCTTTCCTGTCTTTAATTCGTACTGTGGTCAGTCCTGCAGAAGCGATACGCCACCACCTGTCCATGTTACCGTTGTCTGAGTTACTTCAACGACGATTTCCTCGAGTTTTCAAATAAATCTCGCCGAGTGACGAGGCATTTGGCTACCTTAAGAGAGTCATAGTTACTGCTGCCAGCTGCTCGACCTACTTTCTTTCTTTCCACTCATTAATTATTACTGTGGTCAGTCCTGCAGGAGCAATATGCCACTACATGTAAACCTAAACGTTGTCTGAGCTACCTTAACTAAGATATTCTCGAGTTTTCAAAAACAATTTCACATGGTGACGAGGCATTTGGCTACCTTAAGAGAGTCATAGTACCCCTGCCTGCTGCTCCCACTTTTCTAAGCCCATTCTCTCTATCATTCTTGCTATGGCTGTCCTACAGAACCGATGTGCCACTATATGTCCACGTTAACGTCGTCACTGTTACTCCCACTACGAGTCTCTCGAGTTAGCTAATGTACCTCGCCGGTTGACGAGGCAATTGGCTACCTTAAGAGAGTCATAGTTACTGCAGCCAGCTGCTCCCCCTTCTTTGAATCTTTCCTCCCTTTAAATCGTACTGTGGTCAGTCCTGCAGAAGCGATACGCCACCACCAGTCCATGTTACCGTTGTCTGAGTTACTTCAACGACGATTTCCTCGAGTTTTCAAATAAATTTCGCCGAGTGACGAGGCATTTGGCACCCTTGAGAGAGTCATAGTTACTGCTGCCAGCTGCTCGACCTACTTTCTTTCTTTCCACTCATTAATTATTACTGTGGTCAGTTCTGCAGGAGCAATATGCCACTACATGTAAACCTTAATGTTGTCTGAGCTACCTTATCGATGATGTCCTCGAGATTTCAAAAAAAATTTCACATGGTGACGAGGCTTTTGGCTGCCTTAAGAGAGTCATAGTACCCCTGCCTGCTGCTATCACTTTTCTAAGCCCATTCTCTCTATCATGCTTGCTATGGCTGTCCTACAGAACCGATGTGCCACTATATGTCCACGTTAACGTCGTCACTGTTACTCCCACTACGAGTCTCTCGAGTTAGCAAATGTACCTCGCCGGGTGACGAGGCATTTGGGTACCTTAAGAGAGTCATAGTTACTGCGGCCAGCTGCCCGACCTACTTTCTTTCTTTCCACTCTTTAATTATTACTGTGGTCAGTTCTGCAGGAGCAATAAGCCACGACATGTAAACCTTAACGTTGTCTGAGCTACCTTATCGATGATATCCTCGAGTTTTCAAAAACAATATCACATGGTGACGAGGCATTTGGCTACCTTAAGAGAGTCATAGTACTCCTGCCTGCCGCTCCCACTTTTCTAAGCCCATTCTCTCTATCATTCTTGCTATGGCCTGTCCTACGGAAACGATGTGCTACTATATGTATACGTTAACGTCGTCACTGTTACTCCCACTACGAGTCTCTCGAGTTAGCAAATGAACCTCGCCGGATGACGAGGCATTTGGCTACCTTAAGAGAGTCATAGTTACTGCAGCCAGCTGCTCCCCCTTCTTTGAATCTTTCCTGTCTTTAACTCGTACTGTGGTCAGTCCTGCAGAAGCGATACGCCACCACCTGTCCATGTTACCGTTGTCTGAGTTACCTCAACAACGATTTCCTCGAGTTTTCAAATAAATTTCGCCGAGTGACGAGGCATTTGGCTACCTTAAGAGAGTCATACTTACTGTTGCCAGCTGCTCGACCTACTTTCTTTCTTCCCACTCGTTAATTATTACTGTGGTCAGTCCTGCAGGAGCAATATGCCACTACATGTAAACCTTAACGTTGTCTGAGCTACCTTATCGAAGATATCCTCCAGTTTTCATCAAAAAATTTCACATGGTGACGAGGCATTTGGCTACCTTAAGAGAGTCATAGTACTCCTGCCTGCTGCTCCCACTTTTCTAAGCCAATTCTCTGTATCATTCTTGCTATGGCCTGTCCTACGGAACCGATGTGCCACTATATGTCCACGTTAACTTCGTCACTGATACTCCCACTACGAGTCTCTCGAGTTAGCAAATGTACCTCGCCGGATTACGAGGCATTTGGCTTCCTTAAGAGAGTCATAGTTACTGCTGCCAGCTGCTCGACCTACTTTCTTTCTTTCCACTCTTTAATTATTACTGTGGTCAGTCCTGCAGGAGCAATCTGCCACTACATGTAAACCTTAACGTTGTCTGAGCTACCTTAACGAAAATATCCTCGAGTTTTCAAAAAAAATTTTACATGGTGACGAGGCATTTGGCTACCTTAAGGAAGTCATAGTACCCCTGCCTGCTGCTCCCACTTTTCTAAGCCCTTTCTCTCTACCATTCTTGCTATGGCTCTCCTACAGAACCGATGTGCCACTATATGTCCACGTTAACGTCGTCTCTGTTACTCCCACTACGAGTCTCTCGAGTTAGCAAATGTACCTCGCCAGATGACGAGGCATTTGGCTACCTTATAAGCGTCATAGTTACTGCAGCCAGCTGCTCCCCCTTCTTTGAATCTTTATTGTCTTTGATTCGTAACTTGGTGTCCTGCAGAAGCGATACGCCACCACCTGCCCATGTTACCGATGTCTGAGTTACTTCAACAACGATTTCCTCGAGATTTCAAATAAGTTTCGCCGAGTGACGAGGCATTTGGCTACCTTAAGAGAGTCATAGTTACTGCTGCCAGCTGCTCGACCTACTTTCTTTCTTTCCACTCTTTAATTATTACTGTGGTCAGTCCTGCAGGAGCAATATGCCACTACATGTAAACCTTAACGTTGTCTTAGCTACCTTAACGAAGATATTCTCGAGTTTTCAAAAAAAATTTCACATGGTGACGAGGCTTTTGGCTGCCTTAAGAGAGTCATAGTACCCCTGCCTGCTGCTATCACTTTTCTAAGCCCATTCTCTCTATCATTCTTGCTATGGCCTGTCCTACAGAACCGATGTGCCACTATATGTCCACGTTAACGTCGTCACTGTTACTCCCACTACGAGTCTCTCGAGTTAGCAAATGTACCTCGCCCGGTGACGAGGCATTTGGCTACCTTAAGAGAGTCATAGTTACTGCAGCCAGCTGCTCCCCCTTCTTTGAATCTTTCCTCCCTTTAAATCGTACTGTGGTCAGTCCTGCAGAGCGATACACCAACACCTGTGCGTGTTACCGTTGTCTGAGTTACTTCAACGACGATTTCCTCGAGTTTTCAAATAAATCTCGCCGAGTGACGAGGCATTTGGCTACCTTAAGAGAGTCATAGTTACTGCTGCCAGCTGCTCGACCTACTTTCTTTCTTTCCACTCATTAATTATTACTGTGGTCAGTTCTGCAGGAGCAATATGCCACTACATGTAAACCTTAACGTTGTCTGAGCTACCTTATCGATGATATCCTCGAGATTTCAAAAAAAATTTCACATGGTGACGAGGCTTTTGGCTGCCTTAAGAGAGTCATAGTACCCCTGCCTGCTGCTATCACTTTTCTAAGCCCATTCTCTCTATCATGCTTGCTATGGCTGTCCTACAGAACCGATGTGCCACTATATGTCCACGTTAACGTCGTCACTGTTACTCCCACTACGAGTCTCTCGAGTTAGCAAATGTACCTCGCCGGGTGACGAGGCATTTGGGTACCTTAAGAGAGTCATAGTTACTGCGGCCAACTGCCCGACCTACTTTCTTTCTTTCCACTCTTTAATTATTACTGTGGTCAGTTCTGCAGGAGCAATATGCCACTACATGTAAACCTTAACGTTGTCTGAGCTACCTTATCGATGATATCCTCGAGTTTTCAAAAACAATATCACATGGTGACGAGGCATTTGGCTACCTTAAGAGAGTCATAGTACTCCTGCCTGCCGCTCCCGCTTTTCTAAGCCCATTCTCTCTATCATTCTTGCTATGGCCTGTCCTACGGAAACGATGTGCTACTATATGTATACGTTAACGTCGTCACTGTTACTCCCACTACGAGTCTCTCGAGTTAGCAAATGAACCTCGCCGGATGACGAGGCATTTGGCTACCTTAAGAGAGTCATAGTTATTGCAGCCAGCTGCTCCCCCTTCTTTGAATCTTTCCTGTCTTTAACTCGTACTGTGGTCAGTCCTGCAGAAGCGATACGCCACCACCTGTCCATGTTACCGTTGTCTGAGTTACCTCAACAACGATTTCCTCGAGTTTTCAAATAAATTTCGCCGAGTGACGAGGCATTTGGCTACCTTAAGAGAGTCATACTTACTGTTGCCAGCTGCTCGACCTACTTTCTTTCTTCCCACTCTTTAATTATTACTGTGGTCAGTCCTGCAGGAGCAATATGCCACTACATGTAAACCTTAACGTTGTCTGAGCTACCTTATCGAAGATATCCTCGAGTTTTCAACAAAAAATTTCACATGGTGACGAGGCATTTGGCTACCTTAAGAGAGTCATAGTACTCCTGCCTGCTGCTCCCACTTTTCTAAGCCAATTCTCTGTATCATTCTTGCTATGGCCTGTCCTACGGAACCGATGTGCCACTATATGTCCACGTTAACTTCGTCACTGATACTCCCACTACGAGTCTCTCGAGTTAGCAAATGTACCTCGCCGGATTACGAGGCATTTGGCTACCTTAAGAGAGTCATAGTTACTGCAGCCAGCTGCTCCCCCTTCTTTGAATCTTTCCTCTCTTTAATTCGTACCTTGGTGTCCTGCAGAAGCGATACGCCACCACCTGTCCATGTTACCGTTGTCTGAGTTACTTCAACGACGATTTCCTCGAGTTTTCAAATAAATTTCGCCGAGTGACGAGGCATTTGGCTACCTTAAGAGAGTCATAGTTACTGCTGCCAGCTGCTCGACCTACTTTCTTTCTTTCCACTCTTTAATTATTACTGTGGTCAGTCCTGCAGGAGCAATCTGCCACTACATGTAAACCTTAACGTTGTCTGAGCTACCTTAACGAAAATATCCTCGAGTTTTCAAAAAAAATTTTGCATGGTGACGAGGCATTTGGCTACCTTAAGGGAGTCATAGTACCCCTGCCTGCTGCTCCCACTTTTCTAAGCCCTTTCTCTCTACCATTCTTGCTATGGCTCTCCTACAGAACCGATGTGCCACTATATGTCCACGTTAACGTCGTCTCTGTTACTCCCACTACGAGTCTCTCGAGTTAGCAAATGTACCTCGCCAGATGACGAGGCATTTGGCTACCTTATAAGCGTCATAGTTACTGCAGCCAGCTGCTCCCCCTTCTTTGAATCTTTATTGTCTTTAATTCGTAACTTGGTGTCCTGCAGAAGCGATACGCCACCACCTGCCCATGTTACCGTTGTCTGAGTTACTTCAACAACGATTTCCTCGAGATTTCAAATACGTTTCGCCGAGTGACGAGGCATTTGGCTACCTTAAGAGAGTCATAGTTACCGCTGCCAGCTGCTCGACCTACTTTCGTTCTTTCCACTCTTTAATTATTACTGTGGTCAGTCCTGCCGGAGCAATATGCCACTACATGTAAACCTTAACGTTGTCTGAGCTACCTTAACGAAAATATCCTCGAGTTTTCAAAAAAAAATTTACATGGTGACGAGCCATTTGGCTACCTTAAGGGAGTCATAGTACCCCTGCCTGCTGCTCCCACTTTTCTAAGCCCTTTCTCTCTACCATTCTTGTTATGGCTGTCCTACAGAACCGATGTGCCACTATATGTCCACGTTAACGTCGTTCCTGTTACTCCCACTACGAGTCTCTCGAGTTAGCAAATGTACCTCGCCGGATGACGAGGCATTTGGCTACCTTATAAGCGTCATAGTTACTGCAGCCAGCTGCTCCCCCTTCTTTGAATCTTTATTGTCTTTAATTCGTACTGTGGTCAGTCCTGCAGAAGCGATACGCCACCACCTGACCATGTTACCGTTGTCTGAGTTACTTCAACAACGATTTCCTCAAGTTTTCAAATAAATTTCGCCGAGTGACGAGGCATTTGGCTACCTTAAGAGAGTCATACTTACTGTTGCCAGCTGCTCGACCTACTTTCTTTCTTTCCACACTTTAATTATTACTGTGGTCAGTCCTGCAGGAGCAATATGCCACTGCATGTAAACCTTAACGTTGTCTTAGCTACCTTAACGAAGATATTCTCGAGTTTTCAAAAAAAATTTCACATGGTGACGAGGCTTTTGGCTGCCTTAAGAGAGTCATAGTACCCCTGCCTGCTGCTATCACTTTTCTAAGCCCATTCTCTCTATCATTCTTGCTATGGCCTGTCCTACAGAACCGATGTGCCACTATATGTCCACGTTAACGTCGTCACTGTTACTCCCACTACGAGTCTCTCGAGTTAGCAAATGTACCTCGCCCGGTGACGAGGCATTTGGCTACCTTAAGAGAGTCATAGTTACTGCAGCCAGCTGCTCCCCCTTCTTTGAATCTTTCCTCCCTTTAAATCGTACTGTGGTCAGTCCTGCAGAGCGATACGCCAACACCTGTGCGTGTTACCGTTGTCTGAGTTACTTCAACGACGATTTCCTCGAGTTTTCAAATAAATCTCGCCGAGTGACGAGGCATTTGGCTACCTTAAGAGAGTCATAGTTACTGCTGCCAGCTGCTCGACCTACTTTCTTTCTTTCCACTCAATAATTATTACTGTGGTCAGTTCTGCAGGAGCAATATGCCACTACATGTAAACCTTAACGTTGTCTGAGCTACCTTATCGATGATATCCTCGAGATTTCAAAGAAAATTCCACATGGTGACGAGGCTTTTGGCTGCCTTAAGAGAGTCATAGTACCCCTGCCTGCTGCTATCACTTTTCTAGGCCCATTCTCTCTATCATGCTTGCTATGGCTGTCCTACAGAACCGATGTGCCACTATATGTCCACGTTAACGTCGTCACTGTTACTCCCACTACGAGTCTCTCGAGTTAGCAAATGTACCTCGCCGGGTGACGAGGCATTTGGGTACCTTAAGAGAGTCATAGTTACTGCGGCCAGCTGCCCGACCTACTTTCTTTCTTTCCACTCTTTAATTATTACTGTGGTCAGTTCTGCAGGAGCAATATGCCACTACATGTAAACCTTAACGTTGTCTGAGCTACCTTAACGAAAATATCCTCGAGTTTTCAAAAACAATATCACATGGTGACGAGGCATTTGGCTACCTTAAGAGAGTCATAGTACTCCTGCCTGCCGCTCCCACTTTTCTAAGCCCATTCTCTCTATCATTCTTGCTATGGCCTGTCCTACGGAAACGATGTGCTACTATATGTATACGTTAACGTCGTCACTGTTACTCCCACTACGAGTCTCTCGAGTTAGCAAATGAACCTCGCCGGATGACGAGGCATTTGGCTACCTTAAGAGAGTCATAGTTACTGCAGCCAGCTGCTCCCCCTTCTTTGAATCTTTCCTGTCTTTAACTCGTACTGTGGTCAGTCCTGCAGAAGCGATACGCCACCACCTGTCCATGTTACCGTTGTCTGAGTTACCTCAACAACGATTTCCTCGAGTTTTCAAATAAATTTCGCCGAGTGACGAGGCATTTGGCTACCTTAAGAGAGTCATACTTACTGTTGCCAGCTGCTCGACCTACTTTCTTTCTTCCCACTCTTTAATTATTACTGTGGTCAGTCCTGCAGGAGCAATATGCCACTACATGTAAACCTTAACGTTGTCTGAGCTACCTTATCGAAGATATCCTCGAGTTTTGAACAAAAAATTTCACATGGTGACGAGGCATTTGGCTACCTTAAGAGAGTCATAGTACCCCTGCCTGCTGCTATCACTTTTCTAAGCCCATTCTCTGTATCATTCTTGCTATGGCCTGTCCTACAGAACCGATGTGCCACTATATGTCCACGTTAACGTCGTCACTGTTACTCCCACTACGAGTCTCTCGAGTTAGCAAATGTACCTCGCCCGGTGACGAGGCATTTGGCTACCTTAAGAGAGTCATAGTTACTGCAGCCAGCTGCTCCCCCTTCTTTGAATCTTTCCTCCCTTTAAATCGTACTGTGGTCAGTCCTGCAGAGCGATACGCCAACACCTGTGCGTGTTACCGTTGTCTGAGTTACTTCAACGACGATTTCCTCGAGTTTTCAAATAAATCTCGCCGAGTGACGAGGCATTTGGCTACCTTAAGAGAGTCATAGTTACTGCTGCCAGCTGCTCGACCTACTTTCTTTCTTTCCACTCATTAATTATTACTGTGGTCAGTTCTGCAGGAGCAATATGCCACTACATGTAAACCTTAACGTTGTCTGAGCTACCTTATCGATGATATCCTCGAGATTTCAAAAAAAATTTCACATGGTGACGAGGCTTTTGGCTGCCTTAAGAGAGTCATAGTACCCCTGCCTGCTGCTATCACTTTTCTAAGCCCATTCTCTCTATCATGCTTGCTATGGCTGTCCTACAGAACCGATGTGCCACTATATGTCCGCGTTAACGTCGTCACTGTTACTCCCACTACGAGTCTCTCGAGTTAGCAAATGTACCTCGCCGGGTGACGAGGCATTTGGGTACCTTAAGAGAGTCATAGTTACTGCGGCCAGCTGCCCGACCTACTTTCTTTCTTTCCACTCTTTAATTATTACTGTGGTCAGTTCTGCAGGAGCAATATGCCACTACATGTAAACCTTAACGTTGTCTGAGCTACCTTATCGATGATATCCTCGAGTTTTCAAAAACAATATCACATGGTGACGAGGCATTTGGCTACCTTAAGAGAGTCATAGTTACTGCAGCCAGCTGCTCCCCCTTCTTTGAATCTTTCCTGCCTTTAACTCGTACTGTGGTCAGTCCTGCAGAAGCGATACGCCACCACCTGTCCATGTTACCGTTGTCTGAGTTACCTCAACAACGATTTCCTCGAGTTTTCAAATAAATTTCGCCGAGTGACGAGGCATTTGGCTACCTTAAGAGAGTCATACTTACTGTTGCCAGCTGCTCGACCTACTTTCTTTCTTCCCACTCTTTAATTATTACTGTGGTCAGTCCTGCAGGAGCAATATGCCACTACATGTAAACCTTAACGTTGTCTGAGCTACCTTATCGAAGATATCCTCGAGTTTTCAACAAAAAATTTCACATGGTGACGAGGCATTTGGCTACCTTAAGAGAGTCATAGTACTCCTGCCTGCTGCTCCCACTTTTCTAAGCCAATTCTCTGTATCATTCTTGCTATGGCCTGTCCTACGGAACCGATGTGCCACTATATGTCCACGTTAACTTCGTCACTGATACTCCCACTACGAGTCTCTCGAGTTAGCAAATGTACCTCGCCGGATTACGAGGCATTTGGCTACCTTAAGAGAGTCATAGTTACTGCTGCCAGCTGCTCGACCTACTTTCGTTCTTTCCACTCTTTAATTATTACTGTGGTCAGTCCTGCCGGAGCAATATGCCACTACATGTAAACCTTAACGTTGTCTGAGCTACCTTAACGAATATATCCTCGAGTTTTCAAAAAAAATTTTACATGGTGACGAGCCATTTGGCTACCTTAAGGGAGTCATAGTACCCCTGCCTGCTGCTCCCACTTTTCTAAGCCCTTTCTCTCTACCATTCTTGCTATGGCTGTCCTACAGAACCGATGTGCCACTATATGTCCACGTTAACGTCGTCTCTGTTACTCCCACTACGAGTCTCTCGAGTTAGCAAATGTACCTCGCCGGATGACGAGGCATTTGGCTACCTTAAGAGAGTCATAGTTACTGCAGCCAGCTGCTCCCCCTTCTATGAATCTTTCCTCTCTTTAATTCGTACCTTGGTGTCCTGCAGAAGCGATACGCCACCACCTGAGCATGTAGCCGTTGTCTGAGTTACTTCAACAACGATTTCCTCGAGTTTTCAAATAAATTTCGCCGAGTGACGAGGCATTTGGCTACCTTAAGAGAGTCATAGTTACTGCTGCCAGCTGCTCGACCTACTTTCTTTCTTTCCACTCTTTAATTATTACTGTGGTCAGTCCTGCAGGAGCAATCTGCCACTACATGTAAACCTTAACGTTGTCTGAGCTACCTTAACGAAAATATCCTCGAGATTTCAAAAAAAATTTCACATGGTGACGAGGCATTTGGCTACCTTAAGAGAGTCATAGTACTCCTGCCTGCTGCTCCCACTTTTCTATGCCAATTCTCTCTATCATTCTTGCTATGGCCTGTCCTACGGAACCGATGTGCCACTATATGTCCACGTTAACGTCGTCACTGTTACTCCCACTACGAGTCTCTCGAGTTAGCAAATGTACCTCGCCGGATTACGAGGCATTTGGCTACCTTAAGAGAGTCATAGTTACTGCTGCCAGCTGCTCGACCTACTTTCATTCTTTCCACTCTTTAATTATTACTGTGGTCAGTCCTGCAGGAGCAATATGCCACTACATGTAAACCTTAACGCTGTCTGAGCTACCTTATCGAAGATATCCTCGAGTTTTCAAAAAAAATTTCACATGGTGACGAGGCATTTGGCTACCTTAAGAGAGTCATAGTACTCCTGCCTGCTGCTCCCACTTTTCTAAGCCCATTCTCTCTATCATTCTTGCTATGGCCTGTCGTAGGGAACCGATGTGCCACTATATGACCACGTTAACGTCGTCACTGTTACTCCCACTACGAGTCTCTCGAGTTAGGAAATGTACCTCGCCGGATGACGAGGCATTTGGCTACCTTAAGAGAGTCATAGTTACTGCAGCCAGCTGCTCCCCCTTCTTTGAATCTTTCCTCTCTTTAATTCGTACCTTGGTGTCCTGCAGAAGCGATACGCCACCACCTGTCCATGTTACCGTTGTCTGAGTTACTTCAACGACGATTTCCTCGAGTTTTCAAATAAATTTCGCCGAGTGACGAGGCATTTAGCTACCTTAAGAGAGTCATAGTTACTGCTGCCAGCTGCTCGACCTACTTTCTTTCTTTCCACTCTTTAATTATTACTGTGGTCAGTCCTGCAGGAGCAATCTGCCACTACATGTAAATCTTAACGTTGTCTGAGCTACCTTAACGAAAATATCCTCGAGTTTTCAAAAAAAATTTTACATGGTGACGAGGCATTTGGCTACCTTAAGGGAGTCATAGTACCCCTGCCTGCTGCTCCCACTTTTCTAAGCCCTTTCTCTCTACCATTCTTGCTATGGCTCTCCTACAGAACCGATGTGCCACTATATGTCCACGTTAACGTCGTCTCTGTTACTCCCACTACGAGTCTCTCGAGTTAGCAAATGTACCTCGCCAGATGACGAGGCATTTGGCTACCTTATAAGCGTCATAGTTACTGCAGCCAGCTGCTCCCCCTTCTTTGAATCTTTATTGTCTTTAATTCGTAACTTGGTGTCCTGCAGAAGCGATACGCCACCACCTGCCCATGTTACCGTTGTCTGAGTTACTTCAACAACGATTTCCTCGAGTTTTCAAATAAATTTTCTCCGAGTGACGAGGCATTTGGCTACCTTAAGAGAGTCATACTTACTGTTGCCAGCTGCTCGACCTACTTTCTTTCTTTCCACTCTTTAATTATTACTGTGGTCAGTCCTGCAGGAGCAATATGCCACTACATGTAAACCTTAACGTTGTCTGAGCTACCTTATCGAAGATATCCTCGAGTTTTCAACAAAAAATTTCACATGGTGACGAGGCATTTGGCTACCTTAAGAGAGTCATAGTACTCCTGCCTGCTGCTCCCACTTTTCTAAGCCCATTCTCTCTATCATTCTTGCTATGGCCTGTCCTACGGAACCGATGTGCCACTATATGTCCACGTTAACGTCGTCACTGTTACTCCCACTACGAGTCTCTCGAGTTAGCAAATGTACCTCGCCGGATGACGAGGCATTTGGCTACCTTAAGAGAGTCATAGTTACTGCAGCCAGCTGCTCCCCCTTCTTTGAATCTTTCCTCTCTTTAATTCGTACCTTGGTGTCCGGCAGAAGCGATACGCCACCACCTGTCCATGTTACCGTTGTCTGAGTTACTTCAACGACGATTTCCTCGAGTTTTCAAATAAATTTCGCCGAGTGACGAGGCATTTGGCTACCTTAAGAGAGTCATAGTTACTGCTGCCAGCTGCTCGACCTACTTTCTTTCTTTCCACTCATTAATTATTACTGTGGTCAGTCCTGCAGGAGCAATCTGCCACTACATGTAAACCTTAACGTTGTCTGAGCTACCTTAACGAAAATATCCTCGAGTTTTCAAAAAAAATTTCACATGGTGACGAGGCATTTAGCTACCTTAAGAGAGTCATAGTACTCCTGCCTGCTGCTCCCACTTTTCTAAGCCAATTCTCTCTATCATTCTTGCTATGGCCTGTCCTACGGAACCGATGTGCCACTATATGTCCACGTTAACGTCGTCACTGTTACTCCCACTACGAGTCTCTCGAGTTAGCAAATGCACCTCGCCGGATTACGAGGCATTTGGCTACCTTAAGAGAGTCATAGTTACTGCTGCCAGCTGCTCGACCTACTTTCATTCTTTCCACTCATTAATTATTACTGTGGTCAGTCCTGCAGGAGCAATATGCCACTACATGTAAACCTTAACGTTGTCTGAGCTACCTTAACGAAGATATTCTCGAGTTTTCAAAAAAAATTTCACATGGTGACGAGGCTTTTGGCTGCCTTAAGAGAGTCATAGTACCCCTGCCTGCTGCTATCACTTTTCTAAGCCCATTCTCTCTATCATTCTTGCTATGGCCTGTCCTACAGAACCGATGTGCCACTATATGTCCACGTTAACGTCGTCACTGTTACTCCCACTACGAGTCTCTCGAGTTAGCAAATGTACCTCGCCCGGTGACGAGGCATTTGGCTACCTTAAGAGAGTCATAGTTACTGCAGCCAGCTGCTCCCCCTTCTTTGAATCTTTCCTCCCTTTAAATCGTACTGTGGTCAGTCCTGCAGAGCGATACGCCAACACCTGTGCATGTTACCGTTGTCTGAGTTACTTCAACGACGATTTCCTCGAGTTTTCAAATAAATCTCGCCGAGTGACGAGGCATTTGGCTACCTTAAGAGAGTCATAGTTACTGCTGCCAGCTGCTCGACCTACTTTCTTTCTTTCCACTCATTAATTATTACTGTGGTCAGTTCTGCAGGAGCAATATGCCACTACATGTAAACCTTAACGTTGTCTGAGCTACCTTATCGATGATATGCTCGGGATTTCAAAAAAAATTTCACATGGTGACGAGGCTTTTGGCTGCCTTAAGAGAGTCATAGTACCCCTGCCTGCTTCTATCACTTTTCTAAGCCCATTCTCTCTTTCATGCTTGCTATGGCTGTCCTACAGAACCGATGTGCCACTATATGTCCACGTTAACGTCGTCACTGTTACTCCCACTACGGGTCTCTCGAGTTAGCAAATGTACCTCGCCGGGTGACGAGGCATTTGGCTACCTTAAGAGAGTCATAGTTACTGCGGCCAGCTGCTCGACCTACTTTTTTCTTTCCACTCTTTAATTATTACTGTGGTCAGTTCTGCAGGAGCAATATGCCACTACATGTAAACCTTAACGTTGTCTGAGCTACCTTATCGATGATATCCTCGAGTTTTCAAAAACAATATCACATGGTGACGAGGCATTTGGCTACCTTAAGAGAGTCATAGTACTCCTGCCTGCTGCTCCCACTTTTCTAAGCCCATTCTCTCTATCATTCTTGCTATGGCCTGTCCTACGGAACCGATGTGCTACTATATGTATACGTTAACGTCGTCACTGTTACTCCCACTACGAGTCTCTCGAGTTAGCAAATGAACCTCGCCGGATGACGATGCATTTGGCTACCTTAAGAGAGTCATAGTTACTGCAGCCAGCTGCTCCCCCTTCTTTGAATCTTTCCTGTCTTTAATTCGTACTGTGGTTCAGTCCTGCAGAAGCGATACGCCACCACCTGACCATGTTACCGTTGTCTGAGTTACTTCAACAACGATTTCCTCGAGTTTTCAAATAAATTTCGCCGAGTGACGAGGCATTTGGCTACCTTAAGAGAGTCATACTTACTGTTGCCAGCTGCTCGACCTACTTTCTTTCTTTCCACTCTTTAATTATTACTGTGGTCAGTCGTGCAGGAGCAATATGCCACTACATGTAAACCTTAACGCTGTCTGAGCTACCTTATCGAAGATATCCTCGAGTTTTCAACAAAAAATTTCACATGGTGACGAGGCATTCGGCTACCTTAAGAGAGTCATAGTACTCCTGCCTGCTGCTCCCACTTTTCTAAGCCCATTCTCTCTATCATTCTTGCTATGGCCTGTCGTACGGAACCGATGTGCCACTATATGACCACGTTAACGTCGTCACTGTTACTCCCACTACGAGTCTCTCGAGTTAGGAAATGTACCTCGCCGGATGACGAGGCATTTGGCTACCTTAAGAGAGTCATAGTTACTGCAGCCAGCTGCTCCCCCTTCTATGAATCTTTCCTCTCTTTAATTCGTACCTTGGTGTCCTGCAGAAGCGATACGCCACCACCTGAGCATGTAGCCGTTGTCTGAGTTACTTCAACAACGATTTCCTCGAGTTTTCAAATAAATTTCGCCGAGTGACGAGGCATTTGGCTACCTTAAGAGAGTCATAGTTACTGCTGCCAGCTGCTCGACCTACTTTCTTTCTTTCCACTCTTTAATTATTACTGTGGTCAGTCCTGCAGGAGCAATCTGCCACTACATGTAAACCTTAACGTTGTCTGAGCTACCTTAACGAAAATATCCTCGAGATTTCAAAAAAAATTTCACATGGTGACGAGGCATTTGGCTACCTTAAGAGAGTCGTAGTACTCCTGCCTGCTGCTCCCACTTTTCTAAGCCAATTCTCTCTATCATTCTTGCTATGGCCTGTCCTACGGAACCGATGTGCCACTATATGTCCACGTTAACGTCGTCACTGTTACTCCCACTACGAGTCTCTCGAGTTAGCAAATGTACCTCGCCGGATTACGAGGCATTTGGCTACCTTAAGAGAGTCATAGTTACTGCTGCCAGCTGCTCGACCTACTTTCATTCTTTCCACTCATTAATTATTACTGTGGTCAGTCCTGCAGGAGCAATATGCCACTACATGTAAGCCTTAACGTTGTCTGAGCTACCATAACGAAGATATTCTCGAGTTTTCAAAAAAAATTTCACATGGTGACGAGGCTTTTGGCTGCGTTAAGAGAGTCATAGTACCCCTGCCAGCTGCTATCACTTTTCTAAGCCCATTCTCTCTATCATTCTTGCTATGGCCTGTCCTACAGAACCGATGTGCCACTATATGTCCACGTTAACGTCGTCACTGTTACTCCCACTACGAGTCTCTCGAGTTAGCAAATGTACCTCGCCCGGTGACGAGGCATTTGGCTACCTTAAGAGAGTCATAGTTACTGCAGCCAGCTGCTCCCCCTTCTTTCAATCTTTCCTCCCTTTAAATCGTACTGTGGTCAGTCCTGCAGAGCGATACGCCAACACCTGTGCATGTTACCGTTGTCTGAGTTACTTCAACGACGATTTCCTCGAGTTTTCAAATAAATCTCGCCGAGTGACGAGGCATTTGGCTACCTTAAGAGAGTCATAGTTACTGCTGCCAGCTGCTCGACCTACTTTCTTTCTTTCCACTCATTAATTATTACTGTGGTCAGTTCTGCAGGAGCAATATGCCACTACATGTAAACCTTAACGTTGTCTGAGCTACCTTATCGATGATATGCTCGGGATTTCAAAAAAAATTTCACATGGTGACGAGGCTTTTGGCTGCCTTAAGAGAGTCATAGTACCCCTGCCTGCTTCTATCACTTTTCTAAGCCCATTCTCTCTTTCATGCTTGCTATGGCTGTCCTACAGAACCGATGTGCCACTATATGTCCACGTTAACGTCGTCACTGTTACTCCCACTACGAGTCTCTCGAGTTAGCAAATGTACCTCGCCGGGTGACGAGGCATTTGGCTACCTTAAGAGAGTCATAGTTACTGCGGCCAGCTGCTCGACCTACTTTCTTTCTTTCCACTCTTTAATTATTACTGTGGTCAGTTCTGCAGGAGCAATATGCCACTACATGTAAACCTTAACGTTGTCTGAGCTACCTTATCGATGATATCCTCGAGTTTTCAAAAACAATATCACATGGTGACGAGGCATTTGGCTACCTTAAGAGAGTCATAGTACTCCTGCCTGCTGCTCCCACTTTTCTAAGCCCATTCTCTCTATCATTCTTGCTATGGCCTGTCCTACGGAACCGATGTGCTACTATATGTATACGTTAACGTCGTCACTGTTACTCCCACTACGAGTCTCTCGAGTTAGCAAATGAACCTCGCCGGATGACGAGGCATTTGGCTACCTTAAGAGAGTCATAGTTACTGCAGCCAGCTGCTCCCCCTTCTTTGAATCTTTCCTGTCTTTAATTCGTACTGTGGTTCAGTCCTGCAGAAGCGATACGCCACCACCTGACCATGTTACCGTTGTCTGAGTTACTTCAACAACGATTTCCTCGAGTTTTCAAATAAATTTCGCCGAGTGACGAGGCATTTGGCTACCTTAAGAGAGTCATACTTACTGTTGCCAGCTGCTCGACCTACTTTCTTTCTTTCCACTCTTTAATTATTACTGTGGTCAGTCGTGCAGGAGCAATATGCCACTACATGTAAACCTTAACGCTGTCTGAGCTACCTTATCGAAGATATCCTCGAGTTTTCAACAAAAAATTTCACATGGTGACGAGGCATTTGGCTACCTTAAGAGAGTCATAGTACTCCTGCCTGCTGCTCCCACTTTTCTAAGCCCATTCTCTCTATCATTCTTGCTATGGCCTGTCGTACGGAACCGATGTGCCACTATATGACCACGTTAACGTCGTCACTGTTACTCCCACTACGAGTCTCTCGAGTTAGGAAATGTACCTCGCCGGATGACGAGGCATTTGGCTACCTTAAGAGAGTCGTAGTTACTGCAGCCAGCTGCTCCCCCTTCTATGAATCTTTCCTCTCTTTAATTCGTACCTTGGTGTCCTGCAGAAGCGATACGCCACCACCTGTCCATGTTACCGTTGTCTGAGTTACTTCAACAACGATTTCCTCGAGTTTTCAAATAAATTTCGCCGAGTGACGAGGCATTTGGCTACCTTAAGAGAGTCATACTTACTGTTGCCAGCTGCTCGACCTACTTTCTTTCTTTCCACTCTTTAATTATTACTGTGGTCAGTCCTGCAGGAGCAATATGCCACTACATGTAAACCTTAACGTTGTCTGAGCTACCTTATCGAAGATATCCTCGAGTTTTCAACAAAAAATTTCACATGGTGACGAGGCATTTGGCTACCTTAAGAGAGTCATAGTACTCCTGCCTGCTGCTCCCACTTTTCTAAGCCCATTCTCTCTATCATTCTTGCTCTGGCCTGTCCTACGGAACCGATGTGCCACTATATGTCCACGTTAACGTCGTCACTGTTACTCCCACTACGAGTCTCTCGAGTTAGCAAATGTACCTCGCCGGATGACGAGGCATTTGGCTACCTTAAGAGAGTCATAGTTACTGCAGCCAGCTGCTCCCCCTTCTTTGAATCTTTCCTCCCTTTAAATCGTACTGTGGTCAGTCCTGCAGAGCGATACGCCAACACCTGTGCATGTTACCGTTGTCTGAGTTACTTCAACGACGATTTCCTCGAGATTTCAAATAAATCTCGCCGAGTGACGAGGCATTTGGCTACCTTAAGAGAGTCATAGTTACTGCTGCCAGCTGCTCGACCTACTTTCTTTCTTTCCACTCATTAATTATTACTGTGGTCAGTTCTGCAGGAGCAATATGCCACTACATGTAAACCTTAACGTTGTCTGAGCTACCTTATCGATGATATGCTCGGGATTTCAAAAAAAATTTCACATGGTGACGAGGCTTTTGGCTGCCTTAAGAGAGTCATAGTACCCCTGCCTGCTTCTATCACTTTTCTAAGCCCATTCTCTCTTTCATGCTTGCTATGGCTGTCCTACAGAACCGATGTGCCACTATATGTCTACGTTAACGTCGTCACTGTTACTCCCACTACGAGTCTCTCGAGTTAGCAAATGTACCTCGCCGGGTGACGAGGCATTTGGCTACCTTAAGAGAGTCATAGTTACTGCGGCCAGCTGCTCGACCTACTTTCTTTCTTTCCACTCTTTAATTATTACTGTGGTCAGTCGTGCAGGAGCAATATGCCACTACATGTAAACCTTAACGCTGTCTGAGCTACCTTATCGAAGATATCCTCGAGTTTTCAACAAAAAATTTCACATGGTGACGAGGCATTCGGCTACCTTAAGAGAGTCATAGTACTCCTGCCTGCTGCTCCCACTTTTCTAAGCCCATTCTCTCTATCATTCTTGCTATGGCCTGTCGTACGGAACCGATGTGCCACTATATGACCACGTTAACGTCGTCACTGTTACTCCCACTACGAGCCTCTCGAGTTAGGAAATGTACCTCGCCGGATGACGAGGCATTTGGCTACCTTAAGAGAGTCATAGTTACTGCAGCCAGCTGCTCCCCCTTCTATGAATCTTTCCTCTCTTTAATTCGTACCTTGGTGTCCTGCAGAAGCGATACGCCACCACCTGAGCATGTAGCCGTTGTCTGAGTTACTTCAACAACGATTTCCTCGAGTTTTCAAATAAATTTCGCCGAGTGACGAGGCATTTGGCTACCTTAAGAGAGTCATAGTTACTGCTGCCAGCTGCTCGACCTACTTTCTTTCTTTCCACTCTTTAATTATTACTGTGGTCAGTCCTGCAGGAGCAATCTGCCACTACATGTAAACCTTAACGTTGTCTGAGCTACCTTAACGAAAATATCCTCGAGATTTCAAAAAAAATTTCACATGGTGACGAGGCATTTGGCTACCTTAAGAGAGTCATAGTACTCCTGCCTGCTGCTCCCACTTTTCTAAGCCAATTCTCTCTATCATTCTTGCTATGGCCTGTCCTACGGAACCGATGTGCCACTATATGTCCACGTTAACGTCGTCACTGTTACTCCCACTACGAGTCTCTCGAGTTAGCAAATGTACCTCGCCGGATTACGAGGCATTTGGCTACCTTAAGAGAGTCATAGTTACTGCTGCCAGCTGCTCGACCTACTTTCATTCTTTCCACTCATTAATTATTACTGTGGTCAGTCCTGCAGGAGCAATATGCCACTACATGTAAGCCTTAACGTTGTCTGAGCTACCATAACGAAGATATTCTCGAGTTTTCAAAAAAAATTTCACATGGTGACGAGGCTTTTGGCTGCGTTAAGAGAGTCATAGTACCCCTGCCAGCTGCTATCACTTTTCTAAGCCCATTCTCTCTATCATTCTTGCTATGGCCTGTCCTACAGAACCGATGTGCCACTATATGTCCACGTTAACGTCGTCACTGTTACTCCCACTACGAGTCTCTCGAGTTAGCAAATGTACCTCGCCCGGTGTCGAGGCATTTGGCTACCTTAAGAGAGTCATAGTTACTGCAGCCAGCTGCTCCCCCTTCTTTCAATCTTTCCTCCCTTTAAATCGTACTGTGGTCAGTCCTGCAGAGCGATACGCCAACACCTGTGCATGTTACCGTTGTCTGAGTTACTTCAACGACGATTTCCTCGAGTTTTCAAATAAATCTCGCCGAGTGACGAGGCATTTGGCTACCTTAAGAGAGTCATAGTTACTGCTGCCAGCTGCTCGACCTACTTTCTTTCTTTCCACTCATTAATTATTACTGTGGTCAGTTCTGCAGGAGCAATATGCCACTACATGTAAACCTTAACGTTGTCTGAGCTACCTTATCGATGATATGCTCGGGATTTCAAAAAAAATTTCACATGGTGACGAGGCTTTTGGCTGCCTTAAGAGAGTCATAGTACCCCTGCCTGCTTCTATCACTTTTCTAAGCCCATTCTCTCTTTCATGCTTGCTATGGCTGTCCTACAGAACCGATGTGACACTATATGTCCACGTTAACGTCGTCACTGTTACTCCCACTACGAGTCTCTCGAGTTAGCAAATGTACCTCGCCGGGTGACGAGGCATTTGGCTACCTTAAGAGAGTCATAGTTACTGCGGCCAGCTGCTCGACCTACTTTCTTTCTTTCCACTCTTTAATTATTACTGTGGTCAGTTCTGCAGGAGCAATATGCCACTACATGTAAACCTTAACGTTGTCTGAGCTACCTTATCGATGATATCCTCGAGTTTTCAAAAACAATATCACATGGTGAAGAGGCATTTGGCTACCTTAAGAGAGTCATAGTACTCCTGCCTGCTGCTCCCACTTTTCTAAGCCCATTCTCTCTATCATTCTTGCTATGGCCTGTCCTACGGAACCGATGTGCTACTATATGTATACGTTAACGTCGTCACTGTTACTCCCACTACGAGTCTCTCGAGTTAGCAAATGAACCTCGCCGGATGACGAGGCATTTGGCTACCTTAAGAGAGTCATAGTTACTGCAGCCAGCTGCTCCCCCTTCTTTGAATCTTTCCTGTCTTTAATTCGTACTGTGGTTCAGTCCTGCAGAAGCGATACGCCACCACCTGACCATGTTACCGTTGTCTGAGTTACTTCAACAACGATTTCCTCGAGTTTTCAAATAAATTTCGCCGAGTGACGAGGCATTTGGCTACCTTAAGAGAGTCATACTTACTGTTGCCAGCTGCTCGACCTACTTTCTTTCTTTCCACTCTTTAATTATTACTGTGGTCAGTCGTGCAGGAGCAATATGCCACTACATGTAAACCTTAACGCTGTCTGAGCTACCTTATCGAAGATATCCTCGAGTTTTCAACAAAAAATTTCACATGGTGACGAGGCATTTGGCTACCTTAAGAGAGTCATAGTACTCCTGCCTGCTGCTCCCACTTTTCTAAGCCCATTCTCTCTATCATTCTTGCTATGGCCTGTCGTACGGAACCGATGTGCCACTATATGACCACGTTAACGTCGTCACTGTTACTCCCACTACGAGTCTCTCGAGTTAGGAAATGTACCTCGCCGGATGACGAGGCATTTGGCTACCTTAAGAGAGTCATAGTTACTGCAGCCAGCTGCTCCCCCTTCTATGAATCTTTCCTCTCTTTAATTCGTACCTTGGTGTCCTGCAGAAGCGATACGCCACCACCTGTCCATGTTACCGTTGTCTGAGTTACTTCAACAACGATTTCCTCGAGTTTTCAAATAAATTTCGCCGAGTGACGAGGCATTTGGCTACCTTAAGAGAGTCATACTTACTGTTGCCAGCTGCTCGACCTACTTTCTTTCTTTCCACTCTTTAATTATTACTGTGGTCAGTCCTGCAGGAGCAATATGCCACTACATGTAAACCTTAACGTTGTCTGAGCTACCTTATCGAAGATATCCTCGAGTTTTCAACAAAAAATTTCACATGGTGACGAGGCATTTGGCTACCTTAAGAGAGTCATAGTACTCCTGCCTGCTGCTCCCACTTTTCTAAGCCCATTCTCTCTATCATTCTTGCTATGGCCTGTCCTACGGAACCGATGTGCCACTATATGTCCACGTTAACGTCGTCACTGTTACTCCCACTACGAGTCTCTCGAGTTAGCAAATGTACCTCGCCGGATGACGAGGCATTTGGCTACCTTAAGAGAGTCATAGTTACTGCAGCCAGCTGCTCCCCCTTCTTTGAATCTTTCCTCCCTTTAAATCGTACTGTGGTCAGTCCTGCAGAGCGATACGCCAACACCTGTGCATGTTACCGTTGTCTGAGTTACTTCAACGACGATTTCCTCGAGTTTTCAAATAAATCTCGCCGAGTGACGAGGCATTTGGCTACCTTAAGAGAGTCATAGTTACTGCTGCCAGCTGCTCGACCTACTTTCTTTCTTTCCACTCATTAATTATTACTGTGGTCAGTTCTGCAGGAGCAATATGCCACTACATGTAAACCTTAACGTTGTCTGAGCTACCTTATCGATGATATGCTCGGGATTTCAAAAAAAATTTCACATGGTGACGAGGCTTTTGGCTGCCTTAAGAGAGTCATAGTACCCCTGCCTGCTTCTATCACTTTTCTAAGCCCATTCTCTCTTTCATGCTTGCTATGGCTGTCCTACAGAACCGATGTGCCACTATATGTCCACGTTAACGTCGTCACTGTTACTCCCACTACGAGTCTCTCGAGTTAGCAAATGTACCTCGCCGGGTGACGAGGCATTTGGCTACCTTAAGAGAGTCATAGTTACTGCGGCCAGCTGCTCGACCTACTTTCTTTCTTTCCACTCTTTAATTATTACTGTGGTCAGTTCTGCAGGAGCAATATGCCACTACATGTAAACCTTAACGTTGTCTGAGCTACCTTATCGATGATATCCTCGAGTTTTCAAAAACAATATCACATGGGGACGAGGCATTTGGCTACCTTAAGAGAGTCATAGTACTCCTGCCTGCTGCTCCCACTTTTCTAAGCCCATTCTCTCTATCATTCTTGCTATGGCCTGTCCTACGGAACCGATGTGCTACTATATGTATACGTTAACGTCGTCAGTGTTACTCCCACTACGAGTCTCTCGAGTTAGCAAATGAACCTCGCCGGATGACGAGGCATTTGGCTACCTTAAGAGAGTCATAGTTACTGCAGCCAGCTGCTCCCCCTTCTTTGAATCTTTCCTGTCTTTAATTCGTACTGCGGTCAGTCCTGCAGAAGCGATACGCCACCACCTGTCCATGTTACCGTTGTCTGAGTTACCTCAACAACGATTTCCTCGAGTTTTCAAATAAATTTGGCCGAGTGACGAGGCATTTGGCTACCTTAAGAGAGTCATACTTACTGTTGCCAGCTGCTCGACCTACTTTCTTTCTTCCCACTCTTTAATTATTACTGTGGTCAGTCCTGCAGGAGCAATATGCCACTACATGTAAACCTTAACGTTGTCTGAGCTAAATTATCGAAGATATCCTCGAGTTTTCAACAAAAAATTTCACATGGTGACGAGGCATTTGGCTACCTTAAGAGATTCATAGTACTCCTGCCTGCTGCTCCCACTTTTCTAAGCCAATTCTCTCTATCATTCTTGCTATGGCCTGTCCTACGGAACCGATGTGCCACTATATGTCCACGTTAACGTCGTCACTGTTACTCCCACTACGAGTCTCTCGAGTTAGCAAATGTACCTCGCCGGATTACGAGGCATTTGGCTACCTTAAGAGAGTCATAGTTACTGCTGCCAGCTGCTCGACCTACTTTCGTTTTTTCCACTCTTTAATTATTACTGTGGTCAGTCCTGCCGGAGCAATATGCCACTACATGTAAACCTTAACGTTGTCTGAGCTACCTTAACGAAAATATCCTCGAGTTTTCAAAAAAAATTTTGCATGGTGACGAGCCATTTGGCTACCTTAAGGGAGTCATAGTACCCCTGCCTGCTGCTCCCACTTTTCTAAGCCCTTTCTCTCTACCATTCTTGCTATGGCTGTCCTACAGAACCGATGTGCCACTATATGTCCACGTTAACGTCGTCTCTGTTACTCCCACTACGAGTCTCTCGAGTTAGCAAATGTACCTCGCCGGATGACGAGGCATTTGGCTACCTTATAAGCGTCATAGTTACTGCAGCCAGCTGCTCCCCCTTCTTTGAATCTTTATTGTCTTTAATTCGTACTGTGGTCAGTCCTGCAGAAGCGATACGCCACCACCTGACCATGTTACCGTTGTCTGAGTTACTTCAACAACGATTTCCTCGAGTTTTCAAATAAATTTCGCCGAGTGACGAGGCATTTGGCTACCATAAGAGAGTCATACTTACTGTTGCCAGCTGCTCGACCTACTTTCTTTCTTTCCACTCTTTAATTATTACTGTGGTCAGTCCTGCAGGAGCAATATGCCACTACATGTAAACCTTAACGTTGTCTGAGCTACCTTATCGAAGATATCCTCGAGTTTTCAACAAAAAATTTCACATGGTGACGAGGCATTTGGCTACCTTAAGAGAGTCATAGTACTCCTGCCTGCTGCTCCCACTTCTCTAAGCCCATTCTCTCTATCATTCTTGCTATGGCCTGTCCTACGGAACCGATGTGCCACTATATGTCCACGTTAACGTCGTCACTGTTACTCCCACTACGAGTCTCTCGAGTTAGCAAATGTACCTCGCCGGATGACGAGGCATTTGGCTACCTTAAGAGAGTCATAGTTACTGCAGCCAGCTGCTCCCCCTTCTTTGAATCTTTCCTCTCTTTAATTCGTACCTTGGTGTCCTGCAGAAGCGATAAGCCACCACCTGTCCATGTTACCGTTGTCTGAGTTACTTCAACGACGATTTCCTCGAGTTTTCAAATAAATTTCGCCGAGTGACGAGGCATTTGGCTACCTTAAGAGAGTCATAGTTACTGCTGCCAGCTGCTCGACCTACTTTCTTTCTTTCCACTCGTTAATTATTACTGTGGTCAGTCCTGCAGGAGCAATCTGCCACTACATGTAAACCTTAACGTTGTCTGAGCTACCTTAACGAAAATATCCTCGAGTTTTCAAAAAAAATTTTACATGGTGACGAGGCATTTGGCTACCTTAAGGGAGTCATAGTACCCCTGCCTGCTGCTCCCACTTTTCTGAGCCCTTTCTCTCTACCATTCTTGCTATGGCTCTCCTACAGAACCGATGTGCCACTATATGTCCACTTTAACGTCGTCTCTGTTACTCCCACTACGAGTCTCTCGAGTTAGCAAATGTACCTCGCCAGATGACGAGGCATTTGGCTACCTTATAAGCGTCATAGCTACTGCAGCCAGCTGCTCCCCCTTCTTTGAATCTTTATTGTCTTTAATTCGTAACTTGGTGGCCTGCAGAAGCGATACGCCACCACCTGCCCATGTTACCGTTGTCTGAGTTACTTCAACGACGATTTCCTCGAGATTTCAAATAAGTTTCGCCGAGTGACGAGGCATTTGGCTACCTTAAGAGAGTCATAGTTACTGCTGCCAGCTGCTCGACCTACTTTCGTTCTTTCCACTCTTTAATTATTACTGTGGTCAGTCCTGCCGGAGCAATATGCCACTACATGTAAACCTTAACGTTGTCTGAGCTACCTTAACGAAAATATCCTCGAGTTTTCAAAAAAAATTTTACATGGTGACAAGCCATTTGGCTACCTTAAGGGAGTCATAGTACCCCTGCCTGCTGCTCCCACTTTTCTAAGCCCTTTCTCTCTACCATTCTTGCTATGGCTGTCCTACAGAACCGATGTGCCACTATATGTCCACGTTAACGTCGTCTCTGTTACTCCCACTACGAGTCTCTCGAGTTAGCAAATGTACCTCGCCGGATGACGAGGCATTTGGCTACCTTATAAGCGTCATAGTTACTGCAGCCAGCTGCTCCCCCTTCTTTGAATCTTTATTGTCTTTAATTCCTACTGTGGTCAGTCCTGCAGAAGCGATACGCCACCACCTGACCATGTTACCGTTGTCTGAGTTACTTCAACAACGATTTCCTCGAGTTTTCAAATAAATTTCGCCGAGTGACGAGGCATTTGGCTACCTTAAGAGAGTCATACTTACTGTTGCCAGCTGCTCGACCTACTTTCTTTCTTTCCACTCTTTAATTATTACTGTGGTCAGTCCTGCAGGAGCAATATGCCACTACATGTAAACCTTAACGTTGTCTGAGCTACCTTATCGAAGATATCCTCGAGTTTTCAACAAAAAATTTCACATGGTGACGAGGCATTTGGCTACCTTAAGAGAGTCATAGTACTCCTGCCTGCTGCTCCCACTTTTCTAAGCCCATTCTCTCTATCATTCTTGCTATGGCCTGTCCTACGGAACCGATGTGCCACTATATGTCCACGTTAACGTCGTCACTGTTACTCCCACTACGAGTCTCTCGAGTTAGCAAATGTACCTCGCCGGATGACGAGGCATTTGGCTACCTTAAGAGAGTCATAGTTACTGCTGCCAGCTGCTCGACCTACTTTCATTCTTTCCACTCATTAATTATTACTGTGGTCAGTCCTGCAGGCAATATGCCACTACATGTAAACCTTAACGTTGTCTGAGCTACCTTAACGAAGATATTCTCGAGTTTTATAAAAAATTTCACATGGTGACGAGGCTTATGGCTGCCTTAAGAGAGTCATAGTACCCCTGCCTGCTGCTATCACTTTTCTAAGCCCATTCTCTCTATCATTCTTGCTATGGCCTGTCCTACAGAACCGATGTGCCACTATATGTCCACGTTAACGTCGTCACTGTTACTCCCACTACGAGTCTCTCGAGTTAGCAAATGTACCTCGCCGGGTGACGAGGCATTTGGCTACCTTAAGAGAGTCATAGTTACTGCGGCCAGCTGCTCGACCTACTTTCTTTCTTTCCACTCTTTAATTATTACTGTAGTCAGTCCTGCAGGAGCAATATGCCACTACATGTAAACCTTAACGTTGACTGAGCTACCTTAACGAAAATATCCTCGAGTTTTCAAAAAAAATTTTACATGGTGACGAGCCATTTGGCTACCTTAAGGGAGTCATAGTACCCCTGCCTGCTGCTCCCACTTTTCTAAGCCCTTTCTCTCTACCATTCTTGCTATGGCTGTCCTACAGAACCGATGTGCCACTATATGTCCACGTTAACGTCGTCTCTGTTACTCCCACTACGAGTCTCTCGAGTTAGCAAATGTACCTCGCCGGATGACGAGGCATTTGGCTACCTTATAAGCGTCATAGTTACTGCAGCCAGCTGCTCCCCCTTCTTTGAATCTTTATTGTCTTTAATTCCTACTGTGGTCAGTCCTGCAGAAGCGATACGCCACCACCTGACCATGTTACCGTTGTCTGAGTTACTTCAACAACGATTTCCTCGAGTTTTCAAATAAATTTCGCCGAGTGACGAGGCATTTGGCTACCTTAAGAGAGTCATACTTACTGTTGCCAGCTGCTCGACCTACTTTCTTTCTTTCCACTCTTTAATTATTACTGTGGTCAGTCCTGCAGGAGCAATATGCCACTACATGTAAACCTTAACGTTGTCTGAGCTACCTTATCGAAGATATCCTCGAGTTTTCAACAAAAAATTTCACATGGTGACGAGGCATTTGGCTACCTTAAGAGAGTCATAGTACTCCTGCCTGCTGCTCCCACTTTTCTAAGCCCATTCTCTCTATCATTCTTGCTATGGCCTGTCCTACGGATCCGATGTGCCACTATATGTCCACGTTAACGTCGTCACTGTTACTCCCACTACGAGTCTCTCGAGTTAGCAAATGTACCTCGCCGGATGACGAGGCATTTGGCTACCTTAAGAGAGTCATAGTTACTGCAGCCAGCTGCTCCCCCTTCTTTGAATCTTTCCTCTCTTTAATTCGTACCTTGGTGTCCTGCAGAAGCGATACGCCACCACCTGTCCATGTTACCGTTGTCTGAGTTACTTCAACGACGATTTCCTCGAGTTTTCAAATAAATTTCGCCGAGTGACGAGGCATTTGGCTACCTTAAGAGAGTCATAGTTACTGCTGCCAGCTGCTCGACCTACATTCATTCTTTCCACTCATTAATTATTACTGTGGTCAGTCCTGCAGGAGCAATATGCCACTACATGTAAACCTTAACGTTGTCTGAGCTACCTTAACGAAGATATTCTCGAGTTTTCAAAAAAAATTTCACATGGTGACGAGACTTTTGGCTGCCTTAAGAGAGTCATAGTACCCCTGCCTGCTGCTATCACTTTTCTAAGCCCATTCTCTCTATCATTCTTGCTATGGCCTGTCCTACAGAACCGATGTGCCACTATATGTCCACGTTAACGTCGTCACTGTTACTCCCACTACGAGTCTCTCGAGTTAGCAAATGTACCTCGCCCGGTGACGAGGCATTTGGCTACCTTAAGAGAGTCATAGTTACTGCAGCCAGCTGCTCCCCCTTCTTTGAATCTTTCCTCCCTTTAAATCGTACTGTGGTCAGTCCTGCAGAGCGATACGCCAACACCTGTGCATGTTACCGTTGTCTGAGTTACTTCAACGACGATTTCCTCGAGTTTTCAAATAAAACTCGCCGAGTGACGATTCATTTGGCTACCTTAAGAGAGTCATAGTTACTGCTGCCAGCTGCTCGACCTACTTTCTTTCTTTCCACTCATTAATTATTACTGTGGTCAGTTCTGCAGGAGCAATATGCCACTACATGTAAACCTTAACGTTGTCTGAGCTACCTTAGTGATGATATCCTCGAGATTTCAAAAAAAATTTCACATGGTGACGAGGCTTTTGGCTGCCTTAAGAGAGTCATAGTACCCCTGCCTGCTGCTATCACTTTTCTAAGCCCATTCTCTCTATCATGCTTGCTATGGCTGTCCTACAGAACCGATGTGCCACTATATGTCCACGTTAACGTCGTCACTGTTACTCCCACTACGAGTCTCTCGAGTTAGCAAATGTACCTCGCCGGGTGACGAGGCATTTGGCTACCTTAAGAGAGTCATAGTTACTGCGGCCAGCTGCTCGACCCACTTTCTTTCTTTCCACTCTTTAATTATTACTGTGGTCAGTTCTGCAGGAGCAATATGCCACTACATGTAAACCTTAACGTTGTCTGAGCTACCTTATCGATGATATCCTCGAGTTTTCAAAAACAATATCACATGGTGACGAGGCATTTGGCTACCTTAAGAGAGTCATAGTACTCCTGCCTGCTGCTCCCACTTTTCTAAGCCCATTCTCTCTATCATTCTTGCTATGGCCTGTCCTACGGAACCGATGTGCTACTATATGTATACGTTAACGTCGTCACTGTTACTCCTACTACGAGTCTCTCGAGTTAGCAAATGAACCTCGCCGGATGACGAGGCATTTGGCTCCCTTAAGAGAGTCATAGTTACTGCAGCCAGCTGCTCCCCCTTCTTTGAATCTTTATTGTCTTTAATTCGTACTGTGGTCAGTCCTGCAGAAGCGATACGCCACCACCTGACCATGTTACCGTTGTCTGAGTTACTTCAACAACGATTTCCTCGAGTTTCAAATAAATTTCGCCGAGTGACGAGGCATTTGGCTACCTTAAGAGAGTCATACTTATTGCAGCCAGCTGCTCCCCCTTCTTTGAATCTTTCCTCTCTTTAATTCGTACCTTGGTGTCCTGCAGAAGCGATACGCCACCACCTGTATATGTTACCGTTGTCTGAGTTACTTCGACGACGATTTCCTCGAGTTTTCAAATAAATTTCGCCGAGTGACGAGGCATTTGGCTACCTTAAGAGAGTCATAGTTACTGCTGCCAGCTGCTCGACCTACTTTCACTCTTTCCACTCATTAATTATTACTGTGGTCAGTCCTGCAGGAGCAATATGCCACTACATGTAAACCTTAACGTTGTCTGAGCTACCTTAACGAAGATATTCTCGAGTTTTCAAAAAAAATTTCACATGGTGACGAGACTTTTGGCTGCCTTAAGAGAGTCATAGTACCCCTGCCTGCTGCTATCACTTTTCTAAGCCCATTCTCTCTATCATTCTTGCTATGGCCTGTCCTACAGAACCGATGTGCCACTATATGTCCACGTTAACGTCGTCACTGTTACTCCCACTACGAGTCTCTCGAGTTAGCAAATGTACCTCGCCCGGTGACGAGGCATTTGGCTACCTTAAGAGAGCATAGTTACTGCAGCCAGCTGCTCCCCCTTCTTTGAATCTTTCCTCCCTTTAAATCGTACTGTGGTCAGTCCTGCAGAGCGATACGCCAACACCTGTGCATGTTACGGTTGTCTGAGTTACTTCAACGACGATTTCCTCGAGTTTTCAAATAAAACTCGCCGAGTGACGAGGCATTTGGCTACCTTAAGAGAGTCATAGTTACTGCTGCCAGCTGCTCGACCTACTTTCTTTCTTTCCACTCATTAATTATTACTGTGGTCAGTTCTGCAGGAGCAATATGCCACTACATGTAAACCTTAACGTTGTCTGAGCTACCTTAACGATGATATCCTCGAGATTTCAAAAAAAATTTCACATGGTGACGAGGCTTTTGGCTGCCTTAAGAGAGTCATAGTACCCCTGCCTGCTGCTATCACTTTTCTAAGCCGATTCTCTCTATCATGCTTGCTATGGCTGTCCTACAGAACCGATGTGCCACTATATGTCCACGTTAACGTCGTCACTGTTACTCCCACTACGAGTCTCTCGAGTTAGCAAATGTACCTCGCCGGGTGACGAGGCATTTGGCTACCTTAAGAGAGTCATAGTTACTGCGGCCAGCTGCTCGACCCACTTTCTTTCTTTCCACTCTTTAATTATTACTGTGGTCAGTCCTGCAGGAGCAATCTGCCACTACATGTAAACCTTAACGTTGTCTGAGCTACCTTAACGAAAATATCCTCGAGTTTTCAAAAAAAATTTCACATATTGACGAGGCATTTGGCTACCTTAAGAGAGTCATAGTACTCCTGCCTGCTGCTCCCACTTTTCTAAGCCAATTCTCTCTATCATTCTTGCTATGGCCTGTCCTACGGAACCGATGTGCCACTATATGTCCACGTTAACGTCGTCACTGTTACTCCCACTACGAGTCTCTCGAGTTAGCAAATGTACCTCATCGGATTACGAGGCATTTGGCTACGTTAAGAGAGTCATAGTTACTGCTGCCAGCTGCTCGACCTACTTTCATTCTTTCCACTCATTAATTATTACTGTGGTCAGTCCTGCAGGCAATATGCCACTACATGTAAACCTTAACGTTGTCTGAGCTACCTTAACGAAGATATTCTCGAGTTTTATAAAAAATTTCACATGGTGACGAGGCTTATGGCTGCCTTAAGAGAGTCATAGTACCCCTGCCTGCTGCTATCACTTTTCTAAGCCCATTCTCTCTATCATTCTTGCTATGGCCTGTCCTACAGAACCGATGTGCCACTATATGTCCACGTTAACGTCGTCACTGTTACTCCCACTACGAGTCTCTCGAGTTAGCAAATGTACCTCGCCGGGTGACGAGGCATTTGGCTACCTTAAGAGAGTCATAGTTACTGCGGCCAGCTGATCGACATACTTTCTTTCTTTCCACTCTTTAATTATTACTGTGGTCAGTTGTGCAGGAGCAATATGCCACTACATGTAAACCTTAACGTTGTCTGAGCTACCTTAACGAAAATATCCTCGAGTTTTCAAAAAAAAATTTTACATGGTGACGAGCCATTTGGCTACCTTAAGGGAGTCATAGTACCCCTGCCTGCTGCTCCCACTTTTCTAAGCCCTTTCTCTCTACCATTCTTGTTATGGCTCTCCTACAGAACCGATGTGCCACTATATGTCCACGTTAACGTCGTCTCTGTTACTCCCACTACGAGTCTCTCGAGTTAGCAAATGTACCTCGCCAGATGACGAGGCATTTGGCTACCTTATAAGCGTCATAGTTACTGCAGCCAGCTGCTCCCCCTTCTTTGAATCTTTATTGTCTTTAATTCGTACTGTGGTCAGTCCTGCAGAAGCGATACGCCACCACCTGACCATGTTACCGTTGTCTGAGTTACTTCGACGACGATTTCCTCGAGTTTTCAAATAGATTTCGCCGAGTGACGAGGCATTTGGCTACCTTAAGAGAGTCATAGTTACTGCTGCCAGCTGCTCGACCTACATTCATTCTTTCCACTCATTAATTATTACTGTGGTCAGTCCTGCAGGAGCAATATGCCACTACATGTAAACCTTAACGTTGTCTGAGCTACCTTAACGAAGATATTCTCGAGTTTTCAAAAAAAATTTCACATGGTGACGAGACTTTTGGCTGCCTTAAGAGAGTCATAGTACCCCTGCCTGCTGCTATCACTTTTCTAAGCCCATTCTCTCTATCATTCTTGCTATGGCCTGTCCTACAGAACCGATGTGCCACTATATGTCCACGTTAACGTCGTCACTGTTACTCCCACTACGAGTCTCTCGAGTTAGCAAATGTACCTCGCCCGGTGACGAGGCATTTGGATACCTTAAGAGAGTCATAGTTACTGCAGCCAGCTGCTCCCCCTTCTTTGAATCTTTCCTCCCTTTAAATCGTACTGTGGTCAGTCCTGCAGAGCGATACGCCAACACCTGTGCATGTTACCGTTGTCTGAGTTACTTCAACGACGATTTCCTCGAGTTTTCAAATAAAACTCGCCGAGTGACGATTCATTTGGCTACCTTAAGAGAGTCATAGTTACTGCTGCCAGCTGCTCGACCTACTTTCTTTCTTTCCACTCATTAATTATTACTGTGGTCAGTTCTGCAGGAGCAATATGCCACTACATGTAAACCTTAACGTTGTCTGAGCTACCTTAGTGATGATATCCTCGAGATTTCAAAAAAAATTTCACATGGTGACGAGGCTTTTGGCTGCCTTAAGAGAGTCATAGTACCCCTGCCTGCTGCTATCACTTTTCTAAGCCCATTCTCTCTATCATGCTTGCTATGGCTGTCCTACAGAACCGATGTGCCACTATATGTCCACGTTAACGTCGTCACTGTTACTCCCACTACGAGTCTCTCGAGTTAGCAAATGTACCTCGCCGGGTGACGAGGCATTTGGCTACCTTAAGAGAGTCATAGTTACTGCGGCCAGCTGCTCGACCCACTTTCTTTCTTTCCACTCTTTAATTATTACTGTGGTCAGTTCTGCAGGAGCAATATGCCACTACATGTAAACCTTAACGTTGTCTGAGCTACCTTATCGATGATATCCTCGAGTTTTCAAAAACAATATCACATGGTGACGAGGCATTTGGATACCTTAAGAGAGTCATAGTACTCCTGCCTGCTGCTCCCACTTTTCTAAGCCCATTCTCTCTATCATTCTTGCTATGGCCTGTCCTACGGAACCGATGTGCTACTATATGTATACGTTAACGTCGTCACTGTTACTCCTACTACGAGTCTCTCGAGTTAGCAAATGAACCTCGCCGGATGACGAGGCATTTGGCTCCCTTAAGAGAGTCATAGTTACTGCAGCCAGCTGCTCCCCCTTCTTTGAATCTTTATTGTCTTTAATTCGTACTGTGGTCAGTCCTGCAGAAGCGATACGCCACCACCTGACCATGTTACCGTTGTCTGAGTTACTTCAACAACGATTTCCTCGAGTTTCAAATAAATTTCGCCGAGTGACGAGGCATTTGGCTACCTTAAGAGAGTCATACTTATTGCAGCCAGCTGCTCCCCCTTCTTTGAATCTTTCCTCTCTTTAATTCGTACCTTGGTGTCCTGCAGAAGCGATACGCCACCACCTGTATATGTTACCGTTGTCTGAGTTACTTCGACGACGATTTCCTCGAGTTTTCAAATAAATTTCGCCGAGTGACGAGGCATTTGGCTACCTTAAGAGAGTCATAGTTACTGCTGCCAGCTGCTCGACCTACTTTCACTCTTTCCACTCATTAATTATTACTGTGGTCAGTCCTGCAGGAGCAATATGCCACTACATGTAAACCTTAACGTTGTCTGAGCTACCTTAACGAAGATATTCTCGAGTTTTCAAAAAAAATTTCACATGGTGACGAGACTTTTGGCTGCCTTAAGAGAGTCATAGTACCCCTGCCTGCTGCTATCACTTTTCTAAGCCCATTCTCTCTATCATTCTTGCTATGGCCTGTCCTACAGAACCGATGTGCCACTATATGTCCACGTTAACGTCGTCACTGTTACTCCCACTACGAGTCTCTCGAGTTAGCAAATGTACCTCGCCCGGTGACGAGGCATTTGGCTACCTTAAGAGAGCATAGTTACTGCAGCCAGCTGCTCCCCCTTCTTTGAATCTTTCCTCCCTTTAAATCGTACTGTGGTCAGTCCTGCAGAGCGATACGCCAACACCTGTGCATGTTACGGTTGTCTGAGTTACTTCAACGACGATTTCCTCGAGTTTTCAAATAAAACTCGCCGAGTGACGAGGCATTTGGCTACCTTAAGAGAGTCATAGTTACTGCTGCCAGCTGCTCGACCTACTTTCTTTCTTTCCACTCATTAATTATTACTGTGGTCAGTTCTGCAGGAGCAATATGCCACTACATGTAAACCTTAACGTTGTCTGAGCTACCTTAACGATGATATCCTCGAGATTTCAAAAAAAATTTCACATGGTGACGAGGCTTTTGGCTGCCTTAAGAGAGTCATAGTACCCCTGCCTGCTGCTATCACTTTTCTAAGCCGATTCTCTCTATCATGCTTGCTATGGCTGTCCTACAGAACCGATGTGCCACTATATGTCCACGTTAACGTCGTCACTGTTACTCCCACTACGAGTCTCTCGAGTTAGCAAATGTACCTCGCCGGGTGACGAGGCATTTGGCTACCTTAAGAGAGTCATAGTTACTGCGGCCAGCTGCTCGACCCACTTTCTTTCTTTCCACTCTTTAATTATTACTGTGGTCAGTTCTGCAGGAGCAATATGCCACTACATGTAAACCTTAACGTTGTCTGAGCTACCTTATCGATGATATCCTCGAGTTTTCAAAAACAATATCACATGGTGACGAGGCATTTGGCTACCTTAAGAGAGTCATAGTACTCCTGCCTGCTGCTCCCACTTTTCTAAGCCCATTCTCTCTATCATTCTTGCTATGGCCTGTCCTACGGAACCGATGTGCTACTATATGTATACGTTAACGTCGTCACTGTTACTCCTACTACGAGTCTCTCGAGTTAGCAAATGAACCTCGCCGGGTGACGAGGCATTTGGCTACCTTAAGAGAGTCATAGTTACTGCAGCCAGCTGCTCCCCCTTCTTTGAATCTTTCCTCCCTTTAAATCGTACTGTGGTCAGTCCTGCAGAGCGATACGCCAACACCTGTGCATGTTAGCGTTGTCTGAGTTACTTCAACGACGATTTCCTCGAGTTTTCAAATGAATCTCGCCGAGTGACGAGGCATTTGGCTATCTTAAGAGAGTCATAGTTACTGCTGCCAGCTGCTCGACCTACTTTCTTTCTTTCCACTCATTAATTATTACTGTGGTCAGTTCTGCAGGAGCAATATGCCACTACATGTAAACCTTAACGTTGTCTGAGCTACCTTATCGATGATATCCTCGAGTTTTCAAAAACAATATCACATGGTGACGAGGCATTTGGCTACCTTAAGAGAGTCATAGTACTCCAGCCTGCTGCTCCCACTTATCTAAGCCCATTCTCTCTATCATTCTTGCTATGGCCTGTCCTACGGAACCGATGTGCTACTATATGTCCACGTTAACGTCGTCACTGTTACTCCCACTACGAGTCTCTCGAGTTAGCAAATGAACCTCGCCGGATGACGAGGCATTTGGCTACCTTAAAAGACTCGTATTTACTGCAGTCAGCTGCTCCCCCTTCTTTGAATCTTTCCTATCTTTAATTCGTACTGTGGTCAGTCCTGCAGAAGATATACGCCACCACCTGTCCATGTTACCGTTTTCTGAGTTACCTCAACAACGATTTCCTCGAGTTTTCAAATATATTTCGCCGAGTGACGAGGCATTTGGCTACCTTAAAAGAGTCATACCTACTGTTGCCAGCTGCTCGACCTACTTTCTTTCTTTCCACTCTTTAATAATTACTGTGGTCAGTCCTGCAGGAGCAATATGCCACTACATGTAAACCTTAACGTTGTCTGAGCTACCTTATCGAAGATATCCTCGAGTTTTCAACAAAAAATTTCACATGGTGACGAGGCATTTGGCTACCTTAAGAGAGTCATAGTACTCCTGCCTGCTGCTCCCACTTTTCTAAGCCCTTTCTCTCTACCATTCATGCTATGGCTGTCCTACAGAACCGATGTGCCACTATATGTCCACGTTAACGTCGTCTCTGTTACTCCCACTACGAGTCTCTCGAGTTAGCAAATGTACCTCGCCAGATGACGAGGCATTTGGCTACCTTATAAGCGTCATAGTTACTGCAGCCAGCTGCTCCCCCTTCTTTGAATCTTTATTGTCTTTAATTCGTACTGTGGTCAGTCCTGCAGAAGCGATACGCCACCACCTGACCATGTTACCGTTGTCTGAGTTACTTCGACGACGATTTCCTCGAGTTTTCAAATAAATTTCGCCGAGTGACGAGGCATTTGGCTACCTTAAGAGAGTCATAGTTACTGCTGCCCGCTGCTCGACCTACTTTCATTCTTTCCACTCATTAATTATTACTGTGGTCAGTCCTGCAGGAGCAATATGCCACTACATGTAAACCTTAACGTTGTCTGAGCTACCTTAACGAAGATATTCTCGAGTTTTCAAAAAAAATTTCACATGGTGACGAGGCTTTTGAATGCCTTAAGAGAGTCATAGTACCCCTGCCTGCTGCTATCACTTTTCTAAGCCCATTCTCTCTATCATTCTTGCTATGGCCTGTCCTGCAGAACCGATGTGCCACTATATGTCCACGTTAACGTCGTCACTGTTACTCCCACTACGAGTCTCTCGAGTTAGCAAATGTACCTCGCCGGGTGACGAGGCATTTGGCTACCTTAAGAGAGTCATAGTTACTGCGGCCAGCTGCTCGACCTACTTTCTTTCTTTCCACTCTTTAGTTATTACTGTGGTCAGTTCTGCAGGAGCAATATGCCACTACATTTAAACCTTAACGTTGTCTGAGCTACCTTATCGATGATATCCTCGAGTTTTCAAAAACAATTTCACATGGTGAGGAGGCATTTGGCTACCTTAAGAGAGTCATAGTACTCCTGCCTGCTGCTCCCACTTTTCTAAGCCCATTCTCTCTATCATTCTTGCTATGGCCTGTCCTACGGAACCGATGTGCTACTATATGTATACGTTAACGTCGTCACTGTTACTCCCACTACGAGTCTCTCGAGTTAGCAAATGTACCTCGCCAGGTGACGAGGCATTTGGCTACCTTAAGAGAGTCATAGTAACTGCAGCCAGCTGCTCCCCCTTCTTTGAATCTTTCTTCCCTTTAAATCGTACTGTGGTCAGTCCTGCAGAGCGATACGCCAACACCTGTGCATGTTACCGTTGTCTGAGTTACTTCAACGACGATTTCCTCGAGTTTTCAAATAAATCTCGCCGAGTGACGAGGCATTTGGCTACCTTAAGAGAGTCATAGTTACTGCTGCCAGCTGCTCGACCTACTTTCTTTCTTTCCACTCATTAATTATTACTGTGGTCAGTTCTGCAGGAGCAATATGCCACTACATGTAAACCTTAACGTTGTCTGAGCTACCTTAACGACGATATCCTCGAGATTTCAAAAAAAATTTCACATGGTGACGAGGCTTTTGGCTGCCTTAAGAGAGTCACAGTACCCCTGCCTGCTGCTATCACTTTTCTAAGCCCATTCTCTCTATCATGCTTGCTATGGCTGTCCTACAGAACCGATGTGCCACTATATGTCCACGTTAACGTCGTCACTGTTACTCCCACTACGAGTCTCTCGAGTTAGCAAATGTACCTCGCCGGGTGACGAGGCATTTGGCTACCTTAAGAGAGTCATAGTTACTGCGGCCAGCTGCTCGACCCACTTTCTTTCTTTCCACTCTTTAATTATTACTGTGGTCAGTTCTGCAGGAGCAATATGCCACTACATGTAAACCTTAACGTTGTCTGAGCTACCTTATCGATGATATCCTCGAGTTGGCTACCTTAAGAGAGTCATAGTTACTGCGGCCAGCTGCACGACCTACTTTCATTCTTTCCACTCATTAATTATTACTGTGGTCAGTCCTGCAGGCAATATGCCACTACATGTAAACCTTAACGTTGTCTGAGCTACCTTATCGATGATATCCTCGAGTTTTCAAAAACAATATCACATGGTGACGAGGCATTTGGCTACCTTAAGAGAGTCATAGTACTCCTGCCTGCTGCTCCCACTTTTCTAAGCCCATTCTCTCTATCATTCTTGCTATGGCCTGTCCTACGGAACCGATGTGCTACTATATGTATACGTTAACGTCGTCACTGTTACTCCTACTACGAGTCTCTCGAGTTAGCAAATGAACCTCACCGGATGACGAGGCATTTGGCTACCTTAAGAGAGTCATAGTTACTGCAGCCAGCTGCTCCCCCTTCTTTGAATCTTTATTGTCTTTAATTCGTACTGTGGTCAGTCCTGCAGAAGCGATACGCCACCACCTGACCATGTTACCGTTGTCTGAGTTACTTCAACAACGATTTCCTCGAGTTTCAAATAAATTTCGCCGAGTGACGAGGCATTTGGCTACCTTAAGAGAGTCATAGTTACTGCTGCCAGCTGCTCGACCTACTTTCATTCTTTCCACTCATTAATTATTACTGTGGTCAGTCCTGCAGGAGCAATATGCCACTACATGTAAACCTTAACGTTGTCTGAGCTACCTTAACGAAGATGTTCTCGAGTTTTCAAAAAAAATTTCACATGGTGACGAGGCTTTTGAATGCCTTAAGAGAGTCATAGTACCCCTGCCTGCTGCTATCACTTTTCTAAGCCCATTCTCTCTATCATTCTTGCTATGGCCTGTCCTGCAGAACCGATGTGCCACTATATGTCCACGTTAACGTCGTCACTGTTACTCCCACTACGAGTCTCTCGAGTTAGCAAATGTACCTCGCCGGGTGACGAGGCATTTGGCTACCTTAAGAGAGTCATAGTTACTGCGGCCAGCTGCTCGACCTACTTTCTTTCTTTCCACTCTTTAGTTATTACTGTGGTCAGTTCTGCAGGAGCAATATGCCACTACATTTAAACCTTAACGTTGTCTGAGCTACCTTATCGATGATATCCTCGAGTTTTCAAAAACAATTTCACATGGTGACGAGGCATTTGGCTACCTTAAGAGAGTCATAGTACTCCTGCCTGCTGCTCCCACTTTTCTAAGCCCATTCTCTCTATCATTCTTGCTATGGCCTGTCCTACGGAACCGATGTGCTACTATATGTATACGTTAACGTCGTCACTGTTACTCCCACTACGAGTCTCTCGAGTTAGCAAATGTACCTCGCCCGGTGACGAGGCATTTGGCTACCTTAAGAGAGTCATAGTTACTGCAGCCAGCTGCTCCCCCTTCTTTGAATCTTTCCTCCCTTTAAATCGTACTGTGGTCAGTCCTGCAGAGCGATACGCCAACACCTGTGCATGTTACCGTTGTCTGAGTTACTTCAACGACGATTTCCTCGAGTTTTCAAATAAATCTCGCCGAGTGACGAGGCATTTGGCTACCTTAAGAGAGTCATAGTTACTGCTGCCAGCTGCTCGACCTACTTTCTTTCTTTCCACTCATTAATTATTACTGTGGTCAGTTCTGCAGGAGCAATATGCCACTACATGTAAACCTTAACGTTGTCTGAGCTACCTTATCGATGATATCCTCGAGATTTCAAAAAAAATTTCACATGGTGACGAGGCTTTTGGCTGCCTTAAGAGAGTCACAGTACCCCTGCCTGCTGCTATCACTTTTCTAAGCCCATTCTCTCTATCATGCTTGCTATGGCTGTCCTACAGAACCGATGTGCCACTATATGTCCACGTTAACGTCGTCACTGTTACTCCCACTACGAGTCTCTCGAGTTAGCAAATGTACCTCGCCGGGTGACGAGGCATTTGGCTACCTTAAGAGAGTCATAGTTACTGCGGCCAGCTGCTCGACCCACTTTCTTTCTTTCCACTCTTTAATTATTACTGTGGTCAGTTCTGCAGGAGCAATATGCCACTACATGTAAACCTTAACGTTGTCTGAGCTACCTTATCGATGATATCCTCGAGTTTTCAAAAACAATATCACATGGTGACGAGGCATTTGGCTACCTTAAGAGAGTCATAGTACTCCTGCCTGCTGCTCCCACTTTTCTAAGCCCATTCTCTCTATCATTCTTGCTATGGCCTGTCCTACGGAACCGATGTGCTACTATATGTATACGTTAACGTCGTCACTGTTACACCTACTACGAGTCTCTCGAGTTAGCAAATGAACCTCACCGGATGACGAGGCATTTGGCTACCTTAAGAGAGTCATAGTTACTGCAGCCAGCTGCTCCCCCTTCTTTGAATCTTTATTGTCTTTAATTCGTACTGTGGTCAGTCCTGCAGAAGCGATACGCCACCACCTGACCATGTTACCGTTGTCTGAGTTACTTCAACAACGATTTCCTCGAGTTTCAAATAAATTTCGCCGAGTGACGAGGCATTTGGCTACCTTAAGAGAGTCATACTTACTGCACTCAGCTGCTCCCCCTTCTTTGAATCTTTCCTCTCTTTAATTCGTACCTTGGTGTCCTGCAGAAGCGATACGCCACCACCTGTATATGTTACCGTTGTCTGAGTTACTTCGACGACGATTTCCTCGAGTTTTCAAATAAATTTCGCCGAGTGACGAGGCATTTGGCTACCTTAAGAGAGTCATAGTTACTGCTGCCAGCAGCTCGACCTACTTTCATTCTTTCCACTCATTAATTATTACTGTGGTCAGTCCTGCAGGAGCAATATGCCACTACATGTAAACCTTAACGTTGTCTGAGCTACCTTAACGAAGATATTCTCGAGTTTTCAAAAAAAATTTCACATGGTGACGAGGCTTTTGGCTGCCTTAAGAGAGTCATAGTACCACTGCCTGCTGCTATCACTTTTCTAAGCCCATTCTCTCTATCATTCTTGCTATGGCTGTCCTACAGAACCGATGTGCCACTATATGTCCACGTTAACGTCGTCACTGTTACTCCCACTACGAGTCTCTCGAGTTAGCAAATGTACCTCGCCGGGTGACGAGGCATTTGGCTACCTTAAGAGAGTCATAGTTACTGCAGCCAGTTGCTCCCCCTTCTTTGAATCTTTCCTCCCTTTAAATCGTACTGTGGTCAGTCCTGCAGAGCGATACGCCAACACCTGTGCATGTTACCGTTGTCTGAGTTACTTCAACGACGATTTCCTCGAGTTTTCAAATGAATCTCGCCGAGTGACGAGGCATTTGGCTACCTTAAGAGAGTCATAGTTACTGCTGCCAGCTGCTCGACCTACTTTCTTTCTTTCCACTCATTAATTATTACTGTGGTCAGTTCTGCAGGAGCAATATGCCACTACATGTAAACCTTAACGTTGTCTGAGCTACCTTATCGATGATATCCTCGAGTTTTCAAAAACAATTTCACATGGTGACGAGGCATTTGGCTACCTTAAGAGAGTCATAGTACTCCAGCCTGCTGCTCCCACTTATCTAAGCCCATTCTCTCTATCATTCTTGCTATGGCCTGTCCTACGGAACCGATGTGCTACTATATGTCCACGTTAACGTCGTCACTGTTACTCCCACTACGAGTCTCTCGAGTTAGCAAATGAACCTCGCCGGATGACGAGGCATTTGGCTACCTTAAAAGAGTCGTATTTACTGCAGTCAGCTGCTCCCCCTTCTTTGAATCTTTCCTATCTTTAATTCGTACTGTGGTCAGTCCTGCAGAAGATATACGCCACCACCTGTCCATGTTACCGTTGTCTGAGTTACCTCAACAACGATTTCCTCGAGTTTTCAAATATATTTCGCCGAGTGACGAGGCATTTGGCTACCTTAAGAGAGTCATACTTACTGTTGCCAGCTGCTCGACCTACTTTCTTTCTTTCCACTCTTTAATAATTACTGTGGTCAGTCCTGCAGGAGCAATATGCCACTACATGTAAACCTTAACGTTGTCTGAGCTACCTTATCGAAGATATCCTCGAGTTTTCAACAAAAAATTTCACATGGTGACGAGGCATTTGGCTACCTTAAGAGAGTCATAGTACTCCTGCCTGCTGCTCCCACTTTTCTAAGCCCTTTCTCTCTACCATTCATGCTATGGCTGTCCTACAGAACCGATGTGCCACTATATGTCCACGTTAACGTCGTCTCTGTTACTCCCACTACGAGTCTCTCGAGTTAGCAAATGTACCTCGCCAGATGACGAGGCATTTGGCTACCTTATAAGCGTCATAGTTACTGCAGCCAGCTGCTCCCCCTTCTTTGAATCTTTATTGTCTTTAATTCGTACTGTGGTCAGTCCTGCAGAAGCGATACGCCACCACCTGACCATGTTACCGTTGTCTGAGTTACTTCGACGACGATTTCCTCGAGTTTTCAAATAAATTTCGCCGAGTGACGAGGCATTTGGCTACCTTAAGAGAGTCATAGTTACTGCTGCCAGCTGCTCGACCTACTTTCATTCTTTCCACTCATTAATTATTACTGTGGTCAGTCCTGCAGGAGCAATATGCCACTACATGTAAACCTTAACGTTGTCTGAGCTACCTTAACGAAGATATTCTCGAGTTTTCAAAAAAAATTTCACATGGTGACGAGGCTTTTGAATGCCTTAAGAGAGTCATAGTACCCCTGCCTGCTGCTATCACTTTTCTAAGCCCATTCTCTCTATCATTCTTGCTATGGCCTGTCCTGCAGAACCGATGTGCCACTATATGTCCACGTTAACGTCGTCACTGTTACTCCCACTACGAGTCTCTCGAGTTAGCAAATGTACCTCGCCGGGTGACGAGGCATTTGGCTACCTTAAGAGAGTCATAGTTACTGCGGCCAGCTGCTCGACCTACTTTCTTTCTTTCCACTCTTTAGTTATTACTGTGGTCAGTTCTGCAGGAGCAATATGCCACTACATTTAAACCTTAACGTTGTCTGAGCTACCTTATCGATGATATCCTCGAGTTTTCAAAAACAATTTCACATGGTGACGAGGCATTTGGCTACCTTAAGAGAGTCATAGTACTCCTGCCTGCTGCTCCCACTTTTCTAAGCCCATTCTCTCTATCATTCTTGCTATGGCCTGTCCTACGGAACCGATGTGCTACTATATGTATACGTTAACGTCGTCACTGTTACTCCCACTACGAGTCTCTCGAGTTAGCAAATGAACCTCGCCGGATGACGAGGCATTTGGCTACCTTAAGAGAGTCATAGTTACTGCAGCCAGCTGCTCCCCCTTCTTTGAATCTTTCCTGTCTTTAATTCGTACTGTGTCAGTCCTGGAGAAGCGATACGCCACCACCTGTCCATGTTACCGTTGTCTGAGTTACCTCAACAACGATTTCCTCGAGTTTTCAAATAAATTTCGCCGAGTGACGAGGCATTTGGCTACCTTAAGAGAGTCATACTTACTGTTGCCAGCTGCTCGACCTACTTTCTTTCTTCCCACTCTTTAATTATTACTGTGGTCAGTCCTGCAGGAGCAATATGCCACTACATGTAAACCTTAACGTTGTCTGAGCTACCTTATCGAAGATATCCTCGAGTTTTCAACAAAAAATTTCACATGGTGACGAGGCATTTGGCTACCTTAAGAGAGTCATAGTACTCCAGCCTGCTGCTCCCACTTATCTAAGCCCATTCTCTCTATCATTCTTGCTATGGCCTGTCCTACGGAACCGATGTGCTACTATATGTCCACGTTAACGTCGTCACTGTTACTCCCACTACGAGTCTCTCGAGTTAGCAAATGAACCTCGCCGGATGACGAGGCATTTGGCTACCTTAAAAGAGTCGTATTTACTGCAGTCAGCTGCTCCCCCTTCTTTGAATCTTTCCTATCTTTAATTCGTACTGTGGTCAGTCCTGCAGAAGATATACGCCACCACCTGTCCATGTTACCGTTGTCTGAGTTACCTCAACAACGATTTCCTCGAGTTTTCAAATATATTTCGCCGAGTGACGAGGCATTTGGCTACCTTAAGAGAGTCATACTTACTGTTGCCAGCTGCTCGACCTACTTTCTTTCTTTCCACTCTTTAATAATTACTGTGGTCAGTCCTGCAGGAGCAATATGCCACTACATGTAAACCTTAACGTTGTCTGAGCTACCTTATCGAAGATATCCTCGAGTTTTCAACAAAAAATTTCACATGGTGACGAGGCATTTGGCTACCTTAAGAGAGTCATAGTACTCCTGCCTGCTGCTCCCACTTTTCTAAGCCCTTTCTCTCTACCATTCATGCTATGGCTGTCCTACAGAACCGATGTGCCACTATATGTCCACGTTAACGTCGTCTCTGTTACTCCCACTACGAGTCTCTCGAGTTAGCAAATGTACCTCGCCAGATGACGAGGCATTTGGCTACCTTATAAGCGTCATAGTTACTGCAGCCAGCTGCTCCCCCTTCTTTGAATCTTTATTGTCTTTAATTCGTACTGTGGTCAGTCCTGCAGAAGCGATACGCCACCACCTGACCATGTTACCGTTGTCTGAGTTACTTCGACGACGATTTCCTCGAGTTTTCAAATAAATTTCGCCGAGTGACGAGGCATTTGGCTACCTTAAGAGAGTCATAGTTACTGCTGCCAGCTGCTCGACCTACTTTCATTCTTTCCACTCATTAATTATTACTGTGGTCAGTCCTGCAGGAGCAATATGCCACTACATGTAAACCTTAACGTTGTCTGAGCTACCTTAACGAAGATATTCTCGAGTTTTCAAAAAAAATTTCACATGGTGACGAGGCTTTTGAATGCCTTAAGAGAGTCATAGTACCCCTGCCTGCTGCTATCACTTTTCTAAGCCCATTCTCTCTATCATTCTTGCTATGGCCTGTCCTGCAGAACCGATGTGCCACTATATGTCCACGTTAACGTCGTCACTGTTACTCCCACTACGAGTCTCTCGAGTTAGCAAATGTACCTCGCCGGGTGACGAGGCATTTGGCTACCTTAAGAGAGTCATAGTTACTGCGGCCAGCTGCTCGACCTACTTTCTTTCTTTCCACTCTTTAGTTATTACTGTGGTCAGTTCTGCAGGAGCAATATGCCACTACATTTAAACCTTAACGTTGTCTGAGCTACCTTATCGATGATATCCTCGAGTTTTCAAAAACAATTTCACATGGTGACGAGGCATTTGGCTACCTTAAGAGAGTCATAGTACTCCTGCCTGCTGCTCCCACTTTTCTAAGCCCATTCTCTCTATCATTCTTGCTATGGCCTGTCCTACGGAACCGATGTGCTACTATATGTATACGTTAACGTCGTCACTGTTACTCCCACTACGAGTCTCTCGAGTTAGCAAATGAACCTCGCCGGATGACGAGGCATTTGGCTACCTTAAGAGAGTCATAGTTACTGCAGCCAGCTGCTCCCCCTTCTTTGAATCTTTCCTGTCTTTAATTCGTACTGTGTCAGTCCTGGAGAAGCGATACGCCACCACCTGTCCATGTTACCGTTGTCTGAGTTACCTCAACAACGATTTCCTCGAGTTTTCAAATCAATTTCGCCGAGTGACGAGGCATTTGGCTACCTTAAGAGAGTCATACTTACTGTTGCCAGCTGCTCGACCTACTTTCTTTCTTCCCACTCTTTAATTATTACTGTGGTCAGTCCTGCAGGAGCAATATGCCACTACATGTAAACCTTAACGTTGTCTGAGCTACCTTATCGAAGATATCCTCGAGTTTTCAACAAAAAATTTCACATGGTGACGAGGCATTTGGCTGCCTTAAGAGAGTCATAGTACTCCTGCCTGCTGCTCCCACTTTTCTAAGCCAATTCTCTCTATCATTCTTGCTATGGCCTGTCCTACGGAACCGATGTGCCACTATATGTCCACGTTAACGTCGTCTCTGTTACTCCCACTACGAGTCTCTCGAGTTAGCAAATGTACCTCGCCAGATGACGAGGCATTTGGCTACCTTATAAGCGTCATAGTTACTGCTGCCAGCTGCTCGACCTACTTTCTTTCTTTCCACTCTTTAATTATTACTGTGGTCAGTCCTGCAGAAGCGATACGCCACCACCTGACCATGTTACCGTTGTCTGAGTTACTTCGACGACGATTTCCTCGAGTTTTCAAATAGATTTCGCCGAGTGACGAGGCATTTGGCTACCTTAAGAGAGTCATAGTTACTGCTGCCAGCTGCTCGACCTACTTTCATTCTTTCCACTCATTAATTATTACTGTGGTCAGTCCTGCAGGAGCAATATGCCACTACATGTAAACCTTAACGTTGTCTGAGCTACCTTAACGAAGATATTCTCGAGTTTTCAAAAAAAATTTCACATGGTGACGAGGCTTTTGGCTGCCTTAAGAGAGTCATAGTACCCCTGCCTGCTGCTATCACTTTTCTAAGCACATTCTCTCTATCATTCTTGCTATGGCCTGTCCTACAGAACCGATGTGCCACTATATGTCCACGTTAACGTCGTCACTGTTACTCCCACTACGAGTCTCTCGAGTTAGCAAATGTACCTCGCCCGGTGACAAGGCATTTGGCTACCTTAAGAGAGTCATAGTTACTGCAGCCAGCTGCTCCCCCTTCTTTGAATCTTTCCTCCCTTTAAATCGTACTGTGGTCAGTCCTGCAGAGCGATACGCCAACACCTGTGCATGTTACCGTTGTCTGAGTTACTTCAACGACGATTTCCTCGAGTTTTCAAATAAATCTCGCCGAGTGACGAGGCATTTGGCTACCTTAAGAGAGTCATAGTTACTGCTGCCAGCTGCTCGACCTACTTTCTTTCTTTCCACTCATTAATTATTACTGTGGTCAGTTCTGCAGGAGCAATATGCCACTACATGTAAACCTTAACGTTGTCTGAGCTACCTTAACGATGATATCCTCGAGATTTCAAAAAAAATTTCACATGGTGACGAGGCTTTTGGCTGCCTTAAGAGAGTCATAGTACCCCTGCCTGCTGCTATCACTTTTCTAAGCCCATTCTCTCTATCATGCTTGCTATGGCTGTCCTACAGAACCGATGTGCCACTATATGTCCACGTTAACGTCGTCACTGTTACTCCCACTACGAGTCTCTCGAGTTAGCAAATGTACCTCGCCGGGTGACGAGGCATTTGGCTACCTTAAGAGAGTCATAGTTACTGCTGCCAGCTGCTCGACCTACTTTCTTTCTTTCCACTCATTAATTATTACTGTGGTCAGTCCTGCAGGAGCAATATGCCACTACATGTAAACCTTAACGTTGTCTGAGCTACCTTAACGAAGATATTCTCGAGTTTTCAAAAAAAATTTCACATGGTGACGAGGCTTTTGGCTGCCTTAAGAGAGTCATAGTACCACTGCCTGCTGCTATCACTTTTCTAAGCCCATTTTCTCTATCATTCTTGCTATGGCTGTCCTACAGAACCGATGTGCCACTATATGTCCACGTTAACGTCGTCACTGTTACTCCCACTACGAGTCTCCCGAGTTAGCAAATGTACCTCGCCGGGTGGCGAGGCATTTGGCTACCTTAAGAGAGTCATAGTTACTGCAGCCAGCTGCTCCCCCTTCTTTGAATCTTTCCTCCCTTTAAATCGTACTGTGGTCAGTCCTGCAGAGCGATACGCCAACACCTGTGCATGTTACCGTTGTCTGAGTTACTTCAACGACGATTTCCTCAAGTTTTCAAATGAATCTCGCCGAGTGACGAGGCATTTGGCTACCTTAAGAGAGTCATAGTTACTGCTGCCAGCTGCTCGACCTACTTTCTTTCTTTCCACTCATTAATTATTACTGTGGTCAGTTCTGCAGGAGCAATATGCCACTACATGTAAACCTTAACGTTGTCTGAGCTACCTTATCGATGATATCCTCGAGTTTTCAAAAACAATTTCACATGGTGACGAGGCATTTGGCAACCTTAAGAGAGTCATAGTACTCCAGCCTGCTGCTCCCACTTATCTAAGCCCATTCTCTCTATCATTCTTGCTATGGCCTGTCCTACGGAACCGATGTGCTACTATATGTCCACGTTAACGTCGTCACTGTTACTCCCACTACGAGTCTCTCGAGTTAGCAAATGAACCTCGCCGGATGACGAGGCATTTGGCTACCTTAAAAGAGTCGTATTTACTGCAGTCAGCTGCTCCCCCTTCTTTGAATCTTTCCTGTCTTTAATTCGTACTGTGGTCAGTCCTGCAGAAGATATACGCCACCACCTGTCCATGTTACCGTTGTCTGAGTTACCTCAACAACGATTTCCTCGAGTTTTCAAATATATTTCGCCGAGTGACGAGGCATTTGGCTACCTTAAGAGAGTCATACTTACTGTTGCCAGCTGCTCGACCTACTTTCTTTCTTTCCACTCTTTAATAATTACTGTGGTCAGTCCTGCAGGAGCAATATGCCACTACATGTAAACCTTGACGTTGTCTGAGCTACCTTATCGAAGATATCCTCGAGTTTTCAACAAAAAATTTCACATGGTGACGAGGCATTTGGCTACCTTAAGAGAGTCATAGTACTCCTGCCTGCTGCTCCCACTTTTCTAAGCCCTTTCTCTCTACCATTCATGCTATGGCTGTCCTACAGAACCGATGTGCCACTATATGTCCACGTTAACGTCGTCTCTGTTACTCCCACTACGAGTCTCTCGAGTTAGCAAATGTACCTCGCCAGATGACGAGGCATTTGGCTACCTTATAAGCGTCATAGTTACTGCAGCCAGCTGCTCCCCCTTCTTTGAATCTTTATTGTCTTTAATTCGTACTGTGGTCAGTCCTGCAGAAGCGATACGCCACCACCTGACCATGTTACCGTTGTCTGAGTTACTTCGACGACGATTTCCTCGAGTTTTCAAATAAATTTCGCCGAGTGACGAGGCATTTGGCTACCTTAAGAGAGTCATAGTTACTGCTGCCAGCTGCTCGACCTACTTTCATTCTTTCCACTCATTAATTATTACTGTGGTCAGTTCTGCAGGAGCAATATGCCACTACATTTAAACCTTAACGTTGTCTGAGCTACCTTATCGATGATATCCTCGAGTTTTCAAAAACAATTTCACATGGTGACGAGGCATTTGGCTACCTTAAGAGAGTCATAGTACTCCTGCCTGCTGCTCCCACTTTTCTAAGCCCATTCTCTCTATCATTCTTGCTATGGCCTGTCCTACGGAACCGATGTGCTACTATATGTATACGTTAACGTCGTCACTGTTACTCCCACTACGAGTCTCTCGAGTTAGCAAATGTACCTCGCCCGGTGACGAGGCATTTGGCTACCTTAAGAGAGTCATAGTTACTGCAGCCAGCTGCTCCCCCTTCTTTGAATCTTTCCTCCCTTTAAATCGTACTGTGGTCAGTCCTGCAGAGCGATACGCCAACACCTGTGCATGTTACCGTTGTCTGAGTTACTTCAACGACGATTTCCTCGAGTTTTCAAATAAATCTCGCCGAGTGACGAGGCATTTGGCTACCTTAAGATAGTCATAGTTACTGCTGCCAGCTGCTCGACCTACTTTCTTTCTTTCCACTCATTAATTATTACTGTGGTCAGTTCTGCAGGAGCAATATGCCACTACATGTAAACCTTAACGTTGTCTGAGCTACCTTATCGATGATATCCTCGAGATTTAAAAAAAAAATTCACATGGTGACGAGGCTTTTGGCTGCCTTAAGAGAGTCATAGTACCCCTGCCTGCTGCTATCACTTTTCTAAGCCCATTCTCTCTATCATGCTTGCTATGGCTGTCCTACAGAACCGATGTGCCACTATATGTCCACGTTAACGTCGTCACTGTTACTCCCACTACGAGTCTCTCGAGTTAGCAAACGTACCTCGCCGGGTGACGAGGCATTTGGCTACCTTAAGAGAGTCATAGTTACTGCGGCCAGCTGCTCGACCTACTTTCTTTCTTTCCACTCTTTAATTATTACTGTGGTCAGTTCTGCAGGAGCAATATGCCACTACATGTAAACCTTAACGTTGTCTGAGCTACCTTATCGATGATATCCTCGAGTTTTCAAAAACAATATCACATGGTGACGAGGCATTTGGCTACCTTAAGAGAGTCATAGTACTCCTGCCTGCTGCTCCCACTTTTCTAAGCCCATTCTCTCTATCATTCTTGCTATGGCCTGTCCTACGGAACCGATTTGATACTATATGTATACGTTAACGTCGTCACTGTTACTCCCACTACGAGTCTCTCGAGTTAGCAAATGAACCTCGCCGGATGACGAGGCATTTGGCTACCTTAAGAGAGTCATAGTTACTGCTGCCAGCTGCTTGAAATACTTTCTTTCTTTCCACTCTTTAATTATTACTGTGGTCAGTCCTGCAGGAGCAATATGCCACTACATGTAAACCTTAACGTTGTCTGAGCTACCTTAACGAAAATATCCTCGAGTTTTCAAAAAAAATTTTACATGGTGACGAGCCATTTGGCTACCTTAAGGGAGTCATAGTACCCCTGCCTGCTGCTCCCACTTTTCTAAGCCCTTTCTCTCTACCATTCTTGCTATGGCTCTCCTACAGAACCGATGTGCCACTATATGTCCACGTTAACGTCGTCTCTGTTACTCCCACTACGAGTCTCTCGAGTTAGCAAATGTACCTCGCCAGATGACGAGGCATTTGGCTACCTTAAGAGAGTCATAGTTACTGCAGCCAGCTGCTCCCCCTTCTTTGAATCTTTATTGTCTTTAATTCGTACTGTGGTCAGTCCTGCAGAAGCGATACCCCACCACCTGACCATGTTACCGTTGTCTGAGTTACTTCAACAACGATTTCCTCGAGTTTTCAAATAAATTTCGCCGAGTGACGAGGCATTTGGCAACCTTAAGAGAGTCATACTTACTGCAGCCAGCTGCCCCCCCCCTTCTTTGAATCTTTCCTCTCTTTAATTCGTACCTTGGTGTCCTGCAGAAGCGATACGCCACCACCTGTATATGTTACCGTTGTCTGAGTTACTTCGACGACGATTTCCTCGAGTTTTCAAATAAATTTCGCCGAGTGACCAGGCATTTGGCTACCTTAAGAGAGTCATAGTTACTGCTGCCAGTTGCTCGACCTACTTTCATTCTTTCCACTCATTAATTATTACTGTGGTCAGTCCTGCAGGAGCAATATGCCACTACATGTAAACCTTAACGTTGTCTGAGCTACCTTAACGAAGATATTCTCGAGTTTTCAAAAAAAATTTCACATGGTGACGAGGCTTTTGGCTGCCTTAAGAGAGTCATAGTACCCCTGCCTGCTGCTATCACTTTTCTAAGCCCATTCTCTCTAACATTCTTGCCATGGCTGTCCTACAGAACCGATGTGCCACTATATGTCCACGTTAACGTCGTCACTGTTACTCCCACTACGAGTCTCTCGAGTTAGCAAATGAACCTCGCCGGATGACGAGGCATTTGGCTACCTTAAAAGAGTCGTAGTTACTGCAGCCAGGTGTTCCCCCTTCTTTGAATCTTTCCTGTCTTTAATTCGTACTGTGGTCAGTCCTGCAGAAGAGATACGCCACCACCTGTCCATGTTACCGTTGTCTGAGTTACCTCAACAACGATTTCCTCAAGTTTTCTAATAAATTTCGCCGAGTGACGAGGCATTTGGCTACCTTAAGAGAGTCATACTTACTGTTGCCAGCTGCTCGACCTACTTTCTTTCTTTCCACTCTTTAATAATTACTGTGGTCAGTCCTGCAGGAGCAATATGCCACTACATGTAAACCTTAACGTTGTCTGAGCTACCTTATCGAAGATATCCTCGAGTTTTCAACAAAAAATTTCACATGGTGACGAGGCATTTGGCTACCTTAAGAGAGTCATAGTACTCCTGCCTACTGCTCCCACTTTTCTAAGCCCTTTCTCTCTACCATTCATGCTATGGCTGTCCTACAGAACCGATGTGCCACTATATGTCCACGTTAACGTCGTCTCTGTTACTCCCACTACGAGTCTCTCGAGTTAGCAAATGTACCTCGCCAGATGACGAGGCATTTGGCTACCTTATAAGCGTCATAGTTACTGCAGCCAGCTGCTCCCCCTTCTTTGAATCTTTATTGTCTTTAATTCGTACTGTGGTCAGTCCTGCAGAAGCGATACGCCACCACCTGACCATGTTACCGTTGTCTGAGTTACTTCGACGACGATTTCCTCGAGTTTTCAAATAAATTTCGCCGAGTGACGAGGCATTTGGCTACCTTAAGAGAGTCATAGTTACTGCTGCCAGCTGCTCGACCTACTTTCATTCTTTCCACTCATTAATTATTACTGTGGTCAGTCCTGCAGGAGCAATATGCCACTACATGTAAACCTTAACGTTGTCTGAGCTACCTTAACGAAGATATTCTCGAGTTTTCAAAAAAAATTTCACATGGTGACGAGGCTTTTGGCTGCCTTAAGAGAGTCATAGTACCCCTGCCTGCTGCTATCACTTTTCTAAGCCCATTCTCTCTATCATTCTTGCTATGGCCTGTCCTACAGAACCGATGTGCCACTATATGTCCACGTTAACGTCGTCACTGTTACTCCCACTACGAGTCTCTCGAGTTAGCAAATGTACCTCGCCGGGTGACGAGGCATTTGGCTACCTTAAGAGAGTCATAGTTACTGCAGCCAGCTGCTCCCCCTTCTTTGAATCTTTCCTCCCTTTAAATCGTACTGTGGTCAGTCCTGCAGAGCGATACGCCAACACCTGTGCATGTTACCGTTGTCTGAGTTACTTCAACGACGATTTCCTCGAGTTTTCAAATAAATCTCGCCGAGTGACGAGGCATTTGGCTACCTTAAGAGAGTCATAGTTACTGCGGCCAGCTGCTCGACCTACTTTCTTTCTTTCCACTCTTTAATTATTACTGTGGTCAGTTCTGCAGGAGCAATATGCCACTACATGTAAACCTTAACGTTGTCTGAGCTACCTTATCGATGATATCCTCGAGTTTTCAAAAACAATTTCACATGGTGACGAGGCATTTGTCTACCTTAAGAGAGTCATAGTACTCCTGCCTGCTGCTCCCACTTTTCTAAGCCCATTCTCTCTATCATTCTTGCTATGGCCAGTCCTACGGAACCGATGTGCTACTATATGTAAACGTTAACGTCGACACTGTTACTCCCACCACGAGTCTCTCGAGTTAGCAAATGAACCTCGCCGGATGACGAGGCATTTGGCTACCTTAAGAGAGTCATAGTTACTGCAGCCAGCTGCTCCCCCTTCTTTGAATCTTTCCTGTCTTTAATTCGTACTGTGGTCCGTCCTGCAGAAGCGATACGCCACCACCTGTCCATGTTACCGTTGTCTGAGTTACCTCAACAAAGATTTCCTCGAGTTTTCAAATAAATTTCGCCGAGTGACGAGGCATTTGGCTACCTTAAGAGAGTCATACTTACTGCAGCCAGCTGCTCCCCCTTCTTTGAATCTTTCCTCTCTTTAATTCGTACCTTGGTGTCCTGCAGAAGCGATACGCTACCACCTGTATATGTTACCGTTGTCTGAGTTACTTTGACGACGATTTCCTCGAGTTTTCAAATAAATTTCGCCGAATGACGAGGCATTTGGCTACCTTAAGAGAGTCATAGTTACTGCTGCCAGCTGCTCGACCTACTTTCATTCCTTCCACTCATTAATTATTACTGTTGTCAGTCCTGCAGCAGCAATATGCCACTACATGTAAACCTTAACGTTGTCTGAGCTACCTTAACGAAGACATTCTCGAGTTTTCAAAAAAAATTTCACATGGTGACGAGGCTTTTGGCTGCCTTAAGAGAGTCATAGTACCCCTGCCTGCAGCTATCACTTTTCTAAGCCCATTCTCTCTATCATTCATGCTATGGCTGTCCTACAGAACCGATGTGCCACTATATGTCCACGCTAACGTCGTCACTGTTACTCCCACTACGAGTCTCTCGAGTTAGCAAATGTACCTCGCCGGGGGACGAGGCATTTGGCTACCTTAAGAGAGTCATAGTTACTGCAGCCAGCTGCTCCCCCTTCTTTGAATCTTTCCTCCCTTTAAATCGTACTGTTGTCAGTCCTGCAGAGCGATACGCCAACACCTGTGCATGTTACCGTTGTCTGAGTTACTTCAACGACGATTTCCTCGAGTTTTCAAATAAATCTCGCCGAGTGACGAGGCATTTGGCTACCTTAAGAGAGTCATAGTTACTGCTGCCAGCTGCTTGACCTACTTTCTTTCTTTCCACTCATTAATTATTACTGTGGTCAGTTCTGCAGGAGCAATATGCCACTACATGTAAACCTTAACGTTGTCTGAGCTACCTTAACGAAGATATTCTCGAGTTTTCAAAAAAAATTTCACATGGTGACGCGGCTTTTGGCTGCCTTAAGAGAGTCATAGTACCCCTGCCTGCTGCTATCACTTTTCTAAGCCCATTCTCTCTATCATTCTTGCTATGGCCTGTCCTACAGAACCGATGTGCCACTATATGTCCACGTTAACGTCGTCACTGTTACTCCCACTTTGAGTCTCTCGAATTAGCAAATGTACCTCGCCCGGTGACGAGGCATTTGGCTACCTTAAGAGAGTCATAGTTACTGCAGCCAGCTGCTCCCCCTTCTTTGAATCTTTCCTCCCTTTAAATCGTACTGTGGTCAGTCCTGCAGAGCGATTCGCCAACACCTGTGCATGTTACCGTTGTCTGAGTTACTTCAACGACGATTTCCTCGAGTTTTCAAATAAATCTCGTCGAGTGACGAGGCATTTGGCTACCTTAAGAGAGTCATAGTTACTGCTGCCAGCTGCTCGACCTACTTTCTTTCTTTCCACTCATTAACTATTACTGTGGTCAGTTCTGCAGGAGCAATATGCCACTACATGTAAACCTTAACGTTGTCTGAGCTACCTTATCGATGATATCCTCGAGATTTCAAAAAAAATTTCACATGGTGACGAGGCTTTTTGCTGCCTTAAGAGAGTCATAGTACCCCTGCCTGCTGCTATCACTTTTCTAAGCCCATTCTCTCTATCATGCTTGCTATGGCTGTCCTACAGAACCGATGTGCCACTATATGTCCACGTTAACGTCGTCACTGTTACTCCCACTACGAGTCTCTCGAGTTAGCAAATGTACCTCGCCGGGTGACGAGGCATTTGGATACCTTAAGAGAGTCATAGTTACTGCGGCCAGCTGCTCGACCTACTTTCTTTCTTTCCACTCTTTAATTATTACTGTGGTCAGTTCTGCAGGAGCAATATGCCACTACATGTAAACCTTAACGTTGTCTGAGCTACCTTATCGATGATATCCTCGAGTTTTCAAAAACAATTTCACATGGTGACGAGGCATTTGGCTACCTTAAGAGAGTCATAGTACTCCTGCCTGCTCCTCCCACTTTTCTAAGCCCATTCTCTCTATCATTCTTGCTATGGCCTGTCCTACGGAACCGATGTGCTACTATATGTATACGTTAACGTCGACACTGTTACTCCCACTACGAGTCTCTCGAGTTAGCAAATGAACCTCGCCGGATGACGAGGCATTTGGCTACCTTAAGAGAGTCATAGTTACTGCAGCCAGCTGCTCCCCCTTCTTTGAATCTTTCCTGTCTTTAATTCGTACTGTGGTCAGTCCTGCAGAAGCGATACGCCACCACCTGTCCATGTTACCGTTAGCTGAGTTACCTCAACAACGATTTCCTCGAGTTTTCAAATAAATTTCGCCGAGTGACGAGGCATTTGGCTACCTTAAGAGAGTCATACTTACTGCAGCCAGCTGCTCCCCCTTCTTTGAATCTTTCCTCTCTTTAATTCGTACCTTGGTGTCCTGCAGAAGCGATACGCCACCACCTGTATATGTTACCGTTGTCTGAGTTACTTCGACGACGATTTCCTCGAGTTTTCAAATAAATTTCGCCGAGTGACGAGGCATTTGGCTACCTTAAGAGAGTCATAGTTACTGCTGCCAGCTGCTCGACCTACTTTCATTCTTTCCACTCATTTATTATTACTGTGGTCAGTCCTGCAGGAGCAATATGCCACTACATGTAAACCTTAACGTTGTCTGAGCTACCTTAACGAAGATATTCTCGAGTTTTCAAAAAAAATTTCACATGGTGACGAGGCTTTTGGCTGCCTTAAGAGAGTCATAGTACCCCTGCCTGCTGCTATCACTTTTCTAAGCCCATTCTCTCTATCATTCTTGCTATGGCCTGTCCTACAGAACCGATGTGCCACTATATGTCCACGTTAACGTCGTCACTGTTACTCCCACTACGAGTCTCTCGAGTTAGCAAATGTACCTCGCCCGGTGACGAGGCATTTGGCTACCTTAAGAGAGTCATAGTTACTGCAGCCAGCTGCTCCCCCTTCTTTGAATCTTTCCTCCCTTTAAATCGTACTGTGGTCAGTCCTGCAGAGCGATACGCCAACACCTGTGCATGTTACCGTTGTCTGAGTTACTTCAACGACGATTTCCTCGAGTTTTCAAATAAATCTCGCCGAGTGACGAGGCATTTGGCTACCTTAAGAGAGTCATAGTTACTGCGGCCAGCTGCTCGACCTACTTTCTTTCTTTCCACTCTTTAATTATTACTGTGGTCAGTTCTGCAGGAGCAATATGCCACTACATGTAAACCTTAACGTTGTCTGAGCTACCTTATCGATGATATCCTCGAGTTTTCAAAAACAATTTCACATGGTGACGAGGCATTTGTCTACCTTAAGAGAGTCATAGTACTCCTGCCTGCTGCTCCCACTTTTCTAAGCCCATTCTCTCTATCATTCTTGCTATGGCCAGTCCTACGGAACCGATGTGCTACTATATGTAAACGTTAACGTCGACACTGTTACTCCCACCACGAGTCTCTCGAGTTAGCAAAAGAACCTCGCCGGATGACGAGGCATTTGGCTACCTTAAGAGAGTCATAGTTACTGCAGCCAGCTGCTCCCCCTTCTTTGAATCTTTCCTGTCTTTAATTCGTACTGTGGTCCGTCCTGCAGAAGCGATACGCCACCACCTGTCCATGTTACCGTTGTCTGAGTTACCTCAACAACGATTTCCTCGAGTTTTCAAATAAATTTCGCCGAGTGACGAGGCATTTGGCTACCTTAAGAGAGTCATACTTACTGCAGCCAGCTGCTCCCCCTTCTTTGAATCTTTCCTCTCTTTAATTCGTACCTTGGTGTCCTGCAGAAGCGATACGCTACCACCTGTATATGTTACCGTTGTCTGAGTTACTTTGACGACGATTTCCTCGAGTTTTCAAATAAATTTCGCCGAATGACGAGGCATTTGGCTACCTTAAGAGAGTCATAGTTACTGCTGCCAGCTGCTCGACCTACTTTCATTCCTTCCACTCATTAATTATTACTGTTGTCAGTCCTGCAGCAGCAATATGCCACTACATGTAAACCTTAACGTTGTCTGAGCTACCTTAACGAAGACATTCTCGAGTTTTCAAAAAAAATTTCACATGGTGACGAGGCTTTTGGCTGCCTTAAGAGAGTCATAGTACCCCTGCCTGCAGCTATCACTTTTCTAAGCCCATTCTCTCTATCATTCATGCTATGGCTGTCCTACAGAACCGATGTGCCACTATATGTCCACGCTAACGTCGTCACTGTTACTCCCACTACGAGTCTCTCGAGTTAGCAAATGTACCTCGCCGGGGGACGAGGCATTTGGCTACCTTAAGAGAGTCATAGTTACTGCAGCCAGCTGCTCCCCCTTCTTTGAATCTTTCCTCCCTTTAAATCGTACTGTTGTCAGTCCTGCAGAGCGATACGCCAACACCTGTGCATGTTACCGTTGTCTGAGTTACTTCAACGACGATTTCCTCGAGTTTTCAAATAAATCTCGCCGAGTGACGAGGCATTTGGCTACCTTAAGAGAGTCATAGTTACTGCTGCCAGCTGCTTGACCTACTTTCTTTCTTTCCACTCATTAATTATTACTGTGGTCAGTTCTGCAGGAGCAATATGCCACTACATGTAAACCTTAACGTTGTCTGAGCTACCTTAACGAAGATATTCTCGAGTTTTCAAAAAAAATTTCACATGGTGACGCGGCTTTTGGCTGCCTTAAGAGAGTCATAGTACCCCTGCCTGCTGCTATCACTTTTCTAAGCCCATTCTCTCTATCATTCTTGCTATGGCCTGTCCTACAGAACCGATGTGCCACTATATGTCCACGTTAACGTCGTCACTGTTACTCCCACTTTGAGTCTCTCGAGTTAGCAAATGTACCTCGCCCGGTGACGAGGCATTTGGCTACCTTAAGAGAGTCATAGTTACTGCAGCCAGCTGCTCCCCCTTCTTTGAATCTTTCCTCCCTTTAAATCGTACTGTGGTCAGTCCTGCAGAGCGATTCGCCAACACCTGTGCATGTTACCGTTGTCTGAGTTACTTCAACGACGATTTCCTCGAGTTTTCAAATAAATCTCGTCGAGTGACGAGGCATTTGGCTACCTTAAGAGAGTCATAGTTACTGCTGCCAGCTGCTCGACCTACTTTCTTTCTTTCCACTCATTAACTATTACTGTGGTCAGTTCTGCAGGAGCAATATGCCACTACATGTAAACCTTAACGTTGTCTGAGCTACCTTATCGATGATATCCTCGAGATTTCAAAAAAAATTTCACATGGTGACGAGGCTTTTTGCTGCCTTAAGAGAGTCATAGTACCCCTGCCTGCTGCTATCACTTTTCTAAGCCCATTCTCTCTATCATGCTTGCTATGGCTGTCCTACAGAACCGATGTGCCACTATATGTCCACGTTAACGTCGTCACTGTTACTCCCACTACGAGTCTCTCGAGTTAGCAAATGTACCTCGCCGGGTGACGAGGCATTTGGATACCTTAAGAGAGTCATAGTTACTGCGGCCAGCTGCTCGACCTACTTTCTTTCTTTCCACTCTTTAATTATTACTGTGGTCAGTTCTGCAGGAGCAATATGCCACTACATGTAAACCTTAACGTTGTCTGAGCTACCTTATCGATGATATCCTCGAGTTTTCAAAAACAATTTCACATGGTGACGAGGCATTTGGCTACCTTAAGAGAGTCACAGTACTCCTGCCTGCTCCTCCCACTTTTCTAAGCCCATTCTCTCTATCATTCTTGCTATGGCCTGTCCTACGGAACCGATGTGCTACTATATGTATACGTTAACGTCGACACTGTTACTCCCACTACGAGTCTCTCGAGTTAGCAAATGAACCTCGCCGGATGACGAGGCATTTGGCTACCTTAAGAGAGTCATAGTTACTGCAGCCAGCTGCTCCCCCTTCTTTGAATCTTTCCTGTCTTTAATTCGTACTGTGGTCAGTCCTGCAGAAGCGATACGCCACCACCTGTCCATGTTACCGTTAGCTGAGTTACCTCAACAACGATTTCCTCGAGTTTTCAAATAAATTTCGCCGAGTGACGAGGCATTTGGCTACCTTAAGAGAGTCATACTTACTGCAGCCAGCTGCTCCCCCTTCTTTGAATCTTTCCTCTCTTTAATTCGTACCTTGGTGTCCTGCAGAAGCGATACGCCACCACCTGTATATGTTACCGTTGTCTGAGTTACTTCGACGACGATTTCCTCGAGTTTTCAAATAAATTTCGCCGAGTGACGAGGCATTTGGCTACCTTAAGAGAGTCATAGTTACTGCTGCCAGCTGCTCGACCTACTTTCATTCTTTCCACTCATTTATTATTACTGTGGTCAGTCCTGCAGGAGCAATATGCCACTACATGTAAACCTTAACGTTGTCTGAGCTACCTTAACGAAGATATTCTCGAGTTTTCAAAAAAAATTTCACATGGTGACGAGGCTTTTGGCTGCCTTAAGAGAGTCATAGTACCCCTGCCTGCTGCTATCACTTTTCTAAGCCCATTCTCTCTATCATTCTTGCTATGGCCTGTCCTACAGAACCGATGTGCCACTATATGTCCACGTTAACGTCGTCACTGTTACTCCCACTACGAGTCTCTCGAGTTAGCAAATGTACCTCGCCCGGTGACGAGGCATTTGGCTACCTTAAGAGAGTCATAGTTACTGCAGCCAGCTGCTCCCCCTTCTTTGAATCTTTCCTCCCTTTAAATCGTACTGTGGTCAGTCCTGCAGAGCGATACGCCAACACCTGTGCATGTTACCGTTGTCTGAGTTACTTCAACGACGATTTCCTCGAGTTTTCAAATAAATCTCGCCGAGTGACGAGGCATTTGGCTACCTTAAGAGAGTCATAGTTACTGCGGCCAGCTGCTCGACCTACTTTCTTTCTTTCCACTCTTTAATTATTACTGTGGTCAGTTCTGCAGGAGCAATATGCCACTACATGTAAACCTTAACGTTGTCTGAGCTACCTTATCGATGATATCCTCGAGTTTTCAAAAACAATTTCACATGGTGACGAGGCATTTGGCTACCTTAAGAGAGTCATAGTACTCCTGCCTGCTGCTCCCACTTTTCTAAGCCCATTCTCTCTATCATTCCTGCTATGGCCTGTCCTACGGAACCGATGTGCTACTATATGTATACGTTAACGTCGACACTGTTACTCCCACCACGAGTCTCTCGAGTTAGCAAATGAACCTCGCCGGATGACGAGGCATTTGGCTACCTTAAGAGAGTCATAGTTACTGCAGCCAGCTGCTCCCCCTTCTTTGAATCTTTCCTGTCTTTAATTCGTACTGTGGTCAGTCCTGCAGAAGCGATACGCCACCACCTGTCCATGTTACCGTTGTCTGAGTTACCTCAACAACGTTTTCCTCGAGTTTTCAAATAAATTTCGCCGAGTGACGAGGCATTTGGCTACCTTAAGAGAGTCATACTTACTGCAGCCAGATGCTCCCCCTTCTTTGAATCTTTCCTCTCTTTAATTCGTACCTTGGTGTCCTGCAGAAGCGATACGCTACCACCTGTATATGTTACCGTTGTCTGAGTTACTTCGACGACGATTTCCTCGAGTTTTCAAATAAATTTCGCCGAGTGACGAGGCATTTGGCTACCTTAAGAGAGTCATAGTTACTGCTGCCAGCTGCTCGACCTACTTTCATTCTTTCCACTCATTAATTATTACTGTGGTCAGTCCTGCAGGAGCAATATGCCACTACATGTAAACCTTAACGTTGTCTGAGCTACCTTAACGAAGATATTCTCGAGTTTTCAAAAAAAATTTCACATGGTGACGAGGCTTTTGGCTGCCTTAAGAGAGTCATAGTACCCCTGCCTGCTGCTATCACTTTTCTAAGCCCATTCTCTCTATCATTCTTGCTATGGCCTGTCCTACAGAACCGATGTGCCACTATATGTCCACGTTAACGTCGTCACTGTTACTCCCACTACGAGTCTCTCGAGTTAGCAAATGTACCTCGCCCGGTGACGAGGCATTTGGCTACCTTAAGAGAGTCATAGTTACTGCAGCCAGCTGCTCCCCCTTCTTTGAATCTTTCCTCCCTTTAAATCGTACTGTGGTCAGTCCTGCAGAGCGATACGCCAACACCTGTGCATGTTACCGTTGTCTGAGTTACTTCAACGACGATTTCCTCGAGTTTTCAAATAAATCTCGCCGAGTGACGAGGCATTTGGCTACCTTAAGAGAGTCATAGTTACTGCGGCCAGCTGCTCGACCTACTTTCTTTCTTTCCACTCTTTAATTATTACTGTGGTCAGTTCTGCAGGAGCAATATGCCACTACATGTAAACCTTAACGTTGTCTGAGCTACCTTATCGATGATATCCTCGAGTTTTCAAAAACAATTTCACATGGTGACGAGGCATTTGGCTACCTTAAGAGAGTCATAGTACTCCTGCCTGCTGCTCCCACTTTTCTAAGCCCATTCTCTCTATCATTCTTGCTATGGCCTGTCCTACGGAACCGATGTGCTACTATATGTATACGTTAACGTCGACACTGTTACTCCCACCACGAGTCTCTCGAGTTAGCAAATGAACCTCGCCGGATGACGAGGCATTTGGCTACCTTAAGAGAGTCATAGTTACTGCAGCCAGCTGCTCCCCCTTCTTTGAATCTTTCCTGTCTTTAATTCGTACTGTGGTCAGTCCTGCAGAAGCGATACGCCATCACCTGTCCATGTTACCGTTGTCTGAGTTACCTCAACAACGATTTCCTCGAGTTTTCAAATAAATTTCGCCGAGTGACGAGGCATTTGGCTACCTTAAGAGAGTCATACTTACTGCAGCCAGCTGCTCCCCCTTCTTTGAATCTTTCCTCTCTTTAATTCGTACCTTGGTGTCCTGCAGAAGCGATACGCTACCACCTGTATATGTTACCGTTGTCTGAGTTACTTCGACGACGATTTCCTCGAGTTTTCAAATAAATTTCGCCGAGTGACGAGGCATTTGGCTACCTTAAGAGAGTCATAGTTACTGCTGCCAGCTGCTCGACCTACTTTCATTCTTTCCACTCATTAATTATTACTGTGGTCAGTCCTGCAGGAGCAATATGCCACTACATGTAAACCTTAACGTTGTCTGAGCTACCTTAACGAAGATATTCTCGAGTTTTCAAAAAAAATTTCACATGGTGACGAGGCTTTTGGCTGCCTTAAGAGAGTCATAGTACCCCTGCCTGCTGCTATCACTTTTCTAAGCCCATTCTCTCTATCATTCTTGCTATGGCCTGTCCTACAGAACCGATGTGCCACTATATGTCCACGTTAACGTCGTCACTGTTACTCCCACTACGAGTCTCTCGAGTTAGCAAATGTACCTCGCCCGGTGACGAGGCATTTGGCTACCTTAAGAGAGTCATAGTTACTGCAGCCAGCTGCTCCCCCTTCTTTGAATCTTTCCTCCCTTTAAATCGTACTGTGGTCAGTCCTGCAGAGCGATACGCCAACACCTGTGCATGTTACCGTTGTCTGAGTTACTTCAACGACGATTTCCTCGAGTTTTCAAATAAATCTCGCCGAGTGACGAGGCATTTGGCTACCTTAAGAGAGTCATAGTTACTGCGGCCAGCTGCTCGACCTACTTTCTTTCTTTCCACTCTTTAATTATTACTGTGGTCAGTTCTGCAGGAGCAATATGCCACTACATGTAAACCTTAACGTTGTCTGAGCTACCTTATCGATGATATCCTCGAGTTTTCAAAAACAATTTCACATGGTGACGAGGCATTTGGCTACCTTAAGAGAGTCATAGTACTCCTGCCTGCTGCTCCCACTTTTCTAAGCCCATTCTCTCTATCATTCTTGCTATGGCCTGTCCTACGGAACCGATGTGCTACTATATGTATACGTTAACGTCGACACTGTTACTCCCACCACGAGTCTCTCGAGTTAGCAAATGAACCTCGCCGGATGACGAGGCATTTGGCTACCTTAAGAGAGTCATAGTTACTGCAGCCAGCTGCTCCCCCTTCTTTGAATCTTTCCTGTCTTTAATTCGTACTGTGGTCAGTCCTGCAGAAGCGATACGCCACCACCTGTCCATGTTACCGTTGTCTGAGTTACCTCAACAACGATTTCCTCGAGTTTTCAAATAAATTTCGCCGAGTGACGAGGCATTTGGCTACCTTAAGAGAGTCATACTTACTGCAGCCAGATGCTCCCCCTTCTTTGAATCTTTCCTCTCTTTAATTCGTACCTTGGTGTCCTGCAGAAGCGATACGCTACCACCTGTATATGTTACCGTTGTCTGAGTTACTTCGACGACGATTTCCTCGAGTTTTCAAATAAATTTCGCCGAGTGACGAGGCATTTGGCTACCTTAAGAGAGTCATAGTTACTGCTGCCAGCTGCTCGACCTACTTTCATTCTTTCCACTCATTAATTATTACTGTGGTCAGTCCTGCAGGAGCAATATGCCACTACATGTAAACCTTAACGTTGTCTGAGCTACCTTAACGAAGATATTCTCGAGTTTTCAAAAAAAATTTCACATGGTGACGAGGCTTTTGGCTGCCTTAAGAGAGTCATAGTACCCCTGCCTGCTGCTATCACTTTTCTAAGCCCATTCTCTCTATCATTCTTGCTATGGCCTGTCCTACAGAACCGATGTGCCACTATATGTCCACGTTAACGTCGTCACTGTTACTCCCACTACGAGTCTCTCGAGTTAGCAAATGTACCTCGCCCGGTGACGAGGCATTTGGCTACCTTAAGAGAGTCATAGTTACTGCAGCCAGCTGCTCCCCCTTCTTTGAATCTTTCCTCCCTTTAAATCGTACTGTGGTCAGTCCTGCAGAGCGATACGCCAACACCTGTGCATGTTACCGTTGTCTGAGTTACTTCAACGACGATTTCCTCGAGTTTTCAAATAAATCTCGCCGAGTGACGAGGCATTTGGCTACCTTAAGAGAGTCATAGTTACTGCGGCCAGCTGCTCGACCTACTTTCTTTCTTTCCACTCTTTAATTATTACTGTGGTCAGTTCTGCAGGAGCAATATGCCACTACATGTAAACCTTAACGTTGTCTGAGCTACCTTATCGATGATATCCTCGAGTTTTCAAAAACAATTTCACATGGTGACGAGGCATTTGGCTACCTTAAGAGAGTCATAGTACTCCTGCCTGCTGCTCCCACTTTTCTAAGCCCATTCTCTCTATCATTCTTGCTATGGCCTGTCCTACGGAACCGATGTGCTACTATATGTATACGTTAACGTCGACACTGTTACTCCCACCACGAGTCTCTCGAGTTAGCAAATGAACCTCGCCGGATGACGAGGCATTTGGCTACCTTAAGAGAGTCATAGTTACTGCAGCCAGCTGCTCCCCCTTCTTTGAATCTTTCCTGTCTTTAATTCGTACTGTGGTCAGTCCTGCAGAAGCGATACGCCACCACCTGTCCATGTTACCGTTGTCTGAGTTACCTCAACAACGATTTCCTCGAGTTTTCAAATAAATTTCGCCGAGTGACGAGGCATTTGGCTACCTTAAGAGAGTCATACTTACTGCAGCCAGCTGCTCCCCCTTCTTTGAATCTTTCCTCTCTTTAATTCGTACCTTGGTGTCCTGCAGAAGCGATACGCTACCACCTGTATATGTTACCGTTGTCTGAGTTACTTCGACGACGATTTCCTCGAGTTTTCAAATAAATTTCGCCGAGTGACGAGGCATTTGGCTACCTTAAGAGAGTCATAGTTACTGCTGCCAGCTGCTCGACCTACTTTCATTCTTTCCACTCATTAATTATTACTGTGGTCAGTCCTGCAGGAGCAATATGCCACTACATGTAAACCTTAACGTTGTCTGAGCTACCTTAACGAAGATATTCTCGAGTTTTCAAAAAAAATTTCACATGGTGACGAGGCTTTTGGCTGCCTTAAGAGAGTCATAGTACCCCTGCCTGCTGCTATCACTTTTCTAAGCCCATTCTCTCTATCATTCTTGCTATGGCCTGTCCTACAGAACCGATGTGCCACTATATGTCCACGTTAACGTCGTCACTGTTACTCCCACTACGAGTCTCTCGAGTTAGCAAATGTACCTCGCCCGGTGACGAGGCATTTGGCTACCTTAAGAGAGTCATAGTTACTGCAGCCAGCTGCTCCCCCTTCTTTGAATCTTTCCTCCCTTTAAATCGTACTGTGGTCAGTCCTGCAGAGCGATACGCCAACACCTGTGCATGTTACCGTTGTCTGAGTTACTTCAACGACGATTTCCTCGAGTTTTCAAATAAATCTCGCCGAGTGACGAGGCATTTGGCTACCTTAAGAGAGTCATAGTTACTGCGGCCAGCTGCTCGACCTACTTTCTTTCTTTCCACTCTTTAATTATTACTGTGGTCAGTTCTGCAGGAGCAATATGCCACTACATGTAAACCTTAACGTTGTCTGAGCTACCTTATCGATGATATCCTCGAGTTTTCAAAAACAATTTCACATGGTGACGAGGCATTTGGCTACCTTAAGAGAGTCATAGTACTCCTGCCTGCTGCTCCCACTTTTCTAAGCCCATTCTCTCTATCATTCTTGCTATGGCCTGTCCTACGGAACCGATGTGCTACTATATGTATACGTTAACGTCGACACTGTTACTCCCACCACGAGTCTCTCGAGTTAGCAAATGAACCTCGCCGGATGACGAGGCATTTGGCTACCTTAAGAGAGTCATAGTTACTGCAGCCAGCTGCTCCCCCTTCTTTGAATCTTTCCTGTCTTTAATTCGTACTGTGGTCAGTCCTGCAGAAGCGATACGCCACCACCTGTCCATGTTACCGTTAGCTGAGTTACCTCAACAACGATTTCCTCGAGTTTTCAAATAAATTTCGCCGAGTGACGAGGCATTTGGCTACCTTAAGAGAGTCATACTTACTGCAGCCAGCTGCTCCCCCTTCTTTGAATCTTTCCTCTCTTTAATTCGTACCTTGGTGTCCTGCAGAAGCGATACGCCACCACCTGTATATGTTACCGTTGTCTGAGTTACTTCGACGACGATTTCCTCGAGTTTTCAAATAAATTTCGCCGAGTGACGAGGCATTTGGCTACCTTAAGAGAGTCATAGTTACTGCTTCCAGCTGCTCGACCTACTTTCATTCTTTCCACTCATTAATTATTACTGTGGTCAGTCCTGCAGGAGCAATATGCCACTACATGTAAACCTTAACGTTGTCTGAGCTACCTTAACGAAGATATTCTCGAGTTTTCAAAAAAAATTTCACATGGTGACGAGGCTTTTGGCTGCCTTAAGAGAGTCATAGTACCCCTGCCTGCTGCTATCACTTTTCTAAGCCCATTCTCTCTATCATTCTTGCTATGGCCTGTCCTACAGAACCGATGTGCCACTATATGTCCACGTTAACGTCGTCACTGTTACTCCCACTACGAGTCTCTCGAGTTAGCAAATGTACCTCGCCCGGGGACGAGGCATTTGGCTACCTTAAGAGAGTCATAGTTACTGCAGCCAGCTGCTCCCCCTTCTTTGAATCTTTCCTGTCTTTAATTCGTACTGTGGTCAGTCCTGCAGAAGCGATACGCCACCACCTGTCCATGTTACCGTTGTCTGAGTTACCTCAACAACGATTTCCTCGAGTTTTCAAATAAATTTCGCCGAGTGACGAGGCATTTGGCTACCTTAAGAGAGTCATACTTACTGCAGCCAGCTGCTCCCCCTTCTTTGAATCTTTCCTCTCTTTAATTCGTACCTTGGTGTCCTGCAGAAGCGTAACGCTACCACCTCTATATGTTACCGTTGTCTGAGTTACTTCGACGACGATTTCCTCGAGTTTTCAAATAAATTTCGCCGAGTGACGAGGCATTTGGCTACCTTAAGAGAGTCATAGTTACTGCTGCCAGCTGCTCGACCTACTTTCATTCTTTCCACTCATTAATTATTACTGTGGTCAGTCCTGCAGGAGCAATATGCCACTACATGTAAACCTTAACGTTGTCTGAGCTACCTTAACGAAGATATTCTCGAGTTTTCAAAAAAAATTTCACATGGTGACGAGGCTTTTGGCTGCCTTAAGAGAGTCATAGTACCCCTGCCTGCTGCTATCACTTTTCTAAGCCCATTCTCTCTATCATTCTTGCTATGGCCTGTCCTACAGAACCGATGTGCCACTATATGTCCACGTTAACGTCGTCACTGTTACTCCCACTACGAGTCTCTCGAGTTAGCAAATGTACCTCGCCCGGTGACGAGGCATTTGGCTACCTTAAGAGAGTCATAGTTACTGCAGCCAGCTGCTCCCCCTTCTTTGAATCTTTCCTCCCTTTAAATCGTACTGTGGTCAGTCCTGCAGAGCGATACGCCAACACCTGTGCATGTTACCGTTGTCTGAGTTACTTCAACGACGATTTCCTCGAGTTTTCAAATAAATCTCGCCGAGTGACGAGGCATTTGGCTACCTTAAGAGAGTCATAGTTACTGCGGCCAGCTGCTCGACCTACTTTCTTTCTTTCCACTCTTTAATTATTACTGTGGTCAGTTCTGCAGGAGCAATATGCCACTACATGTAAACCTTAACGTTGTCTGAGCTACCTTATCGATGATATCCTCGAGTTTTCAAAAACAATTTCACATGGTGACGAGGCATTTGGCTACCTTAAGAGAGTCATAGTACTCCTGCCTGCTGCTCCCACTTTTCTAAGCCCATTCTCTCTATCATTCTTGCTATGGCCTGTCCTACGGAACCGATGTGCTACTATATGTATACGTTAACGTCGACACTGTTACTCCCACCACGAGTCTCTCGAGTTAGCAAATGAACCTCGCCGGATGACGAGGCATTTGGCTACCTTAAGAGAGTCATAGTTACTGCAGCCAGCTGCTCCCCCTTCTTTGAATCTTTCCTGTCTTTAATTCGAACTGTGGTCAGTCCTGCAGAAGCGATACGCCACCACCTGTCCATGTTACCGTTAGCTGAGTTACCTCAACAACGATTTCCTCGAGTTTTCAAATAAATTTCGCCGAGTGACGAGGCATTTGGCTACCTTAAGAGAGTCATACTTACTGCAGCCAGCTGCTCCCCCTTCTTTGAATCTTTCCTCTCTTTAATTCGTACCTTGGTGTCCTGCAGAAGCGATACGCCACCACCTGTATATGTTACCGTTGTCTGAGTTACTTCGACGACGATTTCCTCGAGTTTTCAAATAAATTTCGCCGAGTGACGAGGCATTTGGCTACCTTAAGAGAGTCATAGTTACTGCTTCCAGCTGCTCGACCTACTTTCATTCTTTCCACTCATTAATTATTACTGTGGTCAGTTCTGCAGGAGCAATATGCCACTACATGTAAACCTTAACGTTGTCTGAGCTACCTTAACGAAGATATTCTCGAGTTTTCAAAAAAAATTTCACATGGTGACGAGGCTTTTGGCTGCCTTAAGAGAGTCATAGTACCCCTGCCTGCTGCTATCACTTTTCTAAGCCCATTCTCTCTATCATTCTTGCTATGGCCTGTCCTACAGAACCGATGTGCCACTATATGTCCACGTTAACGTCGTCACTGTTACTCCCACTACGAGTCTCTCGAGTTAGCAAATGTACCTCGCCCGGTGACGTGGCATTTGGCTACCTTAAGAGAGTCGTAGTTACTGCAGCCAGCTGCTCCCCCTTCTTTGAATCTTTCCTCCCTTTAAATCGTACTGTGGTCAGTCCTGCAGAGCGATACGCCAACACCTGTGCATGTTACCGTTGTCTGAGTTACTTCAACGACGATTTCCTCGAGTTTTCAAATAAATCTCGCCGAGTTACGAGGCATTTGGCTACCTTAAGAGAGTCATAGTTACTGCGGCCAGCTGCTCGACCTACTTTCTTTCTTTCCACTCTTTAATTATTACTGTGGTCAGTTCTGCAGGAGCAATATGCCACTACATGTAAACCTTAACGTTGTCTGAGCTACCTTATCGATGATATCCTCGAGTTTTCAAAAACAATTTCACATGGTGACGAGGCATTTGGCTACCTTAAGAGAGTCATAGTACTCCTGCCTGCTGCTCCCACTTTTCTAAGCCCATTCTCTCTATCATTCTTGCTATGGCCTGTCCTACGGAACCGATGTGCTACTATATGTATACGTTAACGTCGACACTGTTACTCCCACCACGAGTCTCTCGAGTTAGCAAATGAACCTCGCCGGATGACGAGGCATTTGGCTACCTTAAGAGAGTCATAGTTACTGCAGCCAGCTGCTCCCCCTTCTTTGAATCTTTCCTGTCTTTAATTCGTACTGTGGTCAGTCCTGCAGAAGCGATACGCCACCACCTGTCCATGTTACCGTTGTCTGAGTTACCTCAACAACGATTTCCTCGAGTTTTCAAATAAATTTCGCCGAGTGACGAGGCATTTGGCTACCTTAAGAGAGTCATACTTACTGCAGCCAGCTGCTCCCCCTTCTTTGAATCTTTCCTCTCTTTAATTCGTACCTTGGTGTCCTGCAGAAGCGATACGCTACCACCTGTATATGTTACCGTTGTCTGAGTTACTTCGACGACGATTTCCTCGAGTTTTCAAATAAATTTCGCCGAGTGACGAGGCATTTGGCTACCTTAAGAGAGTCATAGTTACTGCTGCCAGCTGCTCGACCTACTTTCATTCTTTCCACTCATTAATTATTACTGTGGTCAGTCCTGCAGGAGCAATATGCCACTACATGTAAACCTTAACGTTGTCTGAGCTACCTTAACGAAGATATTCTCGAGTTTTCAAAAAAAATTTCACATGGTGACGAGGCTTTTGGCTGCCTTAAGAGAGTCATAGTACCCCTGCCTGCTGCTATCACTTTTCTAAGCCCATTCTCTCTATCATTCTTGCTATGGCCTGTCCTACAGAACCGATGTGCCACTATATGTCCACGTTAACGTCGTCACTGTTACTCCCACTACGAGTCTCTCGAGTTAGCAAATGTACCTCGCCCGGTGACGAGGCATTTGGCTACCTTAAGAGAGTCATAGTTACTGCAGCCAGCTGCTCCCCCTTCTTTGAAACTTTCCTCCCTTTAAATCGTACTGTGGTCAGTCCTGCAGAGCGATACGCCAACACCTGTGCATGTTACCGTTGTCTGAGTTACTTCAACGACGATTTCCTCGAGTTTTCAAATAAATCTCGCCGAGTGACGAGGCATTTGGCTACCTTAAGAGAGTCATAGTAACTGCGGCCAGCTGCTCGACCTACTTTCTTTCTTTCCACTCTTTAATTATTACTGTGGTCAGTTCTGCAGGAGCAATACGCCACTACATGTAAACCTTAACGTTGTCTGAGCTACCTTATCGATGATATCCTCGAGTTTTCAAAAACAATTTCACATGGTGACGAGGCATTTGGCTACCTTAAGAGAGTCATAGTACTCCTGCCTGCTGCTCCCACTTTTCTAAGCCCATTCTCTCTATCATTCTTGCTATGGCCTGTCCTACGGAACCGATGTGCTACTATATGTATACGTTAACGTCGACACTGTTACTCCCACCACGAGTCTCTCGAGTTAGCAAATGAACCTCGCCGGATGACGAGGCATTTGGCTACCTTAAGAGAGTCATAGTTACTGCAGCCAGCTGCTCCCCCTTCTTTGAATCTTTCCTGTCTTTAATTCGTACTGTGGTCAGTCCTGCAGAAGCGATACGCCACCACCTGTCCATGTTACCGTTGTCTGAGTTACCTCAACAACGATTTCCTCGAGTTTTCAAATAAATTTCGCCGAGTGACGAGGCATTTGGCTACCTTAAGAGAGTCATACTTACTGCAGCCAGCTGCTCCCCCTTCTTTGAATCTTTCCTCTCTTTAATTCGTACCTTGGTGTCCTGCAGAAGCGATACGCTACCACCTGTATATGTTACCGTTGTCTGAGTTACTTCGACGACGATTTCCTCGAGTTTTCAAATAAATTTCGCCGAGTGACGAGGCATTTGGCTACCTTAAGAGAGTCATAGTTACTGCTGCCAGCTGCTCGACCTACTTTCATTCTTTCCACTCATTAATTATTACTGTGGTCAGTCCTGCAGGAGCAATATGCCACTACATGTAAACCTTAACGTTGTCTGAGCTACCTTAACGAAGATATTCTCGAGTTTTCAAAAAAAATTTCACATGGTGACGAGGCTTTTGGCTGCCTTAAGAGAGTCATAGTACCCCTGCCTGCTGCTATCACTTTTCTAAGCCCATTCTCTCTATCATTCTTGCTATGGCCTGTCCTACAGAACCGATGTGCCACTATATGTCCACGTTAACGTCGTCACTGTTACTCCCACTACGAGTCTCTCGAGTTAGCAAATGTACCTCGCCCGGTGACGAGGCATTTGGCTACCTTAAGAGAGTCATAGTTACTGCAGCCAGCTGCTCCCCCTTCTTTGAATCTTTCCTCCCTTTAAATCGTACTGTGGTCAGTCCTGCAGAGCGATACGCCAACACCTGTGCATGTTACCGTTGTCTGAGTTACTTCAACGACGATTTCCTCGAGTTTTCAAATAAATCTCGCCGAGTGACGAGGCATTCGGCTACCTTAAGAGAGTCATAGTGACTGCGGCCAGCTGCTCGACCTACTTTCTTTCTTTCCACTCTTTAATTATTACTGTGGTCAGTTCTGCAGGAGCAATATGCCACTACATGTAAACCTTAACGTTGTCTGAGCTACCTTATCGATGATATCCTCGAGTTTTCAAAAACAATTTCACATGGTGACGAGGCATTTGGCTACCTTAAGAGAGTCATAGTACTCCTGCCTGCTGCTCCCACTTTTCTAAGCCCATTCTCTCTATCATTCTTGCTATGGCCTGTCCTACGGAACCGATGTGCTACTATATGTATACGTTAACGTCGACACTGTTACTCCCACCACGAGTCTCTCGAGTTAGCAAATGAACCTCGCCGGATGACGAGGCATTTGGCTACCTTAAGAGAGTCATAGTTACTGCAGCCAGCTGCTCCCCCTTCTTTGAATCTTTCCTGTCTTTAATTCGTACTGTGGTCAGTCCTGCAGAAGCGATACGCCACCACCTGTCCATGTTACCGTTAGCTGAGTTACCTCAACAACGATTTCCTCGAGTTTTCAAATAAATTTCGCCGAGTGACGAGGCATTTGGCTACCTTAAGAGAGTCATACTCACTGCAGCCAGCTGCTCCCCCTTCTTTGAATCTTTCCTCTCTTTAATTCGTACCTTGGTGTCCTGCAGAAGCGATACGCCACCACCTGTATATGTTACCGTTGTCTGAGTTACTTCGACGACGATTTCCTCGAGTTTTCAAATAAATTTCGCCGAGTGACGAGGCATTTGGCTACCTTAAGAGAGTCATAGTTACTGCTTCCAGCTGCTCGACCTACTTTCATTCTTTCCACTCATTAATTATTACTGTGGTCAGTCCTGCAGGAGCAATATGCCACTACATGTAAACCTTAACGTTGTCTGAGCTACCTTAACGAAGATATTCTCGAGTTTTCAAAAAAAATTTCACATGGTGACGAGGCTTTTGGCTGCCTTAAGAGAGTCATAGTACCCCTGCCTGCTGCTATCACTTTTCTAAGCCCATTCTCTCTATCATTCTTGCTATGGCCTGTCCTACAGAACCGATGTGCCACTATATGTCCACGTTAACGTCGTCACTGTTACTCCCACTACGAGTCTCTCGAGTTAGCAAATGTACCTCGCCCGGTGACGAGGCATTTGGCTACCTTAAGAGAGTCATAGTTACTGCAGCCAGCTGCTCCCCCTTCTTTGAATCTTTCCTCCCTTTAAATCGTACTGTGGTCAGTCCTGCAGAGCGATACGCCAACACCTGTGCATGTTACCGTTGTCTGAGTTACTTCAACGACGATTTCCTCGAGTTTTCAAATAAATCTCGCCGAGTGACGAGGCATTTGGCTACCTTAAGAGAGTCATAGTTACTGCGGCCAGCTGCTCGACCTACTTTCTTTCTTTCCACTCTTTAATTATTACTGTGGTCAGTTCTGCAGGAGCAATATGCCACTACATGTAAACCTTAACGTTGTCTGAGCTACCTTATCGATGATATCCTCGAGTTTTCAAAAACAATTTCACATGGTGACGAGGCATTTGGCTACCTTAAGAGAGTCATAGTACTCCTGCCTGCTGCTCCCACTTTTCTAAGCCCATTCTCTCTATCATTCTTGCTATGGCCTGTCCTACGGAACCGATGTGCTACTATATGTATACGTTAACGTCGACACTGTTACTCCCACCACGAGTCTCTCGAGTTAGCAAATGAACCTCGCCGGATGACGAGGCATTTGGCTACCTTAAGAGAGTCATAGTTACTGCAGCCAGCTGCTCCCCCTTCTTTGAATCTTTCCTGTCTTTAATTCGTACTGTGGTCAGTCCTGCAGAAGCGATACGCCACCACCTGTCCATGTTACCGTTGTCTGAGTTACCTCAACAACGATTTCCTCGAGTTTTCAAATAAATTTCGCCGAGTGACGAGGCATTTGGCTACCTTAAGAGAGTCATACTTACTGCAGCCAGCTGCTCCCCCTTCTTTGAATCTTTCCTCTCTTTAATTCGTACCTTGGTGTCCTGCAGAAGCGATACGCTACCACCTGTATATGTTACCGTTGTCTGAGTTACTTCGACGACGATTTCCTCGAGTTTTCAAATAAATTTCGCCGAGTGACGAGGCATTTGGCTACCTTAAGAGAGTCATAGTTACTGCTGCCAGCTGCTCGACCTACTTTCATTCTTTCCACTCATTAATTATTACTGTGGTCAGTCCTGCAGCAGCAATATGCCACTACATGTAAACCTTAACGTTGTCTGAGCTACCTTAACGAAGATATTCTCGAGTTTTCAAAAAAAATTTCACATGGTGACGAGGCTTTTGGCTGCCTTAAGAGAGTCATAGTACCCCTGCCTGCAGCTATCACTTTTCTAAGCCCATTCTCTCTATCATTCATGCTATGGCTGTCCTACAGAACCGATGTGCCACTATATGTCCACGCTAACGTCGTCACTGTTACTCCCACTACGAGTCTCTCGAGTTAGCAAATGTACCTCGCCGGGGGACGAGGCATTTGGCTACCTTAAGAGAGTCATAGTTACTGCAGCCAGCTGCTCCCCCTTCTTTGAATCTTTCCTCCCTTTAAATCGTACTGTGGTCAGTCCTGCAGAGCGATACGCCAACACCTGTGCATGTTACCGTTGTCTGAGTTACTTCAACGACGATTTCCTCGAGTTTTCAAATAAATCTCGCCGAGTGACGAGGCATTTGGCTACCTTAAGAGAGTCATAGTTACTGCTGCCAGCTGCTTGACCTACTTTCTTTCTTTCCACTCATTAATTATTACTGTGGTCAGTTCTGCAGGAGCAATATGCCACTACATGTAAACCTTAACGTTGTCTGAGCTACCTTAACGAAGATATTCTCGAGTTTTCAAAAAAAATTTCACATGGTGACGAGGCTTTTGGCTGCCTTAAGAGAGTCATAGTACCCCTGCCTGCTGCTATCACTTTTCTAAGCCCATTCTCTCTATCATTCTTGCTATGGCCTGTCCTACAGAACCGATGTGCCACTATATGTCCACGTTAACGTCGTCACTGTTACTCCCACTACGAGTCTCTCGAGTTAGCAAATGTACCTCGCCCGGTGACGAGGCATTTGGCTACCTTAAGAGAGTCATAGTTACTGCAGCCAGCTGCTCCCCCTTCTTTGAATCTTTCCTCCCTTTAAATCGTACTGTGGTCAGTCCTGCAGAGCGATTCGCCAACACCTGTGCATGTTACCGTTGTCTGAGTTACTTCAACGACGATTTCCCCGAGTTTTCAAATAAATCTCGCCGAGTGACGAGGCATTTGGCTACCTTAAGAGAGTCATAGTTACTGCTGCCAGCTGCTCGACCTACTTTCTTTCTTTCCACTCATTAACAATTACTGTGGTCAGTTCTGCAGGAGCAATATGCCACTACATGTAAACCTTAACGTTGTCTGAGCTACCTTATCGATGATATCCTCGAGATTTCAAAAAAAATTTCACATGGTGACGAGGCTTTTGGCTGCCTTAAGAGAGTCATAGTACCCCTGCCTGCTGCTATCACTTTTCTAAGCCCATTCTCTCTATCATGCTTGCTATGGCTGTCCTACAGAACCGATGTGCCACTATATGTCCACGTTAACGTCGTCACTGTTACTCCCACTACGAGTCTCTCGAGTTAGCAAATGTACCTCGCCGGGTGACGAGGCATTTGGCTACCTTAAGAGAGTCATAGTTACTGCGGCCAGCTGCTCGACCTACTTTCTTTCTTTCCACTCTTTAATTATTACTGTGGTCAGTTCTGCAGGAGCAATATGCCACTACATGTAAACCTTAACGTTGTCTGAGCTACCTTATCGATGATATCCTCGAGTTTTCAAAAACAATTTCACATGGTGACGAGGCATTTGGCTACCTTAAGAGAGTCATAGTACTCCTGCCTGCTGCTCCCACTTTTCTAAGCCCATTCTCTCTATCATTCTTGCTATGGCCTGTCCTACGGAACCGATGTGCTACTATATGTATACGTTAACGTCGACACTGTTACTCCCACTACGAGTCTCTCGAGTTAGCAAATGAACCTCGCCGGATGACGGGGCATTTGGCTACCTTAAGAGAGTCATAGTTACTGCAGCCAGCTGCTCCCCCTTCTTTGAATCTTTCCTGTCTTTAATTCGTACTGTGCCACTCATTAATTATTACTGTGGTCAATTCTGCAGGAGCAATATGCCACTACATGTAAACCTTAACGTTGTCTGAGCTACCTTATCGATGATATCCTCGAGTTTTCAAAAACAATTTCACATGGTGACGAGGCATTCGGCTACCTTATGAGAGTCATAGTACTCCTGCCTGCTGCTCCCACTTTTCAAAGCCCATTCTCTCTATCATTCTTGCTATGGCCTGTCCTACGGAACCGATGTGCCACTATATGTCCACGTTAACGTCGTCTCTGTTACTCCCAATACGAGTCTCTCGAGTTAGCAAATGTACCTCGCCGGATGACGAGGCATTTGGCTACCTTATAAGCGTCATAGTTACTGCAGCCAGCTGCTCCCCCTTCTTTGAATCTTTCCTGTCTTTAATTCGTACTGTGGTCAGTCCTGCAGAGCGATACGCCAACACCTGTGCATGTCACCGTTGTCTGAGTTACTTCAACGACGATTTCCTCGAGTTTTCAAATAAATCTCGCCGAGTGACGAGGCATTTGGCTACCTTAAGAGAGTCATAGTTACTGCTGAAAGCTGCTCGACCTACTTTCTTTCTTTCCACTCATTAACTATTACTGTGGTCAGTTCTGCAGGAGCAATATGCCACTACATGTAAACCTTAACGTTGTCTGAGCTACCTTATCGATGATATCCTCGAGATTTCAAAAAAAATTTCACATGGTGACGAGGCTTTTGGCTGCCTTAAGAGAGTCATAGTACCCCTGCCTGCTGCTATCACTTTTCTAAGCCCATTCACTCTATCATGCTTGCTATGGCTGTCCTACAGAACCGATGTGCCACTATATGTCCACGTTAACGTCGTCACTGTTACTCCCACTACGAGTCTCTCGAGTTAGCAAATGTACCTCGCCGGGTGACGAGGCATTTGGCTACCTTAAGAGAGTCATAGTTACTGCGGCCAGCTGCTCGACCTACTTTCTTTCTTTCCACTCTTTAATTATTACTGTGGTCAGTTCTGCAGGAGCAATATGCCACTACATGTAAACCTTAACGTTGTCTGAGCTACCTTATCGATGATATCCTCGAGTTTTCAAAAACAATTTCACATGGTGACGAGGCATTTGGCTACCTTAAGAGAGTCATAGTACTCCTGCCTGCTGCTCCCACTTTTCTAAGCCCATTCTCTCTATCATTCGTGCTATGGCCTGTCCTACGGAACCGATGTGCTACTATATGTATACGTTAACGTCGACACTGTTACTCCCACTACGAGTCTCTCGAGTTAGCAAATGAACCTCGCCGGATGACGAGGCATTTGGCTACCTTAAGAGAGTCATAGTTACTGCAGCCAGCTGCTCCCCCTTCTTTGAATCTTTCCTGTTTTTAATTCGTACTGTGGTCAGTCCTGCAGAGGCGATACGCCACCACCTGTCCATGTTACCGTTGTCTGAGTTACCTCAACAACGATTTCCTCGAGTTTTCAAATAAATTTCGCCGAGTGACGAGGCATTTGGCTACCTTAAGAGAGTCATACTTACTGCAGCCAGCTGCTCCCCCTTCTTTGAATCTTTCCTCTCTTTAATTCGTACCTTGGTGTCCTGCAGAAGCGATACGCCACCACCTGTATATGTTACCGTTGTCTGAGTTACTTCGACGACGATTTCCTCGAGTTTTCAAATAAATTTCGCCGTGTGACGAGGCATTTGGCCACCTTAAGAGAGTCATAGTTCCTGCTGCCAGCTGCTCGACCTACTTTCATTCTTTCCACTCATTAATTATTACTGTGGTCAGTCCTGCAGGAGCAATATGCCACTACATGTAAACCTTAACGTTGTCTGAGCTACCTTAACGAAGATATTCTCGAGTTTTCAAAAAAAATTTCACATGGTGACGAGGCTTTTGGCTGCCTTAAGAGAGTCATAGTACCCCTGCCTGCAGCTATCACTTTTCTAAGCCCATTCTCTCTATCATTCTTGCTATGGCTGTCCTACAGAACCGATGTGCCACTATATGTCCACGCTAACGTCGTCACTGTTACTCCCACTACGAGTCTCTCGAGTTAGCAAATGTACCTCGCCGGGGGACGAGGCATTTGGCTACCTTAAGAGAGTCATAGTTACTGCAGCCAGCTGCTCCCCCTTCTTTGAATCTTTCCTCCCTTTAAATCGTACTGTGGTCAGTCCTGCAGAGCGATACGCCAACACCTGTGCATGTTACCGTTGTCTGAGTTACTTCAACGACGATTTCCTCGAGTTTTCAAATAAATCTCGCCGAGTGACGAGGCATTTGGCTACCTTAAGAGAGTCATAGTTACTGCTGCCAGCTGCTTGACCTACTTTCTTTCTTTCCACTCATTAATTATTACTGTGGTCAGTTCTGCAGGAGCAATATGCCACTACATGTAAACCTTAACGTTGTCTGAGCTACCTTATCGATGATATCCTCGAGTTTTCAAAAACAATTTCACATGGTGACGAGGCATTTGGCTACCTTATAAGAGTCATAGTACTCCTGCCTGCTGCTCCCACTTTTCTAAGCCCATTCTCTCTATCATTCTTGCTATGGCCTGTCCTACGGAACCGATGTGCCACTATATGTCCACGTTAACGTCGTCTCTGTTACTCCCACTACGAGTCTCTCGAGTTAGCAAATGTACCTCGCCGGATGACGAGGCATTTGGCTACCTTATAAGCGTCATAGTTACTGCAGCCAGCTGCTCCCCCTTCTTTGAATCTTTCCTCCCTTTAATTCGTACTGTGGTCAGTCCTGCAGAGCGATACGCCAACACCTGTGCATGTTACCGTTGTCTGAGTTACTTCAACGACGATTTCCTCGAGTTTTCAAATAAATCTCGCCGAGTGACGAGGCATTTGGCTACCTTAAGAGAGTCATAGTTACTGCTGCCAGCTGCTTGACCTACTTTCTTTCTTTCCACTCATTAATTATTACTGTGGTCAGTTCTGCAGGAGCAATATGCCACTACATGTAAACCTTAACGTTGTCTGAGCTACCTTATCGATGATATCCTCGAGTTTTCAAAAACAATTTCACATGGTGACGAGGCATTTGGCTACCTTAAGAGAGTCATAGTACTCCTGCCTGCTGCTCCCACTTTTTTAAGCCCATTCTCTCTATCATTCTTGCTATGGCCTGTCCTACGGAACCGATGTGCCACTATATGTCCACGTTAACGTCGTCACTGTTACTCCCACTACGAGTCTCTCGAGTTAGCAAATGTACCTCGCCGGATTACGAGGCATTTGGCTACCTTAAGAGAGTCATAGTTACTGCAGCCAGCTGCTCCCCCTTCTTTGAATCTTTCCTCTCTTTAATTCGTACCTTCGTGTCCTGCAGAAGCGATACGCCACCACCTGTCCATGTTACCGTTGTCTGAGTTACTTCAACGACTATTTCCTCGAGTTTTCAAATAAATTTCGCCGAGTGACGAGGCATTTGGCTACCTTAAGAGAGTCATAGTTACTGCTGCCAGCTGCTCGACCTACTTTCTTTCTTTCCACTCTTTAATTATTACTGTGGTCAGTCCTGCAGCAGCAATATGCCACTGCATGTAAACCTTAACGTTGTCTGAGCTACCTTAACGAAAATATCCTCGGGTTTTCAAAAAAAATTTTACATGGTGACGAGGCATTTGGCTACCTTAAGGGAGTCATAGTACCCCTGCCTGCTGCTCCCACTTTTCTAAGCCCTTTCTCTCCACCATTCTTGCTATGGCTGTCCTACAGAACCGATGTGCCACTATATGTCCACGTTAACGTCGTCTCTGTTACTCCCACTACGAGTCTCTCGAGTTAGAAAATGTACCTCGCCGGATGACAAGGCATTTAGCTACCTTATAAGCGTCATAGTTACTGCAGCCAGCTGCTCCCCCTTCTTTGAATCTTTATTGTCTTTAATTCGTACTGTGGGCAGTCCTGCAGAGGCGATACGCCACCACCTGACCATGTTACCGTTGTCTGAGTTACTTCAACAACGATTTCCTCGAGTTTTCAAATAAATTTCGCTGAGTGACGAGGCATTTGGCTACCTTAAGAGAGTCATACTTACTGCAGCCAGCTGCTCCCCCTTCTTTGAATCTTTCCTCTCTTTAATTCGTACCTTAGTGTCCTGCAGAAGCGATAAGCCACCACCTGTATATGTTACCGGTGTCTGAGTTACTTCGACGACGATTTCCTCGAGTTTTCAAATAAATTTCGCCGAGTGACGAGGCATTTGGCTACCTTAAGAGAGTCATAGTTCCTGCTGCCAGCTGCTCGACCTACTTTCATTCTTTCCACTCATTAATTATTACTGTGGTCAGTCCTGCAGGAGCAATATGCCACTACATGTAAACCTTAACGTTGTCTGAGCTACCTTAACGAAGATATTCTCGAGTTTTCAAAAAAAATTTCTAATGGTGACGAGGCTTTTGGCTGCCTTAACAGAGTCATAGTACCCCTGCCTGCTGCTATCACTTTTCTAAGCCCATTCTCTCTATCATTCTTGCTATGGCTGTCCTACAGAACCGATGTGCCACTATATGTCCACGTTAACGTCGTCACTGTTACTCCCACTACGAGTCTCTCGAGTTAGCAAATGTACCTCGCCGGGGGACGAGGCATTTGGCTACCTTAAGAGAGTCATAGTTACTGCTGCCAGCTGCTCCCCCTTCTTTGAATCTTACCTCCCTTTAAATCGTACTGTGGTAAGTATTGCAGAGCGATACGCCAACACCTGTGCATGTTACCGTTGTCTGAGTTACTTCAACGACGATTTCCTCGAGTTTTCAAATAAATCTCGCCGAGTGACGAGGCATTTGGCTACCTTAAGAGAGTCATAGTTACTGCTGCCAGCTGCTCGACCTACTTTCTTTCTTTCCACTCATTAATTATTACTGTGGTCAGTTCTGCAGGAGCAATATGCCACTACATGTAAACCTTAACGTTCTCTGAGCTACCTTATCGATGATATCCTCGAGTTTTCAAAAACAATTTCACATGGTGACGAGGCATTTGGCTACCTTAAGAGAGTCATAGTACTCCTGCCTGCTGCTCCCACTTTTCTAAGCCCATTCTCTCTATCATTCTTGCTATGGCTGTCCTACAGAACCGATGTGCCACTATATGTCCACGTTAACGTCGTCACTGTTGCTCCCACTACGAGTCTCCCGAGTTAGCAAATGTACCTCGCCGGGTGACGAGGCATTTGGCTACCTTAAGAGAGTCATAGTTACTGCAGCCAGCTGCTCCCCCTTCTTTGAATCTTTCCTCCCTTTAAATCGTACTGTGGTCAGTCCTGCAGAGCGATACGCCACCACCTGTCCTTGTTACCGTTGTCTGAGTTACTTCAACGACGATTTCCTCGAGTTTTCAAATAAATCTCGCCGAGTGACGAGGCATTTGGCTACCTTAAGAGAGTCATAGTTACTGCTGCCAGCTGCTCGACCTACTTTCTTTCTTCCCACTCATTAATTATTACTGTGGTTAGTTCTCCAGGAGCAATATGCCACTACATGTAAACCTTAACGTTGTCTGAGCTACCTTATCGATGATATCCTCGAGTTTTCAAAAACAATTTCACATGGTGACGAGGCATTTGGCTACCTTAAGAGAGTCATAGTACTCCTGCCTGCTGCTCCCACTTTTCTAAGCCCATTCTCTCTATCATTCTTGCTATGTCCTGTCCTACGGAACCGATGTGCCACTATATGTCCACGTTAACGTCGTCACTGTTACTCCCACTACGAGTCTCTCGAGTTAGCAAATGTACCTCGCCGGGTGACGAGGCAATTGGCTACCTTAAGAGAGTCATAGTTACTGCAGCCAGCTGCTCCCCCTTCTTTGAATCTTTCCTGTCTTTAAATCGTACTGTGGTCAGTCCTGCAGAAGCGATACGCCACCACCTGTCCATATTACCGTTGTCTGAGTTACCTCAACAACGATTTCCTCGAGTTTTCAAATAAATTTCGCCGAGTGACGAGGCATTTGGCTACCTTAAGAGAGTCATACTTACTGTTGCCAGCTGCTCGACCTACTTTCTTTCTTTCCACTCATTAATTATTACTGTGGTCAGTTCTGCAGGAGCAATATGCCACTACATGTAAACCTTAACGTTCTCTGAGCTACCTTATCGATGATATCCTCGAGTTTTCAAAAACAATTTCACATGGTGACGAGGCATTTGGCTACCTTAAGAGAGTCATAGTACTCCTGCCTGCTGCTCCCACTTTTCTAAGCCCATTCTCTCTATCATTCTTGCTATGGCTGTCCTACAGAACCGATGTGCCACTATATGTCCACGTTAACGTCGTCACTGTTACTCCCACTACGAGTCTCTCGAGTTAGCAAATGTACCTCGCCGGGTGACGAGGCAATTGGCTACCTTAAGAGAGTCATAGTTACTGCAGCCAGCTGCTCCCCCTTCTTTGAATCTTTCCTGTCTTTAAATCGTACTGTGGTCAGTCCTGCAGAAGCGATACGCCACCACCTGTCCATATTACCGTTGTCTGAGTTACCTCAACAACGATTTCCTCGAGTTTTCAAATAAATTTCGCCGAGTGACGAGGCATTTGGCCACCTTAAGAGAGTCATACTTACTGTTGCCAGCTGCTCGACCTACTTTCTTTCTTTCCACTCTTTAATTATTACTGTGGTCAGTTCTGCAGGAGCAATATGCCACTACATGTAAACCTTAACGTTGTCTGAGCTACCTTATCGATGATATCCTCGAGTTTTCAAAAACAATTTCACATGGTGACGAGGCATTTGGCTACCTTATGAGAGTCATAGTACTCCTGCCTGCTGCTCCCACTTTTCTAAGCCCATTCTCTCTATCATTCTTGCTTTGGCCCGTCCTACGGAACCGATGTGCCACTATATGTCCACGTTAACGTCGTCTCTGTTACTCCCACTACGAGTCTCTCGAGTTAGCAAATGTACCTCGCCGGATGACGAGGCATTTGGCTACCTCATAAGCGTCATAGTTACTGCAGCCAGCTGCTCCCCCTTCTTTGAATCTTTCCTGTCTTTAATTCGTACTGTGTTCAGTCCTGCAGAAGCGATACGCCACCACCTGTCCATGTTACCGTTGTCTGAGTTACCTCAACAACGATTTCCGCGAGTCTTCAAATAAATTTCGCCGAGTGACGAGGCATTTGGCTACCTTAAGAGAGTCATACTTACTGCAGCCAGCTGCTCCCCCTTCTTTGAATCTTTCCTCTCTTTAATTCGTACCTTAGTGTCCTGCAGAAGCGATAAGCCACCACCTGTATATGTTACCGGTGTCTGAGTTACTTCGACGACGATTTCCTCGAGTTTTCAAATAAATTTCGCCGAGTGACGAGGCATTTGGCTACCTTAAGAGAGTCATAGTTCCTGCTGCCAGCTGCTCGACCTACTTTCATTCTTTCCACTCATTAATTATTACTGTGGTCAGTCCTGCAGGAGCAATATGCCACTACATGTAAACCTTAACGTTGTCTGAGCTACCTTAACGAAGATATTCTCGAGTTTTCAAAAAAAATTTCTAATGGTGACGAGGCTTTTGGCTGCCTTAACAGAGTCATAGTACCCCTGCCTGCTGCTATCACTTTTCTAAGCCCATTCTCTCTATCATTCTTGCTATGGCTGTCCTACAGAACCGATGTGCCACTATATGTCCACGTTAACGTCGTCACTGTTACTCCCACTACGAGTCTCTCGAGTTAGCAAATGTACCTCGCCGGGGGACGAGGCATTTGGCTACCTTAAGAGAGTCATAGTTACTGCAGCCAGCTGCTCCCCCTTCTTTGAATCTTTCCTCCCTTTAAATCGTACTGTGGTCAGTATTGCAGAGCGATACGCCAACACCTGTGCATGTTACCGTTGTCTGAGTTACTTCAACGACGATTTCCTCGAGTTTTCAAATAAATCTCGCCGAGTGACGAGGCATTTGGCTACCTTAAGAGAGTCATAGTTACTGCTGCCAGCTGCTCGACCTACTTTCTTTCTTTCCACTCATTAATTATTACTGTGGTCAGTTCTGCAGGAGCAATATTCCACTACATGTAAACCTTAACGTTGTCTGAGCTACCTTATCGATGATATCCTCGAGTTTTCAAAAACAATTTCACATGGTGACGAGGCATTTGGCTACCTTAAGAGAGTCATAGTACTCCTGCCTGCTGCTCCCACTTTTCTAAGCCCATTCTCTCTATCATTCTTGCTATGGCCTGTCCTACGGAACCGATGTGCCACTATATGTCCACGTTAACGTCGTCACTGTTACTCCCACTACGAGTCTCTCGAGTTAGCAAATGAACCTCGCCGGATGACGAGGCATTTGGCTATCTTAAGAGAGTCATAGTTACTGCAGCCAGCTGCTCCCCCTTCTTTGAATCTTTCCTGTCTTTAATTCGTACTGTGGTCAGTCCTGCAGAAGCGATACGCCACCACCTGTCCATGTTACCGTTGTCTGAGTTACCTCAACAACGATTTCCGCGAGTTTTCAAATAAATTTCGCCGAGTGACGAGGCATTTGGCTACCTTAAGAGAGTCATACTTACTGTTGCCAGCTGCTCGACCTACTTTCTTTCTTTCCACTCTTTAATTATTACTGTGGTCAGTCCTGCAGGAGCAACATGCCACTACATGTAAACCTTAACGTTGTCTGAGCTACCTTATCGAAGATATCCTCGAGTTTTCAACAAAAAATTTCACATGGTGACGAGGCATTTGGCTACCTTAAGAGAGTCATAGTACTCCTGCCTGCTGCTCCCACTTTTCTAAGCCCATTCTCTCTATCATTCTTGCTATGGCTGTCCTACGGAACCGATGTGCCACTATATGTCCACGTTAACGTCGTCACTGTTACTCCCACTACGAGTCTCTCGAGTTAGCAAACGAACCTCGCCGGATGACGAGGCATTTGGCTACCTTATAAGCGTCATAGTTACTGCAGCCAGCTGCTCTCCCTTCTTTGAATCTTTATTGTCTTTAATTGGTACTGTGGTCAGTCCTGCAGAAGCGATACGCCACCACCTGACCATGTTACCGTTGTCTGAGTTACTTCAACAACGATTTCCTCGAGTTTTCAAATAAATTTCGCCGAGTGACGAGGCATTTGGCTACCTTAAGAGAGTCATAGTTACTGCAGCCAGCTGCTCCCCCTTCTTTGAATCTTTCCTCCCTTTAAATCGTACTGTGGTAAGTATTGCAGAGCGATACGCCAACACCTGTGCATGTTACTGTTGTCTGAGTTACTTCAACGACGATTTCCTCGAGTTTTCAAATAAATCTCGCCGAGTGACGAGGCATTTGGCTACCTTAAGAGAATCATAGTTACTGCTGCCAGCTGCTCGACCTACTTTCTTTCTTTCCACTCATTAATTATTACTGTGGTCAGTTCTGCAGGAGCAATATGCCACTACATGAAAACCTTAACGTTCTCTGAGCTACCTTATCGATGATATCCTCGAGTTTTCAAAAACAATTTCACATGGTGACGAGGCATTTGGCTACCTTAAGAGAGTCATAGTACTCCTGCCTGCTGCTCCCACTTTTCTAAGCCCATTCTCTCTATCATTCTTGCTATGGCTGTCCTACAGAACCGATGTGCCACTATATGTCCACGTTAACGTCGTCACTGTTGCTCCCACTACGAGTCTCCCGAGTTAGCAAATGTACCTCGCCGGGTGACGAGGCATTTGGCTACCTTAAGAGAGTCATAGTTACTGCAGCCAGCTGCTCCCCCTTCTTTGAATCTTTCCTCCCTTTAAATCGTACTGTGGTCAGTCCTGCAGAGCGATACGCCACCACCTGTCCTTGTTACCGTTGTCTGAGTTACTTCAACGACGATTTCCTCGAGTTTTCAAATAAATCTCGCCGAGTGACGAGGCATTTGGCTACCTTAAGAGAGTCATAGTTACTGCTGCCAGCTGCTCGACCTACTTTCTTTCTTCCCACTCATTAATTATTACTGTGGTTAGTTCTCCAGGAGCAATATGCCACTACATGTAAACCTTAACGTTGTCTGAGCTACCTTATCGATGATATCCTCGAGTTTTCAAAAACAATTTCACATGGTGACGAGGCATTTGGCTACCTTAAGAGAGTCATAGTACTCCTGCCTGCTGCTCCCACTTTTCTAAGCCCATTCTCTCTATCATTCTTGCTATGTCCTGTCCTACGGAACCGATGTGCCACTATATGTCCACGTTAACGACGTCACTGTTACTCCCACTACGAGTCTCTCGAGTTAGCAAATGTACCTCGCCGGGTGACGAGGCAATTGGCTACCTTAAGAGAGTCATACTTACTGTTGCCAGCTGCTCGACCTACTTTCTTTCTTTCCACTCTTTAATTATTACTGTGGTCAGTTCTGCAGGAGCAATATGCCACTACATGTAAACCTTAACGTTGTCTGAGCTACCTTATCGATGATATCCTCGAGTTTTCAAAAACAATTTCACATGGTGACGAGGCATTTGGCTACCTTATGAGAGTCATAGTACTCCTGCCTGCTGCTCCCACTTTTCTAAGCCCATTCTCTCTATCATTCTTGCTTTGGCCCGTAATACGGAACCGATGTGCCACTATATGTCCACGTTAACGTCGTCTCTGTTACTCCCACTACGAGTCTCTCGAGTTAGCAAATGTACCTCGCCGGATGACGAGGCATTTGGCTACCTTATAAGCGTCATAGTTACTGCAGCCAGCTGCTCCCCCTTCTTTGAATCTTTCCTGTCTTTAATTCGTACTGTGGTCAGTCCTGCAGAAGCGATACGCCACCACCTGACCATGTTACCGTTGTCTGGGTTACTTCAACAACGATTTCCTCGAGTTTTCAAATAAATTTCGCCGAGTGACGAGGCATTTGGCTACCTTAAGAGAGTCATACTTACTGCAGCCAGCTGCTCCCCCTTCTTTGAATCTTTCCTCTCTTTAATTCGTACCGTGGTGTCCTGCAGAAGCGATACGCCACCACCTGTATATGTTACCGTTGTCTGAGTTACTTCGACGACGATTTCCTCGAGTTTTCAAATAAATTTCGCCGAGTGACGAGGCATTTGGCTACCTTAAGAGAGTCATAGTTACTGCTGCCAGCTGCTCGACCTACTTTCATTCTTTCCACTCATTAATTATTACTGTGGTCAGTCCTGCAGGAGCAATATGCCACTACATGTAAACCTTAACGTTGTCTGAGCTACCTTAACGAAGATATTCTCGAGTTTTCAAAAAAAATTTCACATGGTGACGAGGCTTTTGGCTGCCTTAAGAGAGTCATAGTACCCCTGCCTGCAGCTATCACTTTTCTAAGCCCATTCTCTCTATCAATCTTGCTATGGCTGTCCTACAGAACCGATATGCCACTATATGTCGACGCTAACGTCGTCACTGTTACTCCCACTACGAGTCTCTCGAGTTAGCAAATGTACCTCGCCGGGGGACGAGGCATTTGGCTACCTTAAGAGAGTCATAGTTACTGCAGCCAGCTGCTCCCCCTTCTTTGAATCTTTCCTCCCTTTAAATCGTACTGTGGTCAGTATTGCAGAGCGATACGCCAACACCTGTGCATGTTACCGTTGTCTGAGTTACTTCAACGACGATTTCCTCGCGTTTTCAAATAAATCTCGCCGAGTGACGAGGCATTTGGCTACCTTAAGAGAGTCATAGTTACTGCTGCCAGCTGCTCGACCTACTTTCTTTCTTTCCACTCATTAATTATTACTGTGGTCAGTTCTGCAGGAGCAATATGCCACTACATGTAAACCTTAACGCTGTCTGAGCTACCTTATCGATGATATCCTCGAGTTTTCAAAAACAATTTCACATGGTGACGAGGCATTTGGCTACCTTATGAGAGTCATAGTACTCCTGCCTGCTGCTCCCACTTTTCTAAGCCCATTCTCTCTATCATTCTTGCTTTGGCCTGTCCTACGGAACCGATGTGCCACTATATGTCCACGTTAACGTCGTCTCTGTTACTCCCACTACGAGTCTCTCGAGTTAGCAAATGTACCTCGCCGGATGACGAGGCATTTGGCTACCTTATAAGCGTCATAGTTACTGCAGCCAGCTGCTCCCCCTTCTTTGAATCTTTCCTGTCTTTAAATCGTACTGTGGTCAGTCCTGCAGAAGCGATACGCCACCACCTGACCATGTTACCGTTGTCTGGGTTACTTCAACAACGATTTCCTCGAGTTTTCAAATAAATTTCGCCGAGTGACGAGGCATTTGGCTACCTTAAGAGAGTCATACTTACTGCAGCCAGCTGCTCCCCCTTCTTTGAATCTTTCCTCTCTTTAATTCGTACCGTGGTGTCCTGCAGAAGCGATACGCCACCACGTGTCCATATTACCGTTGTCTGAGTTACCTCAACAACGATTTCCTCGAGTTTTCAAATAAATTTCGCCGAGTGACGAGGCATTTGGCTACCTTAAGAGAGTCATACTTACTATTGCCAGCTGCTCGACCTACTTTCTTTCTTTCCACTCTTTAATTATTACTGTGGTCAGTTCTGCAGGAGCAATATGCCACTACATGTTAACCTTAACGTTGTCTGAGCTACCTTATCGATGATATCCTCGAGTTTTCAAAAACAATTTCACATGGTGACGAGGCATTTGGCTACCTTATGAGAGTCATAGTACTCCTGCCTGCTGCTCCCACTTTTCTAAGCCCATTCTCTCTATCATTCTTGCTTTGGCCTGTCCTACGGAACCGATGTGCCACTATATGTCCACGTTAACGTCGTCTCTGTTACTCCCACTACGAGTCTCTCGAGTTAGCAAATGTACCTCGCCGGATGACGAGGCATTTGGCTACCTTATAAGCGTCATAGTTACTGCAGCCAGCTGCTCCCCCTTCTTTGAATCTTTCCTGTCTTTAATTCGTACTGTGGTCAGTCCTGCAGAAGCGATACGCCACCACCTGTCCATATTACCGTTGTCTGAGTTACCTCAACAACGATTTCCTCGAGTTTTCAAATAAATTTCGCCGAGTGACGAGGCATTTGGCTACCTTAAGAGAGTCATACTTACTGTTGCCAGCTGGTCGACCTACTTTCTTTCTTTCCACTCTTTAATTATTACTGTGGTCAGTTCTGCAGGAGCAATATGCCACTACATGTAAACCTTAACGCTGTCTGAGCTACCTTATCGATGATATCCTCGAGTTTTCAAAAACAATTTCACATGGTGACGAGGCATTTGGCTACCTTATGAGAGTCATAGTACTCCTGCCTGCTGCTCCCACTTTTCTAAGCCCATTCTCTCTATCATTCTTGCTTTGGCCTGTCCTACGGAACCGATGTGCCACTATATGTCCACGTTAACGTCGTCTCTGTTACTCCCACTACGAGTCTCTCGAGTTAGCAAATGTACCTCGCCGGATGACGAGGCATTTGGCTACCTTATAAGCGTCATAGTTACTGCAGCCAGCTGCTCCCCCTTCTTTGAATCTTTCCTGTCTTTAAATCGTACTGTGGTCAGTCCTGCAGAAGCGATACGCCACCACCTGACCATGTTACCGTTGTCTGGGTTACTTCAACAACGATTTCCTCGAGTTTTCAAATAAATTTCGCCGAGTGACGAGGCATTTGGCTACCTTAAGAGAGTCATACTTACTGCAGCCAGCTGCTCCCCCTTCTTTGAATCTTTCCTCTCTTTAATTCGTACCGTGGTGTCCTGCAGAAGCGATACGCCACCACGTGTCCATATTACCGTTGTCTGAGTTACCTCAACAACGATTTCCTCGAGTTTTCAAATAAATTTCGCCGAGTGACGAGGCATTTGGCTACCTTAAGAGAGTCATACTTACTATTGCCAGCTGCTCGACCTACTTTCTTTCTTTCCACTCTTTAATTATTACTGTGGTCAGTTCTGCAGGAGCAATATGCCACTACATGTTAACCTTAACGTTGTCTGAGCTACCTTATCGATGATATCCTCGAGTTTTCAAAAACAATTTCACATGGTGACGAGGCATTTGGCTACCTTATGAGAGTCATAGTACTCCTGCCTGCTGCTCCCACTTTTCTAAGCCCATTCTCTCTATCATTCTTGCTTTGGCCTGTCCCACGGAACCGATGTGCCACTATATGTCCACGTTAACGTCGTCTCTGTTACTCCCACTACGAGTCTCTCGAGTTAGCAAATGTACCTCGCCGGATGACGAGGCATTTGGCTACCTTATAAGCGTCATAGTTACTGCAGCCAGCTGCTCCCCCTTCTTTGAATCTTTCCTGTCTTTAATTCGTACTGTGGTCAGTCCTGCAGAAGCGATACGCCACCACCTGACCATGTTACCGTTGTCTGGGTTACTTCAACAACGATTTCCTCGAGTTTTAAAATAAATTTCGCCGAGTGACGAGGCATTTGGCTACCTTAAGAGAGTCATACTTACTGCAGCCAGCTGCTCCCCCTTCTTTGAATCTTTCCTCTCTTTAATTCGTACCGTGGTGTCCTGCAGAGCCGATACGCCACCACCTGTATATGTTACCGTTGTCTGAGTTACTTCGACGACGATTTCCTCGAGTTTTCAAATAAATTTCGCCGAGTGACGAGGCATTTGGCTACCTTAAGAGAGTCATAGTTACTGCTGCCAGCTGCTCGACCTACTTTCATTCTTTCCACTCATTAATTATTACTGTGGTCAGTCCTGCAGTAGCAATATGCCACTACATGTAAACCTTAACGTTGTCTGAGCTACCTTAACGAAGATATTCTCGAGTTTTCAAAAAAAATTTCACATGGTGACGAGGCTTTTGGCTGCCTTAAGAGAGTCATAGTACCCCTGCCTGCAGCTATCACTTTTCTAAGCCCATTCTCTCTATCATTCTTGCTATGGCTGTCCTACAGAACCGATGTGCCACTATATGTCCACGCTAACGTCGTCACTGTTACTCCCACTACGAGTCTCTCGAGTTAGCAAATGTACCTCGCCGGGGGACGAGGCATTTGGCTACCTTAAGAGAGTCATAGTTACTGCAGCCAGCTGCTCCCCCTTCTTTGAATCTTTCCTCCCTTTAAATCGTACTGTGGTCAGTCCTGCAGAGCGATACGCCAACACCTGTGCATGTTACCGTTGTCTGAGTTCCTTCAACGACGATTTCCTCGAGTTTTCAAATAAATCTCGCCGAGTGACGAGGCATTTGGCTACCTTAAGAGAGTCATAGTTACTGCTGCCAGCTGCTTGACCTACTTTCTTTCTTTCCACTCATTAATTATTACTGTGGTCAGTTCTGCAGGAGCAATATGCCACTACATGTAAACCTTAACGTTGTCTGAGCTACCTTATCGATGATATCCTCGAGTTTTCAAAAACAATTTCACATGGTGACGAGGCATTTGGCTACCTTAAGAGAGTCATAGTACTCCTGCCTGCTGCTCCCACTTTTCTAAGCCCATTCTCTCTATCATTCTTGCTATGGCCTGTCCTACGGAACCGATGTGCCACTATATGTCCACGTTAACGTCGTCACTGTTACTCCCACTACGAGTCTCTCGAGTTAGCAAATGTACCTCGCCGGATTACGTGGCATTTGGCTACCTTAAGAGAGTCATAGTTACTGCAGCCAGCTGCTCCCCATTCTTTGAATCTTTCCTCTCTTTAATTCGTACCTTGGTGTCCTGCAGAAGCGATACGCCACCACCTGTCCATGTTACCGTTGTCTGAGTTACTTCAACGACTATTTCCTCGAGTTTTCAAATAAATTTCGCCGAGTGACGAGGCATTTGGCTACCTTAAGAGAGTCATAGGTACTGCTGCCAGCTGCTCGACCTACTTTCTTTCTTTCCACTCTTTAATTATTACTGTGGTCAGTCCTGCAGCAGCAATATGTGACTACATGTAAACCTTAACGTTGTCTGAGCTACCTTAACGAAAATATCCTCGAGTTTTCAAAAAAAATTTCACATGGTGACGAGGCATTTGGCTACCTTAAGGGAGTCATAGTACCCCTGCCTGCTGCTCCCACTTTTCTAAGCCCTTTCTCTCTACCATTCTTGCTATGGCTGTCCGACAGAACCGATGTGCCACTATATGTCCACGTTAACGTCGTCTCTGTTACTCCCACTACGAGTCTCTCGAGTTAGAAAATGTACCTCGCCGGATGACGAGGCACTTAGCTACCTTATAAGCGTCATAGTTACTGCAGCCAGCTGCTCCCCCTTCTTTGAATCTTTATTGTCTTTAATTCGTACTGTGGGCAGTCCTGCAGAAGCGATACGCCACCACCTGACCATGTTACCGTTGTCTGAGTTACTTCAACAACGATTTCCTCGAGTTTTCAAATAAATTTCGCCGAGTGACGAGGCATTTGGCTACCTTAAGAGAGTCATACTTACTGCAGCCAGCTGCTCCCCCTTCTTTGAATCTTTCCTCTCTTTAATTCGTACCTTAGTGTCCTGCAGAAGCGATAAGCCACCACCTGTATATGTTACCGGTGTCTGAGTTACTTCGACGACGATTTCCACGAGTTTTCAAATAAATTTCGCCGAGTGACGAGGCATTTGGCTACCTTAAGAGAGTCATAGTTACTGCTGCCAGCTGCTCGACCTACTTTCTTTCTTTCCACTCATTAATTATTACTGTGGTCAGTTCTGCAGGAGCAACATGCCACTACATGTAAACCTTAACGTTGTCTGAGCTACCTTATCGAAGATATCCTCGAGTTTTCAACAAAAAATTTCACATGGTGACGAGGCATTTGGCTACCTTAAGAGAGTCATAGTACTCCTGCCTGCTGCTCCCACTTTTCTAAGCCCATTCTCTCTATCATTCTTGCTATGGCTGTCCTACGGAACCGATGTGCCACTATATGTCCACGTTAACGTCGTCACTGTTACTCCCACTACGAGTCTCTCGAGTTAGCAAATGAACCTCGCCGGATGACGAGGCATTTGGCTACCTTATAAGCGTCATAGTTACTGCAGCCAGCTGCTCTCCCTTCTTTGAATCTTTATTGTCTTTAATTGGTACTGTGGTCAGTCCTGCAGAAGCGATACGCCACCACCTGACCATGTTACCGTTGTCTGAGTTACCTCAACAACGATTTCCTCGAGTTTTCAAATAAATTTCGCCGAGTGACGAGGCATTTGGCTACCTTAAGAGAGTCATACTTACTGTTGCCAGCTGCTCGACCTACTTTCTTTCTTTCCACTCTTTAATTATTACTGTGGTCAGTTCTGCAGGAGCAATATGCCACTACATGTAAACCTTAACGTTGTCTGAGCTACCTTATCGATGATATCCTCGAGTTTTCAAAAACAATTTCACATGGTGACGAGGCATTTGGCTACCTTATGAGAGTCATAGTACTCCTGCCTGCTGCTCCCACTTTTCTAAGCCCATTCTCTCTATCATTCTTGCTTTGGCCTGTCCTACGGAACCGATGTGCCACTATATGTCCACGTTAACGTCGTCTCTGTTACTCCCACTACGAGTCTCTCGAGTTAGCAAATGTACCTCGCCGGATGACGAGGCATTTGGCTACCTTATAAGCGTCATAGTTACTGCAGGCAGCTGCTCCCCCTTCTTTGAATCTTTCCTGTCTTTAATTCGTACTGTGGTCAGTCCTGCAGAAGCGATACGCCACCACCTGACCATGTTACCGTTGTCTGGGTTACTTCAACAACGATTTCCTCGAGTTTTCAAATAAATTTCGCCGAGTGACGAGGCATTTGGCTACCTTAAGAGAGTCATACTTACTGCAGCCAGCTGCTCCCCCTTCTTTGAATCTTTCCTCTCTTTAATTCGTACCGTGGTGTCCTGCAGAGCCGATACGCCACCACCTGTATATGTTACCGTTGTCTGAGTTACTTCGACGACGATTTCCTCGAGTTTTCAAATAAATTTCGCCGAGTGACGAGGCATTTGGCTACCTTAAGAGAGTCATAGTTACTGCTGCCAGCTGCTCGACCTACTTTCATTCTTTCCACTCATTAATTATTACTGTGGTCAGTCCTGCAGTAGCAATACGCCACTACATGTAAACCTTAACGTTGTCTGAGCTACCTTAACGAAGATATTCTCGAGTTTTCAAAAAAAATTTCACATGGTGACGAGGCTTTTGGCTGCCTTAAGAGAGTCATAGTACCCCTGCCTGCAGCTATCACTTTTCTAAGCCCATTCTCTCTATCATTCTTGCTATGGCTGTCCTACAGAACCGATGTGCCACTATATGTCCACGCTAACGTCGTCACTGTTACTCCCACTACGAGTCTCTCGAGTTAGCAAATGTACCTCGCCGGGGGACGAGGCATTTGGCTACATTAAGAGAGTCATAGTTACTGCAGCCAGCTGCTCCCCCTTCTTTGAATCTTTCCTCCGTTTAAATCGTACTGTGGTCAGTCCTGCAGAGCGATACGCCAACACCTGTGCATGTTACCGTTGTCTGAGTTACTTCAACGACGATTTCCTCGAGTTTTCAAATAAATCTCGCCGAGTGACGAGGCATTTGGCTACCTTAAGAGAGTCATAGTTACTGCTGCCAGCTGCTTGACCTACTTTCTTTCTTTCCACTCATTAATTATTACTGTGGTCAGTTCTGCAGGAGCAATATGCCACTACATATAAACCTTAACGTTGTCTGAGCTACCTTATCGATGATATCCTCGAGTTTTCAAAAACAATTTCACATGGTGACGAGGCATTTGGCTACCTTAAGAGAGTCATAGTACTCCTGCCTGCTGCTCCCACTTTTCTAAGCCCATTCTCTCTATCATTCTTGCTATGGCCTGTCCTACGGAACCGATGTGCCACTATATGTCCACGTTAACGTCGTCACTGTTACTCCCACTACGAGTCTCTCGAGTTAGCAAATGTACCTCGCCGGATTACGAGGCATTTGGCTACCTTAAGAGAGTCATAGTTACTGCAGCCAGCTGCTCCCCCTTCTTTGAAACTTTCCTCTCTTTAATTCGTACCTTGGTGTCCTGCAGAAGCGATACGCCACCACCTGTCCATGTTACCGTTGTCTGACTTACTTCAACGACTATTTCCTCGAGTTTTCAAATAAATTTCGCCGAGTGACGAGGCATTTGGCTACCTTAAGAGAGTCATAGTTACTGCTGCCAGCTGCTCGACCTACTTTCTTTCTTTCCACTCTTTAATTATTACTGTGGTCAGTCCTGCAGCAGCAATATGCCACTACATGTAAACCTTAACGTTGTCTGAGGTACCTTAACGAAAATATCCTCGAGTTTTCAAAAAAAATTTCACATGGTGACGAGGCATTTGGCTACCTTAAGGGAGTCATAGTACCCCTGCCTGCTGCTCCCACTTTTCTAAGCCCTTTCTCTCTACCATTCTTGCTATGGCTGTCCTACAGAACCGATGTGCCACTATATGACCACGTTAACGTCGTCTCTGTTACTCCCACTACGAGTCTCTCGAGTTAGAAAATGTACCTCGCCGGATGACGAGGCATTTAGCTACCTTATAAGCGTCATAGTTACTGCAGCCAGCTGCTCCCCCTTCTTTGAATCTTTATTGTCTTTAATTCGTACTGTGGGCAGTCCTGCAGAAGCGATACGCCACCACCTGACCATGTTACCGTTGTCTGGGTTACTTCAACAACGATTTCCTCGAGTTTTCAAATAAATTTCGCCGAGTGACGAGGCATTTGGCTACCTTAAGAGAGTCATACTTACTGCAGCCAGCTGCTCCCCCTTCTTTGAATCTTTCCTCTCTTTAATTCGTACCGTGGTGTCCTGCAGAGCCGATACGCCACCACCTGTATATGTTACCGTTGTCTGAGTTACTTCGACGACGATTTCCTCGAGTTTTCAAATAAATTTCGCCGAGTGACGAGGCATTTGGCTACCTTAAGAGAGTCATAGTTACTGCTGCCAGCTGCTCGACCTACTTTCATTCTTTCCACTCATTAATTATTACTGTGGTCAGTCCTGCAGTAGCAATACGCCACTACATGTAAACCTTAACGTTGTCTGAGCTACCTTAACGAAGATATTCTCGAGTTTTCAAAAAAAATTTCACATGGTGACGAGGCTTTTGGCTGCCTTAAGAGAGTCATAGTACCCCTGCCTGCAGCTATCACTTTTCTAAGCCCATTCTCTCTATCATTCTTGCTATGGCTGTCCTACAGAACCGATGTGCCACTATATGTCCACGCTAACGTCGTCACTGTTACTCCCACTACGAGTCTCTCGAGTTAGCAAATGTACCTCGCCGGGGGACGAGGCATTTGGCTACATTAAGAGAGTCATAGTTACTGCAGCCAGCTGCTCCCCCTTCTTTGAATCTTTCCTCCGTTTAAATCGTACTGTGGTCAGTCCTGCAGAGCGATACGCCAACACCTGTGCATGTTACCGTTGTCTGAGTTACTTCAACGACGATTTCCTCGAGTTTTCAAATAAATCTCGCCGAGTGACGAGGCATTTGGCTACCTTAAGAGAGTCATAGTTACTGCTGCCAGCTGCTCGACCTACTTTCTTTCTTTCCACTCATTAATTATTACTGTGGTCAGTTCTGCAGGAGCAACATGCCACTACATGTAAACCTTAACGTTGTCTGAGCTACCTTATCGAAGATATCCTCGAGTTTTCAACAAAAAATTTCACATGGTGACGAGGCATTTGGCTACCTTAAGAGAGTCATAGTACTCCTGCCTGCTGCTCCCACTTTTCTAAGCCCATTCTCTCTATCATTCTTGCTATGGCTGTCCTACGGAACCGATGTGCCACTATATGTCCACGTTAACGTCGTCACTGTTACTCCCACTACGAGTCTCTCGAGTTAGCAAATGAACCTCGCCGGATGACGAGGCATTTGGCTACCTTATAAGCGTCATAGTTACTGCAGCCAGCTGCTCTCCCTTCTTTGAATCTTTATTGTCTTTAATTGGTACTGTGGTCAGTCCTGCAGAAGCGATACGCCACCACCTGACCATGTTACCGTTGTCTGGGTTACTTCAACAACGATTTCCTCGAGTTTTCAAATAAATTTCGCCGAGTGACGAGGCATTTGGCTACCTTAAGAGAGTCATACTTACTGCAGCCAGCTGCTCCCCCTTCTTTGAATCTTTCCTCTCTTTAATTCGTACCGTGGTGTCCTGCAGAGCCGATACGCCACCACCTGTATATGTTACCGTTGTCTGAGTTACTTCGACGACGATTTCCTCGAGTTTTCAAATAAATTTCGCCGAGTGACGAGGCATTTGGCTACCTTAAGAGAGTCATAGTTACTGCTGCCAGCTGCTCGACCTACTTTCATTCTTTCCACTCATTAATTATTACTGTGGTCAGTCCTGCAGGAGCAATATGCCACTACATGTAAACCTTAACGTTGTCTGAGCTACCTTAACGACGATATTCTCGAGTTTTCAAAAAAAATTTCATATGGTGACGAGGCTTTTGGCTGCCTTAAGAGAGTCATAGTACCCCTGCCTGCAGCTATCACTTTTCTAAGCCCATTCTCTCTATCATTCTTGCTATGGCTGTCCTACAGAACCGATGGGCCACTATATGTCCACGCTAACGTCGTCACTGTTACTCCCACTACGAGTCTCTCGAGTTAGCAAATGTACCTCGCCGGGGGACGAGGCATTTGGCTACCTTAAGAGAGTCATAGTTACTGCAGCCAGCTGCTCCCCCTTCTTTGAATCTTTCCTCCCTTTAAATCGTACTGTGGTCAGTCCTGCAGAGCGATACGCCAACACCTGTGCATGTTACCGTTGTCTGAGTTACTTCAACGACGATTTCCTCGAGTTTTCAAATAAATCTCGCCGAGTGACGAGGCATTTGGCTACCTTAAGAGAGTCATAGTTACTGCTGCCAGCTGCTTGACCTACTTTCTTTCTTTCCACTCATTAATTATTACTGTGGTCAGTTCTGCAGGAGCAATATGCCACTACATGTAAACCTTAACGTTGTCTGAGCTACCTTATCGATGATATCCTCGAGTTTTCAAAAACAATTTCACATGGTGACGAGGCATTTGGCTACCTTAAGAGAGTCATAGTACTCCTGCCTGCTGCTCCCACTTTTCTAAGCCCATTCTCTCTATCATTCTTGCTATGGCCTGTCCTACGGAACCGATGTGCCACTATATGTCCACGTTAACGTCGTCACTGTTACTCCCACTACGAGTCTCTCGAGTTAGCAAATGTACCTCGCCGGATTACGAGGCATTTGGCTACCTTAAGAGAGTCATAGTTACTGCAGCCAGCTGCTCCCCCTTCTTTGAAACTTTCCTCTCTTTAATTCGTACCTTGGTGTCCTGCAGAAGCGATACGCCACCACCTGTCCATGTTACCGTTGTCTGAGTTACTTCAACGACTATTTCCTCGAGTTTTCAAATAAATTTCGCCGAGTGACGAGGCATTTGGCTACCTTAAGAGAGTCATAGTTACTGCTGCCAGCTGCTCGACCTACTTTCTTTCTTTCCACTCTTTAATTATTACTGTGGTCAGTCCTGCAGCAGCAATATGCCACTACATGTAAACCTTAACGTTGTCTGAGGTACCTTAACGAAAATATCCTCGAGTTTTCAAAAAAAATTTCACATGGTGACGAGGCATTTGGCTACCTTAAGGGAGTCATAGTACCCCTGCCTGCTGCTCCCACTTTTCTAAGCCCTTTCTCTCTACCATTCTTGCTATGGCTGTCCTACAGAACCGATGTGCCACTATATGTCCACGTTAACGTCGTCTCTGTTACTCCCACTACGAGTCTCTCGAGTTAGAAAATGTACCTCGCCGGATGACGAGGCATTTAGCTACCTTATAAGCGCCATAGTTACTGCAGCCAGCTGCTCCCCCTTCTTTGAATCGTTATTGTCTTTAATTCGTACTGTGGGCAGTCCTGCAGAAGCGATACGCCACCACCTGACCATGTTACCGTTGTCTGAGTTACTTCAACAACGATTTCCTCGAGTTTTCAAATAAATTTCGCCGAGTGACGAGGCATTTGGCTACCTTAAGAGAGTCATACTTACTGCAGCCAGCTGCTCCCCCTTCTTTGAATCTTTCCTCTCTTTAATTCGTACCTTAGTGTCCTGCAGAAGCGATAAGCCACCACCTGTATATGTTACCGGTGTCTGAGTTACTTCGACGACGATTTCCACGAGTTTTCAAATAAATTTCGCCGAGTGACGAGGCATTTGGCTACCTTAAGAGAGTCATAGTTTCTGCTGCCAGCTGCTCGACCTACTTTCTTTCTTTCCACTCATTAATTATTACTGTGGTCAGTTCTGCAGGAACAACATGCCACTACATGTAAACCTTAACGTTGTCTGAGCTACCTTATCGAAGATATCCTCGAGTTTTCAACAAAAAATTTCACATGGTGACGAGGCATTTGGCTACCTTAAGAGAGTCATAGTACTCCTGCCTGCTGCTCCCACTTTTCTAAGCCCATTCTCTCTATCATTCTTGCTATGGCTGTCCTACGGAACCGATGTGCCACTATATGTCCACGTTAACGTCGTCACTGTTACTCCCACTACGAGTCTCTCGAGTTAGCAAATGAACCTCGCCGGATGACGAGGCATTTGGCTACCTTATAAGCGTCATAGTTACTGCAGCCAGCTGCTCTCCCTTCTTTGAATCTTTATTGTCTTTAATTGGTACTGTGGTCAGTCCTGCAGAAGCGATACGCCACCACCTGACCATGTTACCGTTGTCTGGGATACTTCAACAACGATTTCCTCGAGTTTTCAAATAAATTTCGCCGAGTGACGAGGCATTTGGCTACCTTAAGAGAGTCATACTTACTGCAGCCAGCTGCTCCCCCTTCTTTGAATCTTTCCTCTCTTTAATTCGTACCGTGGTGTCCTGCAGAGCCGATACGCCACCACCTGTATATGTTACCGTTGTCTGAGTTACTTCGACGACGATTTCCTCGAGTTTTCAAATAAATTTCGCCGAGTGACGAGGCATTTGGCTACCTTAAGAGAGTCATAGTTACTGCTGCCAGCTGCTCGACCTACTTTCATTCTTTCCACTCATTAATTATTACTGTGGTCAGTCCTGCAGGAGCAATATGCCACTACATGTAAACCTTAACGTTGTCTGAGCTACCTTAACGAAGATATTCTCGAGTTTTCAAAAAAAATTTCACATGGTGACGAGGCTTTTGGCTGCCTTAAGAGAGTCATAGTACCCCTGCCTGCAGCTATCACTTTTCTAAGCCCATTCTCTCTATCATTCTTGCTATGGCTGTCCTACAGAACCGATGGGCCACTATATGTCCACGCTAACGTCGTCACTGTTACTCCCACTACGAGTCTCTCGAGTTAGCAAATGTACCTCGCCGGGGGACGAGGCATTTGGCTACCTTAAGAGAGTCATAGTTACTGCAGCCAGCTGCTCCCCCTTCTTTGAATCTTTCCTCCCTTTAAATCGTACTGTGGACAGTCCTGCAGAGCGATACGCCAACACCTGTGCATGTTACCGTTGTCTGAGTTACTTCAACGACGATTTCCTCGAGTTTTCAAATAAATCTCGCCGAGTGACGAGGCATTTGGCTACCTTAAGAGAGTCATAGTTACTGCTGCCAGCTGCTTGACCTACTTTCTTTCTTTCCACTCATTAATTATTACTGTGGTCAGTTCTGCAGGAGCAATATGCCACTACATGTAAACCTTAACGTTGTCTGAGCTACCTTATCGATGATATCCTCGAGTTTTCAAAAACAATTTCACATGGTGACGAGGCATTTGGCTACCTTAAGAGAGTCATAGTACTCCTGCCTGCTGCTCCCACTTTTCTAAGCCCATTCTCTCTATCATTCTTGCTATGGCCTGTCCTACGGAACCGATGTGCCACTATATGTCCACGTTAACGTCGTCACTGTTACTCCCACTACGAGTCTCTCGAGTTAGCAAATGTACCTCGCCGGATTACGAGGCATTTGGCTACCTTAAGAGAGTCATAGTTACTGCAGCCAGCTGCTCCCCCTTCTTTGAATCTTTCCTCTCTTTAATTCGTACCTTGGTGTCCTGCAGAAGCGATACGCCACCACCTGTCCATGTTACCGTTGTCTGAGTTACTTCAACGACTATTTCCTCGAGTTTTCAAATAAATTTCGCCGAGTGACGAGGCATTTGGCTACCTTAAGAGAGTCATAGTTACTGCTGCCAGCTGCTCGACCTACTTTCTTTCTTTCCACTCTTTAATTATTACTGTGGTCAGTCCTGCAGCAGCAATATGCCACTACATGTAAACCTTAACGTTGTCTGAGGTACCTTAACGAAAATATCCTCGAGTTTTCAAAAAAAATTTCACATGGTGACGAGGCATTTGGCTACCTTAAGGGAGTCATAGTACCCCTGCCTGCTGCTCCCACTTTTCTAAGCCCTTTCTCTCTACCATTCTTGCTATGGCTGTCCTACAGAACCGATGTGCCACTATATGTCCACGTTAACGTCGTCTCTGTTACTCCCACTACGAGTCTCTCGAGTTAGAAAATGTACCTCGCCGGATGACGAGGCATTTAGCTACCTTATAAGCGTCATAGTTACTGCAGCCAGCTGCTCCCCCTTCTTTGAATCTTTATTGTCTTTAATTCGTACTGTGGGCAGTCCTGCAGAAGCGATACGCCACCACCTGACCATGTTACCGTTGTCTGAGTTACTTCAACAACGATTTCCTCGAGTTTTCAAATAAATTTCGCCGAGTGACGAGGCATTTGGCTACCTTAAGAGAGTCATACTTACTGCAGCCAGCTGCTCCCCCTTCTTTGAATCTTTCCTCTCTTTAATTCGTACCTTAGTGTCCTGCAGAAGCGATAAGCCACCACCTGTATATGTTACCGGTGTCTGAGTTACTTCGACGACGATTTCCACGAGTTTTCAAATAAATTTCGCCGAGTGACGAGGCATTTGGCTACCTTAAGAGAGTCATAGTTACTGCTGCCAGCTGCTCGACCTACTTTCTTTCTTTCCACTCATTAATTATTACTGTGGTCAGTTCTGCAGGAGCAACATGCCACTACATGTAAACCTTAACGTTGTCTGAGCTACCTTATCGAAGATATCCTCGAGTTTTCAACAAAAAATTTCACATGGTGACGAGGCATTTGGCTACCTTAAGAGAGTCATAGTACTCCTGCCTGCTGCTCCCACTTTTCTAAGCCCATTCTCTCTATCATTCTTGCTATGGCTGTCCTACGGAACCGATGTGCCACTATATGTCCACGTTAACGTCGTCACTGTTACTCCCACTACGAGTCTCTCGAGTTAGCAAATGAACCTCGCCGGATGACGAGGCATTTGGCTACCTTATAAGCGTCATAGTTACTGCAGCCAGCTGCTCTCCCTTCTTTGAATCTTTATTGTCTTTAATTGGTACTGTGGTCAGTCCTGCAGAAGCGATACGCCACCACCTGACCATGTTACCGTTGTCTGGGATACTTCAACAACGATTTCCTCGAGTTTTCAAATAAATTTCGCCGAGTGACGAGGCATTTGGCTACCTTAAGAGAGTCATACTTACTGCAGCCAGCTGCTCCCCCTTCTTTGAATCTTTCCTCTCTTTAATTCGTACCGTGGTGTCCTGCAGAGCCGATACGCCACCACCTGTATATGTTACCGTTGTCTGAGTTACTTCGACGACGATTTCCTCGAGTTTTCAAATAAATTTCGCCGAGTGACGAGGCATTTGGCTACCTTAAGAGAGTCATAGTTACTGCTGCCAGCTGCTCGACCTACTTTCATTCTTTCCACTCATTAATTATTACTGTGGTCAGTCCTGCAGGAGCAATATGCCACTACATGTAAACCTTAACGTTGTCTGAGCTACCTTAACGAAGATATTCTCGAGTTTTCAAAAAAAATTTCACATGGTGACGAGGCTTTTGGCTGCCTTAAGAGAGTCATAGTACCCCTGCCTGCAGCTATCACTTTTCTAAGCCCATTCTCTCTATCATTCTTGCTATGGCTGTCCTACAGAACCGATGGGCCACTATATGTCCACGCTAACGTCGTCACTGTTACTCCCACTACGAGTCTCTCGAGTTAGCAAATGTACCTCGCCGGGGGACGAGGCATTTGGCTACCTTAAGAGAGTCATAGTTACTGCAGCCAGCTGCTCCCCCTTCTTTGAATCTTTCCTCCCTTTAAATCGTACTGTGGTCAGTCCTGCAGAGCGATACGCCAACACCTGTGCATGTTACCGTTGTCTGAGTTACTTCAACGACGATTTCCTCGAGTTTTCAAATAAATCTCGCCGAGTGACGAGGCATTTGGCTACCTTAAGAGAGTCATAGTTACTGCTGCCAGCTGCTTGACCTACTTTCTTTCTTTCCACTCATTAATTATTACTGTGGTCAGTTCTGCAGGAGCAATATGCCACTACATGTAAACCTTAACGTTGTCTGAGCTACCTTATCGATGATATCCTCGAGTTTTCAAAAACAATTTCACATGGTGACGAGGCATTTGGCTACCTTAAGAGAGTCATAGTACTCCTGCCTGCTGCTCCCACTTTTCTAAGCCCATTCTCTCTATCATTCTTGCTATGGCCTGTCCTACGGAACCGATGTGCCACTATATGTCCACGTTAACGTCGTCACTGTTACTCCCACTACGAGTCTCTCGAGTTAGCAAATGTACCTCGCCGGATTACGAGGCATTTGGCTACCTTAAGAGAGTCATAGTTACTGCAGCCAGCTGCTCCCCCTTCTTTGAATCTTTCCTCTCTTTAATTCGTACCTTGGTGTCCTGCAGAAGCGATACGCCACCACCTGTCCATGTTACCGTTGTCTGAGTTACTTCAACGACTATTTCCTCGAGTTTTCAAATAAATTTCGCCGAGTGACGAGGCATTTGGCTACCTTAAGAGAGTCATAGTTACTGCTGCCAGCTGCTCGACCTACTTTCTTTCTTTCCACTCTTTAATTATTACTGTGGTCAGTCCTGCAGCAGCAATATGCCACTACATGTAAACCTTAACGTTGTCTGAGGTACCTTAACGAAAATATCCTCGAGTTTTCAAAAAAAATTTCACATGGTGACGAGGCATTTGGCTACCTTAAGGGAGTCATAGTACCCCTGCCTGCTGCTCCCACTTTTCTAAGCCCTTTCTCTCTACCATTCTTGCTATGGCTGTCCTACAGAACCGATGTGCCACTATATGTCCACGTTAACGTCGTCTCTGTTACTCCCACTACGAGTCTCTCGAGTTAGAAAATGTACCTCGCCGGATGACGAGGCATTTAGCTACCCTATAAGCGTCATAGTTACTGCAGCCAGCTGCTCCCCCTTCTTTGAATCTTTATTGTCTTTAATTCGTACTGTGGGCAGTCCTGCAGAAGCGATACGCCACCACCTGACCATGTTACCGTTGTCTGAGTTACTTCAACAACGATTTCCTCGAGTTTTCAAATAAATTTCGCCGAGTGACGAGGCATTTGGCTACCTTAAGAGAGTCATACTTACTGCAGCCAGCTGCTCCCCCTTCTTTGAATCTTTCCTCTCTTTAATTCGTACCTTAGTGTCCTGCAGAAGCCATAAGCCACCACCTGTATATGTTACCGGTGTCTGAGTTACTTCGACGACGATTTCCACGAGTTTTCAAATAAATTTCGCCTAGTGACGAGGCGTTTGGCTACCTTAAGAGAGTCATAGTTACTGCTGCCAGCTGCTCGACCTACTTTCTTTCTTTCCACTCATTAATTATTTCTGTGGTCAGTTCTGCAGGAACAACATGCCACTACATGTAAACCTTAACGTTGTCTGAGCTACCTTATCGAAGATATCCTCGAGTTTTCAACAAAAAATTTCACATGGTGACGAGGCATTTGGCTACCTTAAGAGAGTCATAGTACTCCTGCCTGCTGCTCCCACTTTTCTAAGCCCATTCTCTCTATCATTCTTGCTATGGCTGTCCTACGGAACCGATGTGCCACTATATGTCCACGTTAACGTCGTCACTGTTACTCCCACTACGAGTCTCTCGAGTTAGCAAATGAACCTCGCCGGATGACGAGGCATTTGGCTACCTTATAAGCGTCATAGTTACTGCAGCCAGCTGCTCTCCCTTCTTTGAATCTTTATTGTCTTTAATTGGTACTGTGGTCAGTCCTGCAGAAGCGATACGCCACCACCTGACCATGTTACCGTTGTCTGGGTTACTTCAACAACGATTTCCTCGAGTTTTCAAATAAATTTCGCCGAGTGACGAGGCATTTGACTACCTTAAGAGAGTCATACTTACTGCAGCCAGCTGCTCCCCCTTCTTTGAATCTTTCCTCTCTTTAATTCGTACCGTGGTGTCCTGCAGAGCCGATACGCCACCACCTGTATATGTTACCGTTGTCTGAGTTACTTCGACGACGATTTCCTCGAGTTTTCAAATAAATTTCGCCGAGTGACGAGGCATTTGGCTACCTTAAGAGAGTCATAGTTACTGCTGCCAGCTGCTCGACCTACTTTCATTCTTTCCACTCATTAATTATTACTGTGGTCAGTCCTGCAGGAGCAATATGCCACTACATGTAAACCTTAACGTTGTCTGAGTTACCTTAACGAAGATATTCTCGAGTTTTCAAAAAAAATTTCACATGGTGACGAGGCTTTTGGCTGCCTTAAGAGAGTCATAGTACCCCTGCCTGCAGCTATCACTTTTCTAAGCCCATTCTCTCTATCATTCTTGCTATGGCTGTCCTACAGAACCGATGGGCCACTTTATGTCCACGCTAACGTCGTCACTGTTACTCCCACTACGAGTCTCTCGAGTTAGCAAATGTACCTCGCCGGGGGACGAGGCATTTGGCTACCTTAAGAGAGTCATAGTTACTGCAGCCAGCTGCTCCCCCTTCTTTGAATCTTTCCTCCCTTTAAATCGTACTGTGGTCAGTCCTGCAGAGCGATACGCCAACACCTGTGCATGTTACCGTTGTCTGAGTTACTTCAACGACGATTTCCTCGAGTTTTCAAATAAATCTCGCCGAGTTACGAGGCATTTGGCTACCTTAAGAGAGTCATAGTTACTGCTGCCAGCTGCTTGACCTACTTTCTTTCTTTCCACTCATTAATTATTACTGTGGTCAGTTCTGCAGGAGCAATATGCCACTACATGTAAACCTTAACGTTGTCTGAGCTACCTTATCGATGATATCCTCGAGTTTTCAAAAACAATTTCACATGGTGACGAGGCATTTGGCTACCTTAAGAGAGTCATAGTACTCCTGCCTGCTGCTCCCACTTTTCTAAGCTCATTCTCTCTATCATTCTTGCTATGGCCTGTCCTACGGAACCGATGTGCCACTATATGTCCACGTTAACGTCGTCACTGTTACTCCCACTACGAGTCTCTCGAGTTAGCAAATGTACCTCGCCGGATTACGAGGCATTTGGCTACCTTAAGAGAGTCATAGTTACTGCAGCCAGCTGCTCCCCCTTCTTTGAATCTTTCCTCTCTTTAATTCGTACCTTGGTGTCCTGCAGAAGCGATACGCCACCACCTGTCCATGTTACCGTTGTCTGAGTTACTTCAACGACTATTTCCTCGAGTTTTCAAATAAATTTCGCCGAGTGACGAGGCATTTGGCTACCTTAAGAGAGTCATAGTTACTGCTGCCAGCTGCTCGACCTACTTTCTTTCTTTCCACTCTTTAATTATTACTGTGGTCAGTCCTGCAGCAGCAATATGCCACTACATGTAAACCTTAACGTTGTCTGAGGTACCTTAACGAAAATATCCTCGAGTTTTCAAAAAAAATTTCACATGGTGACGAGGCATTTGGCTACCTTAAGGGAGTCATAGTACCCCTGCCTGCTGCTCCCACTTTTCTAAGCCCTTTCTCTCTACCATTCTTGCTATGGCTGTCCTACAGAACCGATGTGCCACTATATGTCCACGTTAACGTCGTCTCTGTTACTCCCACTACGAGTCTCTCGAGTTAGAAAATGTACCTCGCCGGATGACGAGGCATTTAGCTACCTTATAAGCGTCATAGTTACTGCAGCCAGCTGCTCCCCCTTCTTTGAATCTTTATTGTCTTTAATTCGTACTGTGGGCAGTCCTGCAGAAGCGATACGCCACCACCTGACCATGTTACCGTTGTCTGAGTTACTTCAACAACGATTTCCTCGAGTTTTCAAATAAATTTCGCCGAGTGACGAGGCATTTGGCTACCTTAAGAGAGTCATACTTACTGCAGCCAGCTGCTCCCCCTTCTTTGAATCTTTCCTCTCTTTAATTCGTACCTTAGTGTCCTGCAGAAGCGATAAGCCACCACCTGTATATGTTACCGGTGTCTGAGTTACTTCGACGACGATTTCCACGAGTTTTCAAATAAATTTCGCCGAGTGACGAGGCATTTGGCTACCTTAAGAGAGTCATAGTTACTGCTGCCAGCTGCTCGACCTACTTTCTTTCTTTCCACTCATTAATTATTACTGTGGTCAGTTCTGCAGGAGCAACATGCCACTACATGTAAACCTTAACGTTGTCTGAGCTACCTTATCGAAGATATCCTCGAGTTTTCAACAAAAAATTTCACATGGTGACGAGGCATTTGGCTACCTTAAGAGAGTCATAGTACTCCTGCCTGCTGCTCCCACTTTTCTAAGCCCATTCTCTCTATCATTCTTGCTATGGCTGTCCTACAGAACCGATGTGCCACTATATGTCCACGTAAACGTCGTCACTGTTACTCCCACTACGAGTCTCTCGAGTTAGCAAATGAACCTCGCCGGATGACGAGGCATTTGGCTACCTTATAAGCGTCATAGTTACTGCAGCCAGCTGCTCTCCCTTCTTTGAATCTTTATTGTCTTTAATTGGTACTGTGGTCAGTCCTGCAGAAGCGATACGCCACCACCTGACCATGTTACCGTTGTCTGAGTTACTTCAACAACGATTTCCTCGAGTTTTCAAATAAATTTCGCCGAGTGACAAGGCATTTGGCTACCTTAAGAGAGTCATAGTTACTGCAGCCAGCTGCTCCCCCTTCTTTGAATCTTTCCTCCCTTTAAATCGTACTGTGGTCAGTATTGCAGAGCGATACGCCAACACCTGTGCATGTTACCGTTGTCTGAGTTACTTCAACGACGATTTCCTCGAGTTTTCAAATAAATCTCGCCGAGTGACGAGGCATTTGGCTACCTTAAGAGAGTCATAGTTATTGCTGCCAGCTGCTCGACCTACTTTCTTTCTTTCCACTCATTAATTATTACTGTGGTCAGTTCTGCACTAGCAATATGCCACTACATGTAAACCTTAACGTTCTCTGAGCTACCTTATCGATGATATCATCGAGTTTTCAAAAACAATTTCACATGGTGACGAGGCATTTGGCTACCTTAAGAGAGTCATAGTACTCCTGCCTGCTGCTCCCACTTTTCTAAGCCCATTCTCTCTATCATTCTTGCTATGGCCTGTCCTACGGAACCGATGTGCCACTATATGTCCACGTTAACGTCGTCACTGTTACTCCCACTACGAGTCTCTCGAGTTAGCAAATGTACCTCGCCGGATTACGAGGCATTTGGCTACCTTAAGAGAGTCATAGTTACTGCAGCCAGCTGCTCCCCCTTCTTTGAATCTTTCCTCTCTTTAATTCGTACCTTGGTGTCCTGCAGAAGCGATACGCCACCACCTGTCCATGTTACCGTTGTCTGAGTTACTTCAACGACTATTTCCTCGAGTTTTCAAATAAATTTCGCCGAGTGACGAGGCATTTGGCTACCTTAAGAGAGTCATAGTTACTGCAGCCAGCTGCTCCCCCTTCTTTGAATCTTTCCTCCCTTTAAATCGTACTCTGGTCAGTATTGCAGAGCGATACGCCAACACCTGTGCATGTTACCGTTGTCTGAGTTACTTCAACGACGATTTCCTCGAGTTTTCAAATAAATCTCGCCGAGTGACGAGGCATTTGGCTACCTTAAGAGAGTCATAGTTATTGCTGCCAGCTGCTCGACCTACTTTCTTTCTTTCCACTCATTAATTATTACTGTGGTCAGTTCTGCACTAGCAATATGCCACTACATGTAAACCTTAACGTTCTCTGAGCTACCTTATCGATGATATCATCGAGTTTTCAAAAACAATTTCACATGGTGACGAGGCATTTGGCTACCTTAAGAGAGTCATAGTACTCCTGCCTGCTGCTCCCACTTTTCTAAGCCCATTCTCTCTATCATTCTTGCTATGGCCTGTCCTACGGAACCGATGTGCCACTATATGTCCACGTTAACGTCGTCACTGTTACTCCCACTACGAGTCTCTCGAGTTAGCAAATGTACCTCGCCGGATTACGAGGCATTTGGCTACCTTAAGAGAGTCATAGTTACTGCAGCCAGCTGCTCCCCCTTCTTTGAATCTTTCCTCTCTTTAATTCGTACCTTGGTGTCCTGCAGAAGCGATACGCCACCACCTGTCCATGTTACCGTTGTCTGAGTTACTTCAACGACTATTTCCTCGAGTTTTCAAATAAATTTCGCCGAGTGACGAGGCATTTGGCTACCTTAAGAGAGTCATAGTTACTGCTGCCAGCTGCTCGACCTACTTTCTTTCTTTCCACTCTTTAATTATTACTGTGGTCAGTCCTGCAGCAGCAATATGCCACTACATGTAAACCTTAACGTTGTCTGAGGTACCTTAACGAAAATATCCTCGAGTTTTCAAAAAAAATTTCACATGGTGACGAGGCATTTGGCTACCTTAAGGGAGTCATAGTACCCCTGCCTGCTGCTCCCACTTTTCTAAGCCCTTTCTCTCTACCATTCTTGCTATGGCTGTCCTACAGAACCGATGTGCCACTATATGTCCACGTTAACGTCGTCTCTGTTACTCCCACTACGAGTCTCTCGAGTTAGAAAATGTACCTCGCCGGATGACGAGGCATTTAGCTACCTTATAAGCGTCATAGTTACTGCAGCCAGCTGCTCCCCCTTCTTTGAATCTTTATTGTCTTTAATTCGTACTGTGGGCAGTCCTGCAGAAGCGATACGCCACCACCTGACCATGTTACCGTTGTCTGAGTTACTTCAACAACGATTTCCTCGAGTTTTCAAATAAATTTCGCCGAGTGACGAGGCATTTGGCTACCTTAAGAGAGTCATACTTACTGCAGCCAGCTGCTCCCCCTTCTTTGAATCTTTCCTCTCTTTAATTCGTACCTTAGTGTCCTGCAGAAGCGATAAGCCACCACCTGTATATGTTACCGGTGTCTGAGTTACTTCGACGACGATTTCCACGAGTTTTCAAATAAATTTCGCCGAGTGACGAGGCATTTGGCTACCTTAAGAGAGTCATAGTTACTGCTGCCAGCTGCTCGACCTACTTTCTTTCTTTCCACTCATTAATTATTACTGTGGTCAGTTCTGCAGGAGCAACATGCCACTACATGTAAACCTTAACGTTGTCTGAGCTACCTTATCGAAGATATCCTCGAGTTTTCAACAAAAAATTTCACATGGTGACGAGGCATTTGGCTACCTTAAGAGTGTCATAGTACTCCTGCCTGCTGCTCCCACTTTTCTAAGCCCATTCTCTCTATCATTCTTGCTATGGCTGTCCTACGGAACCGATGTGCCACTATATGTCCACGTAAACGTCGTCACTGTTACTCCCACTACGAGTCTCTCGAGTTAGCAAATGAACCTCGCCGGATGACGAGGCATTTGGCTACCTTATAAGCGTCATAGTTACTGCAGCCAGCTGCTCTCCCTTCTTTGAATCTTTATTGTCTTTAATTGGTACTGTGGTCAGTCCTGCAGAAGCGATACGCCACCACCTGACCATGTTACCGTTGTCTGAGTTACTTCAACAACGATTTCCTCGAGTTTTCAAATAAATTTCGCCGAGTGACAAGGCATTTGGCTACCTTAAGAGAGTCATAGTTACTGCAGCCAGCTGCTCCCCCTTCTTTGAATCTTTCCTCCCTTTAAATCGTACTGTGGTCAGTATTGCAGAGCGATACGCCAACACCTGTGCATGTTACCGTTGTCTGAGTTACTTCAACGACGATTTCCTCGAGTTTTCAAATAAATCTCGCCGAGTGACGAGGCATTTGGCTACCTTAAGAGAGTCATAGTTATTGCTGCCAGCTGCTCGACCTACTTTCTTTCTTTCCACTCATTAATTATTACTGTGGTCAGTTCTGCACTAGCAATATGCCACTACATGTAAACCTTAACGTTCTCTGAGCTACCTTATCGATGATATCATCGAGTTTTCAAAAACAATTTCACATGGTGACGAGGCATTTGGCTACCTCAAGAGAGTCATAGTACTCCTGCCTGCTGCTCCCACTTTTCTAAGCCCATTCTCTCTATCATTCTTGCTATGGCCTGTCCTACGGAACCGATGTGCCACTATATGTCCACGTTAACGTCGTCACTGTTACTCCCACTACGAGTCTCTCGAGTTAGCAAATGTACCTCGCCGGATTACGAGGCATTTGGCTACCTTAAGAGAGTCATAGTTACTGCAGCCAGCTGCTCCCCCTTCTTTGAATCTTTCCTCTCTTTAATTCGTACCTTGGTGTCCTGCAGAAGCGATACGCCACCACCTGTCCATGTTACCGTTGTCTGAGTTACTTCAACGACTATTTCCTCGAGTTTTCAAATAAATTTCGCCGAGTGACGAGGCATTTGGCTACCTTAAGAGAGTCATAGTTACTGCTGCCAGCTGCTCGACCTACTTTCTTTCTTTCCACTCATTAATTATTACTGTGGTCAGTTCTGCAGGAGCAACATGCCACTACATGTAAACCTTAACGTTGTCTGAGCTACCTTATCGAAGATATCCTCGAGTTTTCAACAAAAAATTTCACATGGTGACGAGGCTTTTGGCTGCCTTAAGAGAGTCATAGTACCCCTGCCTGCAGCTATCACTTTTCTAAGCCCATTCTCTCTATCATTCTTGCTATGGCTGTCCTACAGAACCGATGGGCCACTTTATGTCCACGCTAACGTCGTCACTGTTACTCCCACTACGAGTCTCTCGAGTTAGCAAATGTACCTCGCCGGGGGACGAGGCATTTGGCTACCTTAAGAGAGTCATAGTTACTGCAGCCAGCTGCTCCCCCTTCTTTGAATCTTTCCTCCCTTTAAATCGTACTGTGGTCAGTCCTGCAGAGCGATACGCCAACACCTGTGCATGTTACCGTTGTCTGAGTTACTTCAACGACGATTTCCTCGAGTTTTCAAATAAATCTCGCCGAGTTACGAGGCATTTGGCTACCTTAAGAGAGTCATAGTTACTGCTGCCAGCTGCTTGACCTACTTTCTTTCTTTCCACTCATTAATTATTACTGTGGTCAGTTCTGCAGGAGCAATATGCCACTACATGTAAACCTTAACGTTGTCTGAGCTACCTTATCGATGATATCCTCGAGTTTTCAAAAACAATTTCACATGGTGACGAGGCATTTGGCTACCTTAAGAGAGTCATAGTACTCCTGCCTGCTGCTCCCACTTTTCTAAGCTCATTCTCTCTATCATTCTTGCTATGGCCTGTCCTACGGAACCGATGTGCCACTATATGTCCACGTTAACGTCGTCACTGTTACTCCCACTACGAGTCTCTCGAGTTAGCAAATGTACCTCGCCGGATTACGAGGCATTTGGCTACCTTAAGAGAGTCATAGTTACTGCAGCCAGCTGCTCCCCCTTCTTTGAATCTTTCCTCTCTTTAATTCGTACCTTGGTGTCCTGCAGAAGCGATACGCCACCACCTGTCCATGTTACCGTTGTCTGAGTTACTTCAACGACTATTTCCTCGAGTTTTCAAATAAATTTCGCCGAGTGACGAGGCATTTGGCTACCTTAAGAGAGTCATAGTTACTGCTGCCAGCTGCTCGACCTACTTTCTTTCTTTCCACTCTTTAATTATTACTGTGGTCAGTCCTGCAGCAGCAATATGCCACTACATGTAAACCTTAACGTTGTCTGAGGTACCTTAACGAAAATATCCTCGAGTTTTCAAAAAAAATTTCACATGGTGACGAGGCATTTGGCTACCTTAAGGGAGTCATAGTACCCCTGCCTGCTGCTCCCACTTTTCTAAGCCCTTTCTCTCTACCATTCTTGCTATGGCTGTCCTACAGAACCGATGTGCCACTATATGTCCACGTTAACGTCGTCTCTGTTACTCCCACTACGAGTCTCTCGAGTTAGAAAATGTACCTCGCCGGATGACGAGGCATTTAGCTACCTTATAAGCGTCATAGTTACTGCAGCCAGCTGCTCCCCCTTCTTTGAATCTTTATTGTCTTTAATTCGTACTGTGGGCAGTCCTGCAGAAGCGATACGCCACCACCTGACCATGTTACCGTTGTCTGAGTTACTTCAACAACGATTTCCTCGAGTTTTCAAATAAATTTCGCCGAGTGACGAGGCATTTGGCTACCTTAAGAGAGTCATACTTACTGCAGCCAGCTGCTCCCCCTTCTTTGAATCTTTCCTCTCTTTAATTCGTACCTTAGTGTCCTGCAGAAGCGATAAGCCACCACCTGTATATGTTACCGGTGTCTGAGTTACTTCGACGACGATTTCCACGAGTTTTCAAATAAATTTCGCCGAGTGACGAGGCATTTGGCTACCTTAAGAGAGTCATAGTTACTGCTGCCAGCTGCTCGACCTACTTTCTTTCTTTCCACTCATTAATTATTACTGTGGTCAGTTCTGCAGGAGCAACATGCCACTACATGTAAACCTTAACGTTGTCTGAGCTACCTTATCGAAGATATCCTCGAGTTTTCAACAAAAAATTTCACATGGTGACGAGGCATTTGGCTACCTTAAGAGAGTCATAGTACTCCTGCCTGCTGCTCCCACTTTTCTAAGCCCATTCTCTCTATCATTCTTGCTATGGCTGTCCTACAGAACCGATGTGCCACTATATGTCCACGTAAACGTCGTCACTGTTACTCCCACTACGAGTCTCTCGAGTTAGCAAATGAACCTCGCCGGATGACGAGGCATTTGGCTACCTTATAAGCGTCATAGTTACTGCAGCCAGCTGCTCTCCCTTCTTTGAATCTTTATTGTCTTTAATTGGTACTGTGGTCAGTCCTGCAGAAGCGATACGCCACCACCTGACCATGTTACCGTTGTCTGAGTTACTTCAACAACGATTTCCTCGAGTTTTCAAATAAATTTCGCCGAGTGACAAGGCATTTGGCTACCTTAAGAGAGTCATAGTTACTGCAGCCAGCTGCTCCCCCTTCTTTGAATCTTTCCTCCCTTTAAATCGTACTGTGGTCAGTATTGCAGAGCGATACGCCAACACCTGTGCATGTTACCGTTGTCTGAGTTACTTCAACGACGATTTCCTCGAGTTTTCAAATAAATCTCGCCGAGTGACGAGGCATTTGGCTACCTTAAGAGAGTCATAGTTATTGCTGCCAGCTGCTCGACCTACTTTCTTTCTTTCCACTCATTAATTATTACTGTGGTCAGTTCTGCACTAGCAATATGCCACTACATGTAAACCTTAACGTTCTCTGAGCTACCTTATCGATGATATCATCGAGTTTTCAAAAACAATTTCACATGGTGACGAGGCATTTGGCTACCTTAAGAGAGTCATAGTACTCCTGCCTGCTGCTCCCACTTTTCTAAGCCCATTCTCTCTATCATTCTTGCTATGGCCTGTCCTACGGAACCGATGTGCCACTATATGTCCACGTTAACGTCGTCACTGTTACTCCCACTACGAGTCTCTCGAGTTAGCAAATGTACCTCGCCGGATTACGAGGCATTTGGCTACCTTAAGAGAGTCATAGTTACTGCAGCCAGCTGCTCCCCCTTCTTTGAATCTTTCCTCTCTTTAATTCGTACCTTGGTGTCCTGCAGAAGCGATACGCCACCACCTGTCCATGTTACCGTTGTCTGAGTTACTTCAACGACTATTTCCTCGAGTTTTCAAATAAATTTCGCCGAGTGACGAGGCATTTGGCTACCTTAAGAGAGTCATAGTTACTGCAGCCAGCTGCTCCCCCTTCTTTGAATCTTTCCTCCCTTTAAATCGTACTCTGGTCAGTATTGCAGAGCGATACGCCAACACCTGTGCATGTTACCGTTGTCTGAGTTACTTCAACGACGATTTCCTCGAGTTTTCAAATAAATCTCGCCGAGTGACGAGGCATTTGGCTACCTTAAGAGAGTCATAGTTATTGCTGCCAGCTGCTCGACCTACTTTCTTTCTTTCCACTCATTAATTATTACTGTGGTCAGTTCTGCACTAGCAATATGCCACTACATGTAAACCTTAACGTTCTCTGAGCTACCTTATCGATGATATCATCGAGTTTTCAAAAACAATTTCACATGGTGACGAGGCATTTGGCTACCTTAAGAGAGTCATAGTACTCCTGCCTGCTGCTCCCACTTTTCTAAGCCCATTCTCTCTATCATTCTTGCTATGGCCTGTCCTACGGAACCGATGTGCCACTATATGTCCACGTTAACGTCGTCACTGTTACTCCCACTACGAGTCTCTCGAGTTAGCAAATGTACCTCGCCGGATTACGAGGCATTTGGCTACCTTAAGAGAGTCATAGTTACTGCAGCCAGCTGCTCCCCCTTCTTTGAATCTTTCCTCTCTTTAATTCGTACCTTGGTGTCCTGCAGAAGCGATACGCCACCACCTGTCCATGTTACCGTTGTCTGAGTTACTTCAACGACTATTTCCTCGAGTTTTCAAATAAATTTCGCCGAGTGACGAGGCATTTGGCTACCTTAAGAGAGTCATAGTTACTGCTGCCAGCTGCTCGACCTACTTTCTTTCTTTCCACTCTTTAATTATTACTGTGGTCAGTCCTGCAGCAGCAATATGCCACTACATGTAAACCTTAACGTTGTCTGAGGTACCTTAACGAAAATATCCTCGAGTTTTCAAAAAAAATTTCACATGGTGACGAGGCATTTGGCTACCTTAAGGGAGTCATAGTACCCCTGCCTGCTGCTCCCACTTTTCTAAGCCCTTTCTCTCTACCATTCTTGCTATGGCTGTCCTACAGAACCGATGTGCCACTATATGTCCACGTTAACGTCGTCTCTGTTACTCCCACTACGAGTCTCTCGAGTTAGAAAATGTACCTCGCCGGATGACGAGGCATTTAGCTACCTTATAAGCGTCATAGTTACTGCAGCCAGCTGCTCCCCCTTCTTTGAATCTTTATTGTCTTTAATTCGTACTGTGGGCAGTCCTGCAGAAGCGATACGCCACCACCTGACCATGTTACCGTTGTCTGAGTTACTTCAACAACGATTTCCTCGAGTTTTCAAATAAATTTCGCCGAGTGACGAGGCATTTGGCTACCTTAAGAGAGTCATACTTACTGCAGCCAGCTGCTCCCCCTTCTTTGAATCTTTCCTCTCTTTAATTCGTACCTTAGTGTCCTGCAGAAGCGATAAGCCACCACCTGTATATGTTACCGGTGTCTGAGTTACTTCGACGACGATTTCCACGAGTTTTCAAATAAATTTCGCCGAGTGACGAGGCATTTGGCTACCTTAAGAGAGTCATAGTTACTGCTGCCAGCTGCTCGACCTACTTTCTTTCTTTCCACTCATTAATTATTACTGTGGTCAGTTCTGCAGGAGCAACATGCCACTACATGTAAACCTTAACGTTGTCTGAGCTACCTTATCGAAGATATCCTCGAGTTTTCAACAAAAAATTTCACATGGTGACGAGGCATTTGGCTACCTTAAGAGTGTCATAGTACTCCTGCCTGCTGCTCCCACTTTTCTAAGCCCATTCTCTCTATCATTCTTGCTATGGCTGTCCTACGGAACCGATGTGCCACTATATGTCCACGTAAACGTCGTCACTGTTACTCCCACTACGAGTCTCTCGAGTTAGCAAATGAACCTCGCCGGATGACGAGGCATTTGGCTACCTTATAAGCGTCATAGTTACTGCAGCCAGCTGCTCTCCCTTCTTTGAATCTTTATTGTCTTTAATTGGTACTGTGGTCAGTCCTGCAGAAGCGATACGCCACCACCTGACCATGTTACCGTTGTCTGAGTTACTTCAACAACGATTTCCTCGAGTTTTCAAATAAATTTCGCCGAGTGACAAGGCATTTGGCTACCTTAAGAGAGTCATAGTTACTGCAGCCAGCTGCTCCCCCTTCTTTGAATCTTTCCTCCCTTTAAATCGTACTGTGGTCAGTATTGCAGAGCGATACGCCAACACCTGTGCATGTTACCGTTGTCTGAGTTACTTCAACGACGATTTCCTCGAGTTTTCAAATAAATCTCGCCGAGTGACGAGGCATTTGGCTACCTTAAGAGAGTCATAGTTATTGCTGCCAGCTGCTCGACCTACTTTCTTTCTTTCCACTCATTAATTATTACTGTGGTCAGTTCTGCACTAGCAATATGCCACTACATGTAAACCTTAACGTTCTCTGAGCTACCTTATCGATGATATCATCGAGTTTTCAAAAACAATTTCACATGGTGACGAGGCATTTGGCTACCTCAAGAGAGTCATAGTACTCCTGCCTGCTGCTCCCACTTTTCTAAGCCCATTCTCTCTATCATTCTTGCTATGGCCTGTCCTACGGAACCGATGTGCCACTATATGTCCACGTTAACGTCGTCACTGTTACTCCCACTACGAGTCTCTCGAGTTAGCAAATGTACCTCGCCGGATTACGAGGCATTTGGCTACCTTAAGAGAGTCATAGTTACTGCAGCCAGCTGCTCCCCCTTCTTTGAATCTTTCCTCTCTTTAATTCGTACCTTGGTGTCCTGCAGAAGCGATACGCCACCACCTGTCCATGTTACCGTTGTCTGAGTTACTTCAACGACTATTTCCTCGAGTTTTCAAATAAATTTCGCCGAGTGACGAGGCATTTGGCTACCTTAAGAGAGTCATAGTTACTGCTGCCAGCTGCTCGACCTACTTTCTTTCTTTCCACTCATTAATTATTACTGTGGTCAGTTCTGCAGGAGCAACATGCCACTACATGTAAACCTTAACGTTGTCTGAGCTACCTTATCGAAGATATCCTCGAGTTTTCAACAAAAAATTTCACATGGTGACGAGGCATTTGGCTACCTTAAGAGAGTCATAGTACTCCTGCCTGCTGCTCCCACTTTTCTAAGCCCATTCTCTCTATCATTCTTGCTATGGCTGTCCTACGGAACCGATGTGCCACTATATGTCCACGTAAACGTCGTCACTGTTACTCCCACTACGAGTCTCTCGAGTTAGCAAATGAACCTCGCCGGATGACGAGGCATTTGGCTACCTTATAAGCGTCATAGTTACTGCAGCCAGCTGCTCTCCCTTCTTTGAATCTTTATTGTCTTTAATTGGTACTGTGGTCAGTCCTGCAGAAGCGATACGCCACCACCTGACCATGTTACCGTTGTCTGAGTTACTTCAACAACGATTTCCTCGAGTTTTCAAATAAATTTCGCCGAGTGACAAGGCATTTGGCTACCTTAAGAGAGTCATAGTTACTGCAGCCAGCTGCTCCCCCTTCTTTGAATCTTTCCTCCCTTTAAATCGTACTGTGGTCAGTATTGCAGAGCGATACGCCAACACCTGTGCATGTTACCGTTGTCTGAGTTACTTCAACGACGATTTCCTCGAGTTTTCAAATAAATCTCGCCGAGTGACGAGGCATTTGGCTACCTTAAGAGAGTCATAGTTATTGCTGCCAGCTGCTCGACCTACTTTCTTTCTTTCCACTCATTAATTATTACTGTGGTCAGTTCTGCACTAGCAATATGCCACTACATGTAAACCTTAACGTTCTCTGAGCTACCTTATCGATGATATCATCGAGTTTTCAAAAACAATTTCACATGGTGACGAGGCATTTGGCTACCTCAAGAGAGTCATAGTACTCCTGCCTGCTGCTCCCACTTTTCTAAGCCCATTCTCTCTATCATTCTTGCTATGGCCTGTCCTACGGAACCGATGTGCCACTATATGTCCACGTTAACGTCGTCACTGTTACTCCCACTACGAGTCTCTCGAGTTAGCAAATGTACCTCGCCGGATTACGAGGCATTTGGCTACCTTAAGAGAGTCATAGTTACTGCAGCCAGCTGCTCCCCCTTCTTTGAATCTTTCCTCTCTTTAATTCGTACCTTGGTGTCCTGCAGAAGCGATACGCCACCACCTGTCCATGTTACCGTTGTCTGAGTTACTTCAACGACTATTTCCTCGAGTTTTCAAATAAATTTCGCCGAGTGACGAGGCATTTGGCTACCTTAAGAGAGTCATAGTTACTGCTGCCAGCTGCTCGACCTACTTTCTTTCTTTCCACTCATTAATTATTACTGTGGTCAGTTCTGCAGGAGCAACATGCCACTACATGTAAACCTTAACGTTGTCTGAGCTACCTTATCGAAGATATCCTCGAGTTTTCAACAAAAAATTTCACATGGTGACGAGGCATTTGGCTACCTTAAGAGAGTCATAGTACTCCTGCCTGCTGCTCCCACTTTTCTAAGCCCATTCTCTCTATCATTCTTGCTATGGCTGTCCTACGGAACCGATGTGCCACTATATGTCCACGTAAACGTCGTCACTGTTACTCCCACTACGAGTCTCTCGAGTTAGCAAATGAACCTCGCCGGATGACGAGGCATTTGGCTACCTTATAAGCGTCATAGTTACTGCAGCCAGCTGCTCTCCCTTCTTTGAATCTTTATTGTCTTTAATTGGTACTGTGGTCAGTCCTGCAGAAGCGATACGCCACCACCTGACCATGTTACCGTTGTCTGAGTTACTTCAACAACGATTTCCTCGAGTTTTCAAATAAATTTCGCCGAGTGACAAGGCATTTGGCTACCTTAAGAGAGTCATAGTTACTGCAGCCAGCTGCTCCCCCTTCTTTGAATCTTTCCTCCCTTTAAATCGTACTGTGGTCAGTATTGCAGAGCGATACGCCAACACCTGTGCATGTTACCGTTGTCTGAGTTACTTCAACGACGATTTCCTCGAGTTTTCAAATAAATCTCGCCGAGTGACGAGGCATTTGGCTACCTTAAGAGAGTCATAGTTATTGCTGCCAGCTGCTCGACCTACTTTCTTTCTTTCCACTCATTAATTATTACTGTGGTCAGTTCTGCACTAGCAATATGCCACTACATGTAAACCTTAACGTTCTCTGAGCTACCTTATCGATGATATCATCGAGTTTTCAAAAACAATTTCACATGGTGACGAGGCATTTGGCTACCTTAAGAGAGTCATAGTACTCCTGCCTGCTGCTCCCACTTTTCTAAGCCCATTCTCTCTATCATTCTTGCTATGGCCTGTCCTACGGAACCGATGTGCCACTATATGTCCACGTTAACGTCGTCACTGTTACTCCCACTACGAGTCTCTCGAGTTAGCAAATGTACCTCGCCGGATTACGAGGCATTTGGCTACCTTAAGAGAGTCATAGTTACTGCAGCCAGCTGCTCCCCCTTCTTTGAATCTTTCCTCTCTTTAATTCGTACCTTGGTGTCCTGCAGAAGCGATACGCCACCACCTGTCCATGTTACCGTTGTCTGAGTTACTTCAACGACTATTTCCTCGAGTTTTCAAATAAATTTCGCCGAGTGACGAGGCATTTGGCTACCTTAAGAGAGTCATAGTTACTGCTGCCAGCTGCTCGACCTACTTTCTTTCTTTCCACTCTTTAATTATTACTGTGGTCAGTCCTGCAGCAGCAATATGCCACTACATGTAAACCTTAACGTTGTCTGAGGTACCTTAACGAAAATATCCTCGAGTTTTCAAAAAAAATTTCACATGGTGACGAGGCATTTGGCTACCTTAAGGGAGTCATAGTACCCCTGCCTGCTGCTCCCACTTTTCTAAGCCCTTTCTCTCTACCATTCTTGCTATGGCTGTCCTACAGAACCGATGTGCCACTATATGTCCACGTTAACGTCGTCTCTGTTACTCCCACTACGAGTCTCTCGAGTTAGAAAATGTACCTCGCCGGATGACGAGGCATTTAGCTACCTTATAAGCGTCATAGTTACTGCAGCCAGCTGCTCCCCCTTCTTTGAATCTTTATTGTCTTTAATTCGTACTGTGGGCAGTCCTGCAGAAGCGATACGCCACCATCTGACCATGTTACCGTTGTCTGAGTTACTTCAACAACGATTTCCTCGAGTTTTCAAATAAATTTCGCCGAGTGACGAGGCATTTGGCTACCTTAAGAGAGTCATACTTACTGCAGCCAGCTGCTCCCCCTTCTTTGAATCTTTCCTCTCTTTAATTCGTACCGTGGTGTCCTGCAGAAGCGATACGCCACCACCTGTCCATATTACCGTTGTCTGAGTTACCTCAACAACGATTTCCTCGAGTTTTCAAATAAATTTCGCCGAGTGACGAGGCATTTGGCTACCTTAAGAGAGTCATACTTACTGTTGCCAGCTGCTCGACCTACTTTCTTTCTTTCCACTCTTTAATTATTACTGTGGTCAGTTCTGCAGGAGCAATATGCCACTACATGTAAACCTTAACGTTGTCTGAGCTACCTTATCGATGATATCCTCGAGTTTTCAAAAACAATTTCACATGGTGACGAGGCATTTGGCTACCTTATGAGAGTCATAGTACTCCTGCCTGCTGCTCCCACTTTTCTAAGCCCATTCTCTCTATCATTCTTGCTTTGGCCTGTCCTACGGAACCGATGTGCCACTATATGTCCACGTTAACGTCGTCTCTGTTACTCCCACTACGAGTCTCTCGAGTTAGCAAATGTACCTCGCCGGATGACGAGGCATTTGGCTACCTTATAAGCGTCATAGTTACTGCAGGCAGCTGCTCCCCCTTCTTTGAATCTTTCCTGTCTTTAATTCGTACTGTGGTCAGTCCTGCAGAAGCGATACGCCACCACCTGACCATGTTACCGTTGTCTGGGTTACTTCAACAACGATTTCCTCGAGTTTTCAAATAAATTTCGCCGAGTGACGAGGCATTTGGCTCCCTTAAGAGAGTCATACTTACTGCAGCCAGCTGCTCCCCCTTCTTTCAATCTTTCCTCTCTTTAATTCGTACCGTGGTGTCCTGCAGAGCCGATACGCCACCACCTGTATATGTTACCGTTGTCTGAGTTACTTCGACGACGATTTCCTCGAGTTTTCAAATAAATTTCGCCGAGTGACGAGGCATTTGGCTACCTTAAGAGAGTCATAGTTACTGCTGCCAGCTGCTCGACCTACTTTCATTCTTTCCACTCATTAATTATTACTGTGGTCAGTCCTGCAGTAGCAATATGCCACTACATGTAAACCTTAACGTTGTCTGAGCTACCTTAACGAATATATTCTCGAGTTTTCAAAAAAAATTTCACATGGTGACGAGGCTTTTGGCTGCCTTAAGAGAGTCATAGTACCCCTGCCTGCTGCTATCACTTTTCTAAGCCCATTCTCTCTATCATTCTTGCTATGGCTGTCCTACAGAACCGATGTGCCACTATATGTCCACGCTAACGTCGTCACTGTTACTCCCACTACGAGTCTCTCGAGTTAGCAAATGTACATCGCCGGGGGACGAGGCATTTGGCTACATTAAGAGAGTCATAGTTACTGCAGCCAGCTGCTCCCCCTTCTTTGAATCTTTCCTCCCTTTAAATCGTACTGTGGTCAGTATTGCAGAGCGATACGCCAACACCTGTGCATGTTACCGTTGTCTGAGTTACTTCAACGACGATTTCCTCGAGTTTTCAAATAAATCTCGCCGAGTGACGAGGCATTTGGCTACCTTAAGAGAGTCATAGTTACTGCTGCCAGCTGCTCGACCTACTTTCTTTCTTTCCACTCTTTAATTATTACTGTGGTCAGTCCTGCAGCAGCAATATGCCACTACATGTAAACCTTAACGTTGTCTGAGGTACCTTAACGAAAATATCCTCGAGTTTTCAAAAAAAATTTCACATGGTGACGAGGCATTTGGCTACCTTAAGGGAGTCATAGTACCCCTGCCTGCTGCTCCCACTTTTCTAAGCCCTTTCTCTCTACCATTCTTGCTATGGCTGTCCTACAGAACCGATGTGCCACTATATGTCCACGTTAACGTCGTCTCTGTTACTCCCACTACGAGTCTCTCGAGTTAGAAAATGTACCTCGCCGGATGACGAGGCATTTAGCTACCTTATAAGCGTCATAGTTACTGCAGCCAGCTGCTCCCCCTTCTTTGAATCTTTATTGTCTTTAATTCGTACTGTGGGCAGTCCTGCAGAAGCGATACGCCACCACCTGACCATGTTACCGTTGTCTGAGTTACTTCAACAACGATTTCCTCGAGTTTTCAAATAAATTTCGCCGAGTGACGAGGCATTTGGCTACCTTAAGAGAGTCATACTTACTGCAGCCAGCTGTTCCCCCTTCTTTGAATCTTTCCTCTCTTTAAGTCGTACCGTGGTGTCCTGCAGAAGCGATACGCCACCACCTGTCCATATTACCGTTGTCTGAGTTACCTCAACAACGATTTCCTCGAGTTTTCAAATAAATTTCGCCGAGTGACGAGGCATTTGGCTACCTTAAGAGAGTCATACTTACTGTTGCCAGCTGCTCGACCTACTTTCTTTCTTTCCACTCTTTAATTATTACTGTGGTCAGTTCTGCAGGAGCAATATGCCACTACATGTAAACCTTAACGTTGTCTGAGCTACCTTATCGATGATATCCTCGAGTTTTCAAAAACAATTTCACATGGTGACGAGGCATTTGGCTACCTTATGAGAGTCATAGTACTCCTGCCTGCTGCTCCCACTTTTCTAAGCCCATTCTCTCTATCATTCTTGCGTTGGCCTGTCCTACGGAACCGATGTGCCACTATATGTCCACGTTAACGTCGTCTCTGTTACTCCCACTACGAGTCTCTCGAATTAGCAAATGTACCTCGCCGGATGACGAGGCATTTGGCTACCTTATAAGCGTCATAGTTCCTGCAGGCAGCTGCTCCCCCTTCTTTGAATCTTTCCTGTCTTTAATTCGTACTGTGGTCAGTCCTGCAGAGCGATACGCCAACACCTGTGCATGTTACCGTAGTCTGAGTTACTTCAACGACGATTTCCTCGAGTTTTCAAATAAATCTCGCCGAGTGACGAGGCATTTGGCTACCTTAAGAGAGTCATAGTTACTGCTGCCAGCTGCTTGACCTACTTTCTTTCTTTCCACTCATTAATTATTACTGTGGTCAGTTCTGCAGGAGCAATATGCCACTACATGTAAACCTTAACGTTGTCTGAGCTACCTTATCGATGATATCCTCGAGTTTTCAAAAACAATTTCACATGGTGACGAGGCATTTGGCTACCTTATGAGAAACATAGTACTCCTGCCTGCTGCTCCCACTTTTCTAAGCCCATTCTCTCTATCATTCTTGCTTTGGCCTGTCCTACGGAACCGATGTGCCACTATATGTCCACGTTAACGTCGTCTCTGTTACTCCCACTACGAGTCTCTCGAGTTAGCAAATGTACCTCGCCGGATGACGAGGCATTTGGCTACCTTATAAGCGTCATAGTTACTGCAGGCAGCTGCTCCCCCTTCTTTGAATCTTTCCTGTCTTTAATTCGTACTGTGGTCAGTCCTGCAGAAGCGATACGCCACCACCTGACCATGTTACCGTTGTCTGGGTTACTTCAACAACGATTTCCTCGAGTTTTCAAATAAATTTCGCCGAGTGACGAGGCATTTGGCTCCCTTAAGAGAGTCATACTTACTGCAGCCAGCTGCTCCCCCTTCTTTCAATCTTTCCTCTCTTTAATTCGTACCGTGGTGTCCTGCAGAGCCGATACGCCACCACCTGTATATGTTACCGTTGTCTGAGTTACTTCGACGACGATTTCCTCGAGTTTTCAAATAAATTTCGCCGAGTGACGAGGCATTTGGCTACCTTAAGAGAGTCATAGTTACTGCTGCCAGCTGCTCGACCTACTTTCATTCTTTCCACTCATTAATTATTACTGTGGTCAGTCCTGCAGTAGCAATATGCCACTACATGTAAACCTTAACGTTGTCTGAGCTACCTTAACGAAGATATTCTCGAGTTTTCAAAAAAAATTTCACATGGTGACGAGGCTTTTGGCTGCCTTAAGAGAGTCATAGTACCCCTGCCTGCTGCTATCACTTTTCTAAGCCCATTCTCTCTATCATTCTTGCTATGGCTGTCCTACAGAACCGATGTGCCACTATATGTCCACGCTAACGTCGTCACTGTTACTCCCACTACGAGTCTCTCGAGTTAGCAAATGTACATCGCCGGGGGACGAGGCATTTGGCTACATTAAGAGAGTCATAGTTACTGCAGCCAGCTGCTCCCCCTTCTTTGAATCTTTCCTCCCTTTAAATCGTACTGTGGTCAGTATTGCAGAGCGATACGCCAACACCTGTGCATGTTACCGTTGTCTGAGTTACTTCAACGACGATTTCCTCGAGTTTTCAAATAAATCTCGCCGAGTGACGAGGCATTTGGCTACCTTAAGAGAGTCATAGTTACTGCTGCCAGCTGCTCGACCTACTTTCTTTCTTTCCACTCTTTAATTATTACTGTGGTCAGTCCTGCAGCAGCAATATGCCACTACATGTAAACCTTAACGTTGTCTGAGGTACCTTAACGAAAATATCCTCGAGTTTTCAAAAAAAATTTCACATGGTGACGAGGCATTTGGCTACCTTAAGGGAGTCATAGTACCCCTGCCTGCTGCTCCCACTTTTCTAAGCCCTTTCTCTCTACCATTCTTGCTATGGCTGTCCTACAGAACCGATGTGCCACTATATGTCCACGTTAACGTCGTCTCTGTTACTCCCACTACGAGTCTCTCGAGTTAGAAAATGTACCTCGCCGGATGACGAGGCATTTAGCTACCTTATAAGCGTCATAGTTACTGCAGCCAGCTGCTCCCCCTTCTTTGAATCTTTATTGTCTTTAATTCGTACTGTGGGCAGTCCTGCAGAAGCGATACGCCACCACCTGACCATGTTACCGTTGTCTGAGTTACTTCAACAACGATTTCCTCGAGTTTTCAAATAAATTTCGCCGAGTGACGAGGCATTTGGCTACCTTAAGAGAGTCATACTTACTGCAGCCAGCTGCTCCCCCTTCTTTGAATCTTTCCTCTCTTTAAGTCGTACCGTGGTGTCCTGCAGAAGCGATACGCCACCACCTGTCCATATTACCGTTGTCTGAGTTACCTCAACAACGATTTCCTCGAGTTTTCAAATAAATTTCGCCGAGTGACGAGGCATTTGGCTACCTTAAGAGAGTCATACTTACTGTTGCCAGCTGCTCGACCTACTTTCTTTCTTTCCACTCTTTAATTATTACTGTGGTCAGTTCTGCAGGAGCAATATGCCACTACATGTAAACCTTAACGTTGTCTGAGCTACCTTATCGATGATATCCTCGAGTTTTCAAAAACAATTTCACATGGTGACGAGGCATTTGGCTACCTTATGAGAGTCATAGTACTCCTGCCTGCTGCTCCCACTTTTCTAAGCCCATTCTCTCTATCATTCTTGCGTTGGCCTGTCCTACGGAACCGATGTGCCACTATATGTCCACGTTAACGTCGTCTCTGTTACTCCCACTACGAGTCTCTCGAATTAGCAAATGTACCTCGCCGGATGACGAGGCATTTGGCTACCTTATAAGCGTCATAGTTCCTGCAGGCAGCTGCTCCCCCTTCTTTGAATCTTTCCTGTCTTTAATTCGTACTGTGGTCAGTCCTGCAGAGCGATACGCCAACACCTGTGCATGTTACCGTAGTCTGAGTTACTTCAACGACGATTTCCTCGAGTTTTCAAATAAATCTCGCCGAGTGACGAGGCATTTGGCTACCTTAAGAGAGTCATAGTTACTGCTGCCAGCTGCTTGACCTACTTTCTTTCTTTCCACTCATTAATTATTACTGTGGTCAGTTCTGCAGGAGCAATATGCCACTACATGTAAACCTTAACGTTGTCTGAGCTACCTTATCGATGATATCCTCGAGTTTTCAAAAACAATTTCACATGGTGACGAGGCATTTGGCTACCTTATGAGAAACATAGTACTCCTGCCTGCTGCTCCCACTTTTCTAAGCCCATTCTCTCTATCATTCTTGCTTTGGCCTGTCCTACGGAACCGATGTGCCACTATATGTCCACGTTAACGTCGTCTCTGTTACTCCCACTACGAGTCTCTCGAGTTAGCAAATGTACCTCGCCGGATGACGAGGCATTTGGCTACCTTATAAGCGTCATAGTTACTGCAGGCAGCTGCTCCCCCTTCTTTGAATCTTTCCTGTCTTTAATTCGTACTGTGGTCAGTCCTGCAGAAGCGATACGCCACCACCTGACCATGTTACCGTTGTCTGGGTTACTTCAACAACGATTTCCTCGAGTTTTCAAATAAATTTCGCCGAGTGACGAGGCATTTGGCTCCCTTAAGAGAGTCATACTTACTGCAGCCAGCTGCTCCCCCTTCTTTCAATCTTTCCTCTCTTTAATTCGTACCGTGGTGTCCTGCAGAGCCGATACGCCACCACCTGTATATGTTACCGTTGTCTGAGTTACTTCGACGACGATTTCCTCGAGTTTTCAAATAAATTTCGCCGAGTGACGAGGCATTTGGCTACCTTAAGAGAGTCATAGTTACTGCTGCCAGCTGCTCGACCTACTTTCATTCTTTCCACTCATTAATTATTACTGTGGTCAGTCCTGCAGTAGCAATATGCCACTACATGTAAACCTTAACGTTGTCTGAGCTACCTTAACGAAGATATTCTCGAGTTTTCAAAAAAAATTTCACATGGTGACGAGGCTTTTGGCTGCCTTAAGAGAGTCATAGTACCCCTGCCTGCTGCTATCACTTTTCTAAGCCCATTCTCTCTATCATTCTTGCTATGGCTGTCCTACAGAACCGATGTGCCACTATATGTCCACGCTAACGTCGTCACTGTTACTCCCACTACGAGTCTCTCGAGTTAGCAAATGTACTTCGCCGGGGGACGAGGCATTTGGCTACATTAAGAGAGTCATAGTTACTGCAGCCAGCTGCTCCCCCTTCTTTGAATCTTTCTTCCCTTTAAATCGTACTGTGGTCAGTATTGCAGAGCGATACGCCAACACCTGTGCATGTTACCGTTGTCTGAGTTACTTCAACGACGATTTCCTCGAGTTTTCAAATAAATCTCGCCGAGTGACGAGGCATTTGGCTACCTTAAGAGAGTCATAGTTACTGCTGCCAGCTGCTCGACCTACTTTCTTTCTTTCCACTCATTAATTATTACTGTGGTCAGTTCTGCAGGAGCAATATGCCACTACATGTAAACCTTAACGTTCTCTGAGCTACCTTATCGATGATATCCTCGAGTTTTCAAAAACAATTTCACATGGTGACGAGGCATTTGGCTACCTTAAGAGAGTCATAGTACTCCTGCCTGCTGCTCCCACTTTTCTAAGCCCATTCTCTCTATCATTCTTGCTATGGCCTGTCCTACGGAACCGATGTGCCACTATATGTCCACGTTAACGTCGTCACTGTTACTCCCACTACGAGTCTCTCGAGTTAGCAAATGTACCTCGCCGGATTACGAGGCATTTGGCTACCTTAAGAGAGTCATAGTTACTGCAGCCAGCTGCTCCCCCTTCTTTGAATCTTTCCTCTCTTTAATTCGTACCTTGGTGTCCTGCAGAAGCGATACGCCACCACCTGTCCATGTTACCGTTGTCTGAGTTACTTCAACGACTATTTCCTCGAGTTTTCAAATAAATTTCGCCGAGTGACGAGGCATTTGGCTACCTTAAGAGAGTCATAGTTACTGCTGCCAGCTGCTCGACCTACTTTCTTTCTTTCCACTCTTAAATTATTACTGTGGTCAGTCCTGCAGCAGCAATATGCCACTACATGTAAACCTTAACGTTGTCTGAGGTACCTTAACGAAAATATCCTCGAGTTTTCAAAAAAAATTTCACATGGTGACGAGGCATTTGGCTACCTTAAGGGAGTCATAGTACCCCTGCCTGCTGCTCCCACTTTTCTAAGCCCTTTCTCTCTACCATTCTTGCTATGGCTGTCCTACAGAACCGATGTGCCACTATATGTCCACGTTAACGTCGTCTCTGTTACTCCCACTACGAGTCTCTCGAGTTAGAAAATGTACCTCGCCGGATGACGAGGCATTTAGCTACCTTATAAGCGTCATAGTTACTGCAGCCAGCTGCTCCCCCTTCTTTGAATCTTTATTGTCTTTAATTCGTACTGTGGGCAGTCCTGCAGAAGCGATACGCCACCACCTGACCATGTTACCGTTGTCTGAGTTACTTCAACAACGATTTCCTCGAGTTTTCAAATAAATTTCGCCGAGTGACGAGGCATTTGGCTACCTTAAGAGAGTCATACTTACTGCAGCCAGCTGCTCCCCCTTCTTTGAATCTTTCCTCTCTTTAATTCGTACCGTGGTGTCCTGCAGAAGCGATACGCCACCACCTGTCCATATTACCGTTGTCTGAGTTACCTCAACAACGATTTCCTCGAGTTTTCAAATAAATTTCGCCGAGTGACGAGGCATTTGGCTACCTTAAGAGAGTCATACTTACTGCAGCCAGCTGCTCCCCCTTCTTTGAATCTTTCCTCTCTTTAATTCGTACCGTGGTGTCCTGCAGAAGCGATACGCCACCACCTGTCCATATTACCGTTGTCTGAGTTACCTCAACAACGATTTCCTCGAGTTTTCAAATAAATTTCGCCGAGTGACGAGGCATTTGGCTACCTTAAGAGAGTCATACTTACTGTTGCCAGCTGCTCGACCTACTTTCTTTCTTTCCACTCTTTAATTATTACTGTGGTCAGTTCTGCAGGAGCAATATGCCACTACATGTAAACCTTAACGTTGTCTGAGCTACCTTATCGATGATATCCTCGAGTTTTCAAAAACAATTTCACATGGTGACGAGGCATTTGGCTACCTTATGAGAGTCATAGTACTCCTGCCTGCTGCTCCCACTTTTCTAAGCCCATTCTCTCTATCATTCTTGCGTTGGCCTGTCCTACGGAACCGATGTGCCACTATATGTCCACGTTAACGTCGTCTCTGTTACTCCCACTACGAGTCTCTCGAATTAGCAAATGTACCTCGCCGGATGACGAGGCATTTGGCTACCTTATAAGCGTCATAGTTACTGCAGGCAGCTGCTCCCCCTTCTTTGAATCTTTCCTGTCTTTAATTCGTACTGTGGTCAGTCCTGCAGAGCGATACGCCAACACCTGTGCATGTTACCGTAGTCTGAGTTACTTCAACGACGATTTCCTCGAGTTTTCAAATAAATCTCGCCGAGTGACGAGGCATTTGGCTACCTTAAGAGAGTCATAGTTACTGCTGCCAGCTGCTTGACCGACTTTCTTTCTTTCCACTCATTAATTATTACTGTGGTCAGTTCTGCAGGAGCAATATGCCACTACATGTAAACCTTAACGTTGTCTGAGCTACCTTATCGATGATATCCTCGAGTTTTCAAAAACAATTTCACATGGTGACGAGGCATTTGGCTACCTTATGAGAGTCATAGTACTCCTGCCTGCTGCTCCCACTTTTCTAAGCCCATTCTCTCTATCATTCTTGCTTTGGCCTGTCCTACGGAACCGATGTGCCACTATATGTCCACGTTAACGTCGTCTCTGTTACTCCCACTACGAGTCTCTCGAGTTAGCAAATGTACCTCGCCGGATGACGAGGCATTTGGCTACCTTATAAGCGTCATAGTTACTGCAGGCAGCTGCTCCCCCTTCTTTGAATCTTTCCTGTCTTTAATTCGTACTGTGGTGTCCTGCAGAAGCGATACGCCACCACCTGACCATGTTACCGTTGTCTGGGTTACTTCAACAACGATTTCCTCGAGTTTTCAAATAAATTTCGCCGAGTGACGAGGCATTTGGCTCCCTTAAGAGAGTCATACTTACTGCAGCCAGCTGCTCCCCCTTCTTTCAATCTTTCCTCTCTTTAATTCGTACCGTGGTGTCCTGCAGAGCCGATACGCCACCACCTGTATATGTTACCGTTGTCTGAGTTACTTCGACGACGATTTCCTCGAGTTTTCAAATAAATTTCGCCGAGTGACGAGGCATTTGGCTACCTTAAGAGAGTCATACTTACTGCTGCCAGCTGCTCGACCTACTTTCATTCTTTCTACTCATTAATTATTACTGTGGTCAGTCCTGCAGTAGCAATATGCCACTACATGTAAACCTTAACGTTGTCTGAGCTACCTTAACGAAGATATTCTCGAGTTTTCAAAAAAAATTTCACATGGTGACGAGGCTTTTGGCTGCCTTAAGAGAGTCATAGTACCCCTGCCTGCTGCTATCACTTTTCTAAGCCCATTCTCTCTATCATTCTTGCTATGGCTGTCCTACAGAACCGATGTGCCACTATATGTCCACGCTAACGTCGTCACTGTTACTCCCACTACGAGTCTCTCGAGTTAGCAAATGTACCTCGCCGGGGGACGAGGCATTTGGCTACATTAAGAGAGTCATAGTTACTGCAGCCAGCTGCTCCCCCTTCTTTGAATCTTTCCTCCCTTTAAATCGTACTGTGGTCAGTATTGCAGAGCCATACGCCAACACCTGTGCATGTTACCGTTGTCTGAGTTACTTCAACGACGATTTCCTCGAGTTTTCAAATAAATCTCGCCGAGTGACGAGGCATTTGGCTACCTTAAGAGAGTCATAGTTACTGCTGCCAGCTGCTCGACCTGCTTTCTTTCTTTCCACTCATTGATTATTACTGTGGTCAGTTCTGCAGGAGCAATATGCCACTACATGTAAACCTTAACGTTCTCTGAGCTACCTTATCGATGATATCCTCGAGTTTTCAAAAACAATTTCACATGGTGACGAGGCATTTGGCTACCTTAAGAGAGTCATAGTACTCCTGCCTGCTGCTCCCACTTTTCTAAGCCCATTCTCTCTATCATTCTTGCTATGGCCTGTCCTACGGAACCGATGTGCCACTATATGTCCACGTTAACGTCGTCACTGTTACTCCCACTACGAGTCTCTCAAGTTAGCAAATGTACCTCGCCGGATTACGAGGCATTTGGCTACCTTAAGAGAGTCATAGTTACTGCAGCCAGCTGCTCCCCCTTCTTTGAATCTTTCCTCTCTTTAATTCGTACCTTGGTGTCCTGCAGAAGCGATACGCCACCACCTGTCCATGTTACCGTTGTCTGAGTTACTTCAACGACTATTTCCTCGAGTTTTCAAATAAATTTCGCCGAGTGACGAGGCATTTGGCTACCTTAAGAGAGTCATAGTTACTGCTGCCAGCTGCTCGACCTACTTTCTTTCTTTCCACTCTTTAATTATTACTGTGGTCAGTCCTGCAGCAGCAATATGCCACTACATGTAAACCTTAACGTTGTCTGAGGTACCTTAACGAAAATATCCTCGAGTATTCAAAAAAAATTTCACATGGTGACGAGGCATTTGGCTACCTTAAGGGAGTCATAGTACCCCTGCCTGCTGCTCCCACTTTTCTAAGCCCTTTCTCTCTACCATTCTTGCTATGGCTGTCCTACAGAACCGATGTGCCACTATATGTCCACGTTAACGTCGTCTCTGTTACTCCCACTACGAGTGTCTCGAGTTAGAAAATGTACCTCGCCGGATGACGAGGCATTTAGCTACCTTATAAGCGTCATAGTTACTGCAGCCAGCTGCTCCCCCTTCTTTGAATCTTTATTGTCTTTAATTCGTACTGTGGGCAGTCCTGCAGAAGCGATACGCCACCACCTGACCATGTTACCGTTGTCTGAGTTACTTCAACAACGATTTCCTCGAGTTTTCAAATAAATTTCGCCGAGTGACGAGGCATTTGGCTACCTTAAGAGAGTCATACTTACTGTTGCCAGCTGCTCGACCTACTTTCTTTCTTTCCACTCTTTGATTATTACTGTGGTCAGTTCTGCAGGAGCAATATGCCACTACATGTAAACCTTAACGTTGTCTGAGCTACCTTATCGATGATATCCTCGAGTTTTCAAAAACAATTTCACATGGTGACGAGGCATTTGGCTACCTTATGAGAGTCATAGTACTCCTGCCTGCTGCTCCCACTTTTCTAAGCCCATTCTCTCTATCATTCTTGCTTTGGCCTGTCCTACGGAACCGATGTGCCACTATATGTCCACGTTAACGTCGTCTCTGTTACTCCCACTACGAGTCTCTCGAGTTAGCAAATGTACCTCGCCGGATGACGAGGCATTTGGCTACCTTATAAGCGTCATAGTTACTGCAGGCAGCTGCTCCCCCTTCTTTGAATCTTTCCTGTCTTTAATTCGTACTGTGGTCAGTCCTGCAGAAGCGATACGCCACCACCTGACCATGTTACCGTTGTCTGGGTTACTTCAACAACGATTTCCTCGAGTTTTCAAATAAATTTCGCCGAGTGACGAGGCATTTGGCTACCTTAAGAGAGTCATAGTTACTGCAGCCAGCTGCTCCCCCTTCTTTGAATCTTTCCTCCCTTTAAATCGTACTGTGGTCAGTATTGCAGAGCGATACGCCAACACCTGTGCATGTTACCGTTGTCTGAGTTACTTCAACGACGATTTCCTCGAGTTTTCAAATAAATCTCGCCGAGTGACGAGGCATTTGGCTACCTTAAGAGAGTCATAGTTACTGCTGCCAGCTGCTCGACCTACTTTCTTTCTTTCCACTCATTAATTATTACTGTGGTCAGTTCTGCAGGAGCAATATGCCACTACATGTAAACCTTAACGTTCTCTGAGCTACCTTATCGATGATATCCTCGAGTTTTCAAAAACAATTTCACATGGTGACGAGGCATTTGGCTACCTTAAGAGAGTCATAGTACTCCTGCCTGCTGCTCCCACTTTTCTAAGCCCATTCTCTCTATCATTCTTGCTATGGCCTGTCCTACGGAACCGATGTGATACTATATGTCCACGTTAACGTCGTCACTGTTACTCCCACTACGAGTCTCTCGAGTTAGCAAATGTACCTCGCCGGATTACGAGGCATTTGGCTACCTTAAGAGAGTCATAGTTACTGCAGCCAGCTGCTCCCCCTTCTTTGAATCTTTCCTCTCTTTAATTCGTACCTTGGTGTCCTGCAGAAGCGATACGCCACCACCTGTCCATGTTACCGTTGTCTGAGTTACTTCAACGACTATTTCCTCGAGTTTTCAAATAAATTTCGCCGAGTGACGAGGCATTTGGCTACCTTAAGAGAGTCATAGTTACTGCTGCCAGCTGCTCGACCTACTTTCTTTCTTTCCACTCTTTAATTATTACTGTGGTCAGTCCTGCAGCAGCAATATGCCACTACATGTAAACCTTAACGTTGTCTGAGGTACCTTAACGAAAATATCCTCGAGTTTTCAACAAAAAATTTCACATGGTGACGAGGCATTTGGCTACCTTAAGGGAGTCATAGTACCCCTGCCTGCTGCTCCCACTTTTCTAAGCCCTTTCTCTCTACCATTCTTGCTATGGCTGTACTACAGAACCGATGTGCCACTATATGTCCACGTTAACGTCGTCTCTGTTACTCCCACTACGAGTCTCTCGAGTTAGAAAATGTACCTCGCCGGATGACGAGGCATTTAGCTACCTTATAAGCGTCATAGTTACTGCAGCCAGCTGCTCCCCCTTCTTTGAATCTTTATTGTCTTTAATTCGTACTGTGGGCAGTCCTGCAGAAGCGATACGCCACCACCTGTCCATATTACCGTTGTCTGAGTTACCTCAACAACGATTTCCTCGAGTTTTC